>NC_133649.1:114826114-115140393 GCF_009905375.1 Apium graveolens
CATGTTTAGCTAGATCATGTCGTAAGCTTCGTTTTGGTATGTGGTTCGCTTGAATCCAATGTACGGTTTAGGATAAACGACCGTTTTAAGTTACGGTATTTCACGAATGAACCTTTACCCCTCGCTTAACTTTGAAACCTTGTTTAAGGCCCCTAAAAGACTAATTGGATTACGAAACAATTATGTAAGGTGGATTAGAAAGTTGGTAAAGTACTCGCGAAAGAGTTGCCTTAAAATTTGTAACGATTAATTTATTAAAATTGGAGGAGTCGAGGGTGTGCGAACGATTAACACAAATCGTTAAGTATAAAAGCGAACATTAGGGTCTAAGTGGATAAAGTCTAGTTTCTTAAGCGACCGTGGTTTAATTCCGGCTAATGTTGTTGTTCGTAGGTTACCCGACCCACTCTAAGCTTAAGTCTACCCTGGAGCACCCCGGCAAGTTTCCTACCCGTTACACTGTTGTTGTGATGTAAATATATATATATATATATGCATTATCTTGTGATAGATGCATGATTGTTATTAGCAAATCTTGTGATATATTGGAGCACGCTGATATGGTTTATATGCATGCCTGTTTCGTAATCTTGATATCTAATTGTTGATTCAATGTTTATAAACTGCATAATACCTATGCTAGAGATAAGCAGTAGCTTCGTATACCCTTAGTATAGGGGACCCGAAGGTGAACATTTTCTAAACCGGGAGTCGATATTCCCGAGTATAGTATATGTATATATATAAATATAAATAGTTTTCAAAACTATTAATCGAATAAGGTTTATTTGATAACTTTATTTTATTTAATGAATATTATTTTGAATATTCATTCGAGGACTTATGACTTTGCTTATTTTATTTAATGAATATTATTTTGAATATTCATTCGAGGGCTTATGACTCCGCTCCTTTTTTTTAATAATATTCTTTATTTTATTAAAGAATAATGTTTCGATAATCAAACTTATTTTCGATTATTCAAATAAAGATCGTACTTTTGTATAAGTATATCTTTGGTTATTTATTATTCATTTCAAGTATGAGTCTTAAAACTTCTACTTCAATTATTTTTATAGAGATTATCCTTTATGGGAATATTATTTAAATAATAATATTCAGATATTCTCCAACATATCGGGACTGATTTATTTTATTAAATCAGCATTATTCCAAACATTCTTAAAAATGTTTTCGAGTCTTCAAAATGATTTTGAAAGTTAGAGCGGATCCCAAAACTCATTTTTATATTTAAGATCTTCCTTTCAAAGGGGATTTAAATACATGCTCAAAACCTGAGGGATCCGGCTCTGTGGTTTATTTTATATTCACAACAAGGTTTCTGTTTTGAGAAAACATTTTGATTACTTGCCCAACATTCGGGAAGTAAGTCTATCTATTTGAGTCGGCATAAGCAACATGGGCTCAGTGGGCGTCCATGAAAGTGTAAGTGGCTCAGTGGGAGTCCATCAATGCATAAGTGGCTGAGTGGCAGTCCAGCATAGGTCCTAATGTGGCCAGGGTGATGACCAGTGGGGAATTCGTCCATCTACTAGTAGAAAAGGTTACTTATTGATATCTTCGCCTGATCAGCAAGATATCGGGTTTATGCCAAAATTCTTTTCTTTACAAATTCATTGGATATTAAAACTCTGTTTATAATTTTCATAACCGAGGTTTTCAAGGAGTGTATGAGATATATATATATAGGTGAATATATATATATCGGGACTTAATGAAGTATCTCGTAACTTCATTTCTTTTAAATGATATGTCAAAGATTGAATCTATTCAAGTCTTACATTGTAGTCTCATCTGTGTGATGACCTTTTGAAATTGATTATAACTTGAACGGTGGTAGTTCAAGTAGTATTTGGAAAAGATATAAGTATATTGGAGTATCTTGTAACTTCATCTTTTCAACTTATATCTAGTTAATGATTATCTTATGCATGACAAAGATTTTCAGAAAAATGTTGAGACAAGGTTAGATATATGAGATCACCTTGCAACGATATTTTTATACAGTTATAAACTGGAACCCTATGTATATTATGCATGGAAGAGGATTTCCAAGATTTTGAAAAGTATATATACATATATACTGATTATTTTGTGACTTGGTCGCGTCAAGATATCAAACTTGGTTCATTTCTTTTTGACCAAGACTTTCATGAGTACTATGAGAATGCTCATATATTGTAAATCATTATACATATTATTTTGTTGGGCTTGTTGCTCACCCTTGCTTTCTTCTTTCATCACACAACAACAGATAGACAAGAAGGACATGACCAAGCTCCCAATTAGCGAGCGGATAGGAAATGTTCCGCAATTACCTATAGGCGTTGATGTCGTTGTAGCTGAGGTAGGAATTACCAATATGCTAGGCTTTCAACTTTTGTTGTACCAGACTTATGTATATTATGAATTGTAATAATGGCAAGGAATATGTAAAGTTATTCAGAAACCCTTTTAAGGTGTAATGGTTATAATTGTGGAATAAAATGACTTGTGTTATTTTTGGTATTCATCTCTAAGACTATAACTTATGGTGTGTCTGTATATTGTGGGGTCACAGTACGCAGTAGTTGGTTGATTATTAAAAATTATGTATTATTAAGGGAAATGGAACTCGTGACAACCCGGATCCCCGACCCTGAATTTGGGGGTGTTATATTGCTTAAGGCCATAAAGTGCTTTGTCAAGCCTGTAGACATGATAGGGAAATTTAGGATCTACAAAGCCTGGAGGTTGTTCAACATATACCTCTTCTTCCAATTCTCCATTGAGAAAAGCACTTTTCACATCCATTTGAAAGACTTTAAACTTCTTGTGAGCAGCATAAGCCAAAAAGATCCTTATGGCTTCTAATCTAGCAACTGGTGCAAATTTTTCACCATAATCAATACCCTCTTGTTGAGAGTAGCCTTTAGCAACCAGTATTGCTTTATTCCTTGTAATTATTCCATCACTGTCAGTTTTATTTCTGAATACTCATTTTGTGACTACAACAGATCTGTTCTTTGGTCTTGGCACTAGGGTTCAGACTTTATTTCTTTCAAATTCATTTAACCCTTCCTGCATTGCTTGCACCCAACCAACATCTTGAAGAGCTTCTTCCACTTTCTTTGGTTCAGTATAAGATAGAAAAGAATGATAGAGACATTCATTTGAAGTTGCAGTTCTAGTTCTAACACATGCTTCAGGATCTCCAATGATTAAATCATTACAGATGGAAGTTGATCTCTAGAACTGGATCCTTCCCCATGATCTATACTGTCTCCATCAGCATTTTCTGATGCTCCCCCTGTAGTTATGCTCTCTAAGACTTCAGAATTTGAGATTGATTTTTCAGGAGTTGAAGAATCAGAGCTTCCAGAATTATCAGTACTTGGCTCATCAGAACTAGATGAATTAGAACTTGAAGAGTCAGTGACAGGTTCTGATGCTTCTCAAGAGTCTTGAGATGTGGTAGGATCTTCCACTTGCTCTCCCTGGACAGGTGCATTTTCCTTTGGAGTTGTTACCACAGTTTCAATGACATCAGAACTTAATCCAACAGAACTTACAGGATCTGGATTTAAGTCATTAGAATTTCCAGAATCAGAATTTAAATCTTCATTCTCAAATCTCAACTGATCATGATCATCGGAATCTTCAAGTCCAGTAATCTTCTTATCATCAAAAGAGACATTGATAGATTCCATGACAACCCTTGTTCTTAAATTGTAGACTCTGAAGGTTTTGTAGAAATTGGATATCCAACAAAGATTCCTTCATCAGCTTTTAGATCAAATTTTGACAGCTATTCAGGATGAGTCTTAAGAACAAAACACTTGCAACCAAATACATGAAAGTATTTCAGATTTGGCTTCTTTTTCTTCACCGTCTCATACGGTGTTTTTCCATGCTTGTTTATGAGTGTAGCATTTTGAGTAAAACAAGCAGTCTGCACAACTTCAGCCCAAAAATAGGTTGGCAACTTTGCTTCATCAAGCATAGTTCGTGCAACTTCAATCAGAGTCCTGTTCTTTCTTTCTATAACTCCATTTTGCTGTGGAGTTCCAGGTGCAGAAAATTCTTGTTTGATTCTATGCTTTTTTTAGAACTCTTCCATAATCGAATTCTTGAACTCAATGCCATTATCAATCCTTATTATTTTAACAGAATCTTTGACCAACTTATCCAGCTGTCTGACATGATCAGTTAGAGTAAATGCAGTTTTAATTTTCTTGTGCAAGAAGTACACCCAAGTGTACCTTGTGAACTCATCCACTATAACCATATCATATTTTTTCTTTGCAATAGACATGACATTTACTAGACCAAATAGATCAACATGCATTAGGTGATAAGGCTCAAGAATTGATGACTCAGTTTTGCTCTTGAAAGAAGATTTTCTTTGTTTTGCCTTCTGACATGAATCACAAAGGCCATCAGGAGCAAATACTGTTTTTGGCAGTCCTCTCACAAGATCTTTCTTTACAAGCTCATTTATATAGTTTAAATTTAAATGAGAGATTTTCTTGTGCCAATTCCAGCTTTCTTCAATTGATGCTCTACTCAACAGACAGATAGCGGAACCATCAGTACTTGTTGAAAGTCTCGTTTCATAAATGTTACCATGCCTATAACCTTTCAGAACCACTTTGCCTGTAGAATTACTTATAACTTCACAGTGTTCTTTAAAGAAATCCACATGATAACCTCTGTCACAGATTTGACTTATACTCAACAGATTGTGTTTAAGTCTTGAGACTAGAGCTACTGATTCAATGATGACATTCCCAAGATTGATCTTGCCATATCCCAGAGTTTTTCCAATGTTGCCATCTTCATAAGAAACTCCTCAGCTAGCTTTCTCCACAAAGTCTGATAGCAGGGCTATATTTCCAGTCATATATCCTGAACATCCATTATCCATAACTAGGATGTTCTTCCTGTTGCCCTGCAATCACAAAGACCACTAATGGTTATTTTTAAGGACCCAGGCTTGCTTGGATCCTTTGGCCTTATTAAGTTTATTAACATTTGCAGCGGATTTAACATCAGAATTTTTGCTAACATTTTCTTATCAGATTTTACAGTATCAGAGTTTGCATCATACTTTACACTAGAAGGAATTAAAGCAACTTTCTTTAAAGAAGGTTTTATCTGATAATAATCATAATACAAACTATGATATTCCTTACAAGTATAAATGGAATTCCATATACTACCACAATGAAAACAAGGATTTTGTGGCTTAAACCTAACAGACTGACTCTTAACTCCTGACTTAGGTGGTAAAGAGTTTATATTCTTATTCTTCCTGCAAAAAGAAGCAAGATGGTTAGAGTTTCCACAGTTATAGTATTTCTTTCTAGGAGCATTAGGAATAGGCATATAATTGTTGCTTTTATTCACACCTTCATTTCCATTCCTATTTTTCTTAACTTCCTTTACCTTGTTCATACTGGTAAATTCTTTCAGCTTATGTTTAAGTTGCTTCTTTATCATTAAGCCTATGTTAACTTCAGTTGATTTATCCTGTTCTAATTTGTCAGAAGTTGACTCTGCTATCACTTCTGTCTCAATATCTTTCATCTTTTCAGAATTAGACTTTACAGTTATAGCTACAAATTTAACAGGATTTATCTTTGGCTTAGTAGTCTGGTTAATAATAATTGGCTTAACTTGTTCGGTTCCTTTTTCACTTTTATGATCTCCATAACCTAAGCCCTCTTTACAGTTTCCACTATTTAGTATATCCTAAGTTGCTCTACCATAGTTAGTCCAAGTCCTGATAATCTCTCTCTCCTTTTTTAACTCAGTTTTTAGAGATATATTCATTTTCAGCAATTCATCTCTAACATAAAAGGCATCATCTCTTTCTTTCTGAGTTTGATGGAACATGACTAAATCTTTTTCTAAATAATCATTCCTTTTTTTAAAAGCAAGATTTTCAGAAGTTAATCTTTCACATGTTAAAGTTTGATCTCTGTAACTAATAAACATGGTTTTAAGATATAATCTCAACTCAGCAATATCATCAGTATGAAATGCATAAGTTGTTTGAGGTACCTTTAACTCAGCAACATCAGAACTGCTATCAGCATTTGCCATCAAGGCATAGTTCTCCTCATCTTCAGAATCTGAAGTGTATGTCCAACTTTTCTTCTTTGTGACAAGAGCCTTGCCTTTGTCACTCTTTCCTTTCTTGCAGTCAGGAGATATGTGGCCTTTCTCACCATAGTTGTAGTATTTGACATTTGAGTAATCTCCTCTGTCAGACTTTTCTCCTTTGCCTTCAGATTTTCTGAAGCCCTTCTTATCAGAACTTCTACCTTTCCTAGAAAACTTCTTTCCCCTTCTGAATTTCCTGTAGGCTATCTTTGTGATACCCTTGAACATAAGAGCATACAATTTCATCATCTCTTCATCAGCATCTACTTCAGGTAGACTTTCAGTTTCTGAATCATCATCATCAGAACTTGATGATTCTGAATCAGATTTTATGATGAGAGCCTTTCTTTTGCCTTTCTTTGAGACAACCACTTTGGGGGATTCCTCCTTAGCCTTAAGAGCAACTGTCCTTGACTTTCTCCCATGTCTCTAGCTTTCTTGATCCATCTCAAGTTCATAAGACTTGAGCATACCATAAATTTTATCAAGAGTAGTTTCATCAAGAGCATAGTTGTCTCTTATAATAGTAGCTTTCAAATTCTAACTTTCAGGAAGAGCTAAAAGGAATTTTAGATTTGAATCTTCAATATCATATTCCTTGTCCACCAGTGACAGAGCATTCAAGAGTTGGACAAACCTGTCATATAAGTCAGTTAATGACTCATCATTTTTTGAGTCAAAGTGCTCATACTCTTGAGTAAGTATAGTCCTTCTATTTTTTTTGATTGCATAAGTTCCCTGGCACCTTGTTTCCAAAGCATCCCATATCTCCTTTGCAGTCTTGCATTAAATTACCCTGTTTGACATGACATTATCAATGGCACTATGCAGAAAATGCCTTACCTTTGCATCCTTGGCAATATATGAGATATCTTTAGCTGTGTATTCACTTTTCTCCTTTGGTATGGTCTTTGCTGGCTGATCTGCAACTACAACAGAGAGCTTGGTTGGCTTATGCGGTCCTTCATAAATTCTGTCAAGGTATTCTGGATCTGTAACTTCCAGAAACATAGCCATCTTCACTTTCCATATGGGATACTCAGAAGGTCTCAGCATGGGAACCCTGATAGTCTCATATCGACTGTGGGTTTGAGTATTTGGAGTTTCTTCAGTTTCGGAGGAGGTATTAATTATGTAGGAAAGAAGGTATATAACTTACACAGACCTAAATAATTTGAAACATATCTACAATTCGAGGAAGTCAAATATGAGACAGAGGATAGTTGGAATTGGTTAGAAATGATAGTTGCGCGATTAGCAATTATTTGGGCAAGGCTAATGAGGTAGTTGTTAATTCAGCAAAAAGAAAAGATGGACTTTGATAATTTTATTAGTAAGAATAGTAGAACAGTTCAAATAGTTATGAATTAAAAGCTTTCTTTCTAGAGTTAGCCAAAGAAATGGTTTATTTGATGAAGAACTGATCAGTACTATTGGGAAGAAGGATACACTTATGTTAAGAAGAAATAATGAGCCAGGAAAATGGAGAACTTAACCAGGAAAAGAAGTGGAATCGAAAGGATGATAAAACGATTCTATAAGATTTCTAGGATATAAGTAAGTTATGGATGTAATGTATGACAGAGCTAAAGTAAAGGATTTAATGAAACGTCTGCCACTGAAAATAGAGAATTTATTCTAAGAATATGATCAAGTACAGAGAGTTAAAAAAGGTATTGATTGACCTGGTACAAGAATGGAAATAGTAGAACATGTAAGTGAATATTATATCTATCAAAGAATCAAGTTCAGCATCAAAGGTTGAACCTATTATTGTGACCTTTTCGAAAATAAATATAGCTCGTTAAGGGGCGATATAGTAGAATCATTTGAGAACCAAAGATGAAGGAAGCGTTATTAGGATTATTATGGATAGGCTAACCAAACCTAACCATTCTCTTATTAATGAATACTTATTCGATAAGTAATTCGATATTGTTTAAGGGAGATTGTGGTACATCATCATATTCAAATATGGATTATAATTGATCGATATTATTATTACCTGATTTAAGATGTTGAAAGAGGTATTGAGAATGTAGTAAACCATGTTAAATCAAAATAGTATATACCACTCATGGATGAACAAACACCAGGTAAGGCAGAACTAAAAGATAGGAATTTGGCTAAACATCGATAACTCGAGAGATTCAAGTTACTCCGAGAATATGATACAAGGCATAAATGTAAAAGAAGACTTTCTAATGATATAGCGTGAAGACAAGAATGTACGTTATATGTGGCAGAACGTCAGAGAAGAGCATTGCAATTAATCTTATATTGGGACTCCCTAGGACCAAATAAATGATATTATGGATTAAAATATGTGAGCGATGTATCCAGGCTAGTATATTTTCTTCTAAATAGTAAAAAAATTTCGCCCAATGAATATATTCAATTGTGATTCAAGAAAATTAAGGTATGATATTAAGTTTGTGCATCACTTGTATCCAGTTGAGATTTTCTCATTAATTTTAAATTCTAGAGTTAATTAGGAATATTTAGAAACCGAAGGCGCCATGGTCTCAGTATATCATTCGCCGATGAACGAAAAGAGTAAGGAATGATTAAAGAGCCTCGAATACGATTGGAAGCGTTCATGAGCATGAATTATTAGAATTAAAAAGAAAAGAAGGTTAATATATATTATGTGGGTCTTTTTGAGACAGTAAGATAGGTAGAAAGATTGTGAGTGAGTTGGCTTTATCGCCACATGTATAGCGAGTTCATAGGATGTTTATATGTGTATAACCAGGAAGAGTAATTTAGCTCCATTATGTATAAAATGGAGACTCGAGTTAGGTTGTATGAACCACTGATAGAATATGATGTCAACAAGAGACTTTTAAGTAATTATTGATGTTGTGAGTTAAAGTTTATGAAAAGTTGTAAGGTTACGAGATCAACCTGAGAAAATGAAGGTGAGATACTTGAAAGTATCATTATATGTTCCTTAGCATGATTTTGAGGACAAAATCCTTTAAGAGGGAAGGATGTAATGACCGAGAAATTTATGATTGTTTTGTGATATATTAAATGAGTATTATGTGATTTAAGCTATTATAAAATTATTATTGATCATAAAAGGTTATTTGTTATATGTTATATGTGTTCTGTGTGGTTCAGGTTATTTTCGGGTATTTTATTACATGTTAAATGGATTTAAATTTAAAATTATATTATCCATGTTTCATTTTAATAGCTGATAGTTCGTATATAATAATTGGCTTTATTTTGCATCATATGGCGTATACCATATTGATTTTCCGAACATCCAGTTAATTTAGAGAATGTTTTGTTGTGTGAAAAATGACTTTTCAGGGTCCCTACCGGGACATTAAAGCCCACAAAATCGTATTTTTAGTTTTATAAAATCACGGGACTTTCAAACATTCAATATTTTTGCATTTTTTAATTATTGGTAATTTTTGGGAAATTTTGATATAATTTGTGCATTTTTTGGATTAAAAATCATTCCCCGTTAATTATTAATTTTGGGCTAATTATTTTTATTAAATGATATAATTAGGCCATAAATAATTTTGGGAGTATTTTTTTATAACTATAAATAGCATTTATTTATTATTTAATTATTATTTAATTATATAAAAATCAGAAAAATCAGAATTTTTTTCTCTGAAATTAGGGTTCATATTCTTCAATTTGTGCAAAGATCAAACCATGATTTTGGAGTGATCTGGAAACCAAATTAGGTCGTATTTGTAGTCAAATTGAAGCTCTTGAAGAGTACAATCCAATTATATCATCAAATCAAACCTCAAGTTATTGGATTTTAATTTTTGAAATTTAGGGTTCATAGTTCGAATTGGGGATTTTTTATTCATGAATCGTTTGTTGATTCTGATGATAGGGATGGCTTTAATACATCATTTATAATTAGTTGGTATACAAAATTGATGATTTTAACCCCAGGAGCAGTATAATCGAATTCATGAGTTTATATATATTCTCGATTTAATTTTGTGAGCATGTCTTTGATAATTGGTTCGTTTGGATTAAGCGGTTATATTTGTTAGGTCACACACACACTGTAGAGGGGGGTGAATACAATGTATAGCATAATCAAATCGAACTTTAATAACTCAAGTAACAGAAAACAAACTTTATTGAAACAATAAACTCTGTTACAGTATGGAACTGTTCTCTCTCAGTGATGAACAAATATCACGAGAGCTGCTAGGGTTACAAAAATAAATAATCTTCTGGATTGTGATAACACTTATAGTGTAAACCCTATGTCTGTGTTTATATACTACACAGTTACAAGATAATCGCTAATTTATATGGAATATAATTCTGCTTCCTAAAATATATCAATCAGATATTTTTTTCCAAGTATTCTATTCTTCATAGAATTCCATCTTCATGCATATCTCTTCTTATGTTTGTCTCGATCTTCTTTCCTTTAACCAGCTGCCTTCCTTATTTGAACGTCCTTCAGTACTTAAGTTCTGATATCCATCTTCTGATAATTATCTCCTGATAATATAAGTACTGATATCCTTAAGTCCTGACTTCCAGTAAGTATTGATTTATCCTGTTTAAGTAAGATCTGAAAACTAAACATAAATCACATTAGCCATGACATTATCAAATATATCTAACAATCTCCCCCAACTTATAAATTAGCATAATATACAAGTTTAGCAGATATTTGATGATGTCAAAAACATTAAGTACAAATGCATGAGAATTTGACTAGATAACTACAACTTACAGTCCTTAAAGCTTTACCAATCTTTAACTTCTGATAACAACTTCAGTCTGTATCCATATCAGAATTTAAGTAGTTGTAGATCTTGACTTGGCTTCATCTTCTGATCTCTCTGATGTCAGGAGTTGTTCTGAGATAGTTCTTCAACAAACATCTCTCAGCATATCTGAGTTCATCAATCATCCTCCTTTTAGCATCTTTAAGTTCTGCAGAATCTTCACCAGTTTGAAAGACTGCAGCCCTGAGATCAATAATTTTAGCTTTCTTTATGTCCTGATCCAGTCTGATCAAATACGCCTTGTCAGACTCAAGATTGAATTCCACAGCCCTGTAACCCAGAAAGGTAGTTATAATCTTAGCAGAGTTGGGCTTCATCTCAACAATATCACCCTTGTGATCTCTGTACTTTGGAAGATATGTGCTTTCAGACTTAACAGAATAAAGCTTTTTTTGTTTCTGAATTTGACTCTTCAAAAAGTTTGCAGCACTTTCTGTTATTTTATCATTCACTTGAAGTAAGAATATTACTTGTTCCAGCTCTTCAAAATACTTCAGTGGAATGGCATTTTCCCTTATATGATAAACCCTACCATCTGTCATGAAGTACAACAAGATGTGTTCTTTAAAGTAGGTATGGTAAACCATTTGTACAGATTCTAGTTGATTCAATCTCTCAGGAGTTGCTCCAATACCTGGTTCACTTACGAAAGTTGGATCATTGGTTGTGTTCTGTATTCTTCTTTCATCAGCACTTCCCAATCCAGTTTTATCTCTTGCTTCCTTTCCAGTAACCACTCTTGCTTCAAAACCACTTGCAGCAGTCTTCAAAGGTTGAGTCTGTTTGGCTTTCGTGAATCCTGGTAGGAGTATCTTTGAAGGTTTAACATGAGCAATGTCAGAGGTTTCCTTTGATTTATGTTCTGATATCAAGTTAACTTGAGCTATGTCAGAGGTTACTTGCTTCTTTGAGATATCAGAACTAACTATCTCTTGACTCTGAATAACTTGAGCCATGTCAGAGGTTGTCTTAGAAACGTTTCTTGAAGTCAGAGCAAAATCAGCATCTTCATCAATAATTTCTTCATTCACAGGAGGCATATAAACCTTGATAGGTTCACCAACTTTCTCTTTGCCCTTGGACCTTGGATCTATCTGCAGTTGTGATTTAGCTTTGGTTGCTTCAGAATTTGTCCTTTCTTTTATCACAATGCCTTTGAGTTTTGGAAGTTTCTTTTTACCAGAAGCTTCAAATTTAGATTTGACTTTTTCTGATTTAAGTCTAGCTTCTTCTTCCATCAGACTCTCCAAGTCCACTCCTGGATTTTCCTTAAGAAATAACTGTCTTGACATTTCTTCATCAAGATCCAAAAGTTCATCAGAACTTATCCTTTTACCAGTAGCAGAAGTAATTCTTTTTCCAGCATCAGAACTTGTCCTGTGACTTGTGATTTCAGCTTTTCTTGATGAGAAACCTCTACCTTGACTATGACCTCCACTCATTCCAAAGTTTCCCTGGCCATCTTTTTCATCATCCTTCCCCTTCAGTGTCTTATCAGTTTTGCATTTGGACTTAATTACTTTCTCCCCCTTTTTTGCATCAGCAGGTAACATAAGAGAGACAAGCAATTCCACTGAGGCTTGGATTTCATCAAGTTGAGATTGCTGAGAAGCTTGATTTTTCAAAATAGCATCAATCTGAGACTGTTGCTTCTCTTGGGTATTCTCAATATAAGCAACTCTGTCAAAGGTAGGTTGGAAGAATTTTTCCTTGTCAATTTTCTGAACTGTTTCTTGCTTGAATAATTCTTCCTGAATTTTATATAACTCTTCATGAGTTGTGGAATGGAGACCTTGCAGATTTTTAGTACTCAAAGCAGTGACTCGAAGCTGTATTTTGAAATCATCATTAATTAACATCTCATCAGCTTTTGTCAAGTGCTCAGCAAGAGTCTTTGCAGATGGAACACAGGTAACTGAGTTCCATTCCTTAGTCCACTCATGTCCTGCAGGAGTTTCACTCCAAGGAACTGGTGCTTCTCTTGTAACAAACTTCTTAACTAGTTCACTTTTGTGAACAGTTTGCTGAGGTGCATGTCCTGAAGGACCTGCTTCATCAGCATCTGTATTTGGAGCAGTATCACCAGTATCATCAGCATTTGCAGCATCAGAACTTACAGAATCAACATCTTCTGATAAAACAACAGTATGAGAAGCAATTGAGGCTTCAGCATCATCCTCTAAGTGCTGATCTGGTTCCAAGTTCTGATCAACATCCATATCCTAATGCTCACCTATATTATGATCATCAACATCTAGATGCAGAGAAGGTGTAGTAGACAATTCTGGAGTTTGAGTAGCATCAGTAACCGGTGTTGTTGATGGATTAATTGATGTTGGAGCTTCTAACTAAAGTACCTCAAGCACAACCAGGTTCTGAATATTAATTTCAGCACTTGTGCCTGGATCAACAGGAGATACAGCCTTATATACAGGAGACACAGATGGTGTATTGGCATGTTCTGTAGCAGCTTCCTGAGTTGGAGTCAATGGAGAAGCAGTGGCTTCAGCAGATTTTGGTTCTTGTGAGATCAGAGATTCCTGATCTCCTTCCTTAGCTGATGCTTCCTCATCATCTGAAACTGGCCTTTTAGCTCTCTTTTTCTTGTATCTTTTTGAAGGCGGGGATTCCTTGGGAGGTTCAGCAGAAGTCATTCTTCTAAGCCTTTTGAGAAGCTTAGATCCCCCAATTCCAGAATCCTTCTGAGAAGGAACTTTCTCAGCTTCTTTAACAATAGGTTCTGATGGAGAAACCTGTTCCTCACTATCAGACTCATCTCTCAGAATAATCCTCCTTCTCTTCTGTGGTGTTTGAGAAACAGTCTTTGTCCTCTTGGGTTTGGAAGATGAAGGCTTCACAGTAGGTGCTGAGGATGAAGGTTGAGCTGTCTGTGAAGTTGAGAGATATGATTTGAGATATGTTCTGAGGGAAGGTTGAGGTATAGATGTATGAGTGGTATGTTCTGATGGTTGCTGTGGTGTTTGGGTTGTGGTGGTGGGTTGTACATTAGGATAAACAGATCTATAGGTTTCAGGATCAGCATTTACCAAGATTTGTTTTACAGACTGAGGAATCTGTAAAGGTCTAACCACCTTTTTCTTAAGGTCAGCATTTACCAAGTCATTAAAGGCTCGTTTTGCAATTTTAAAGGGTGGATATAAAGAACTGGCTAGTTGAGGGGGATAGTATAGCAAAAGTTATATATAAGCTGACAGAATCTAGCAAAGTAAACTACATTTCTATCTTCTGTCATCCTATCCCCTATGAAAACCTATCACAGCACTTGCAAAATCAAAATGAGTTTTATTAATAATAGCATACCCGATGTGCTGAGACATTATTGGAATGGCATCAAAGTTTGAACACTTATTCCCGAAGGCTTTAGTGATACAGTCGAAGAAGAAGCTCCATTCCTTTCTGATATGTGCCCGTTTCAACTGTCCAAGCTTAGCCAAACTCTTTTCATACCCCAAACTGTCCATTAACTCTTGTAGAGCTGATTCCTCCGGTATTGAAAAAGTACAGCCTTCTGGTAAATGTAAGGCTTTGCGAATTATACCAGGAGTTACCACATATTCAGAGTCATCCACTTCAAAAACAATACTGGGAGTACCAGTTGTACCACCATTATCAAAATGCCCAGTCCGCCAAAACATCAGAACTTGTTGGCTTGAAAAGATTGAAGGCTGGGTCAATGCATACCCAATTTCACAGTGTGCAAGAAGATCTTGCATAAAATGCAACTCAGACGGAGCTTCAGCATGATCGAGAATTACAGCATAGTTATTTGGAACGAACTTAGCTCCATCAATGATCAAATCCTTAGGTGCCATGAGAAAAATCGAAAATTAAGATTGCCTGTTAGGTGTTTGATAAAATGTCTGTATGAAAAACCAACGTCAGGAGATGAGAGAGAGTAAAAGCAAAGAAAGAGAGATAAAGTCTAAAAGTAAATAAAAGGTTGTATAATCTTCTCTCTCTCTTACTTATACTTGTTAAAAAAATATAACCATTGGACACCTGTCAGACATGCATCAATAATGAATAGTTAATGGGCACCGGAAAACAGTAATCATGACTTATCACATGCAGGTTTTTAAGGAAAAAACCGTTCCTCTTACCCAGTAATCCCATTAATTGAGGTAAGTCAGTTTTAATTCAAAATTTAAATTGTTCCCACTAATTCAATTATTTTCACTGCAAAACCAATATTCTGAAAATAAATTTCAAGTGTGAGAATGACCAAAATAAATTAAGGAAACAAGTACTGATATTTGAAAGTCAGAACTTAATTTAAATCATTGATTAAAATGATCATCAGAACATGGATATATCAGGATTTAACAGTGCATATAAATGTTTAAACATCTCAGAGTCAGAATCTTACAAAAATAAGAAATTTCATTAATATATTAAGAGAATACATTCATGAAATTGAAATTACATCAGAGAATTACAAGACTGTCCTAAGCTTCTAATCTTAACATCAACAGCCTTAGTCCTAGCTCAAGAAGCAGGGCAAGGCTGACGATGAAGAAAAACAGGAAGAAGAAAATCAGTTATTTCTTCTTCCTACTCTCTACAAAAAGAATAGCGAGTCAGAGCTTCCAGCCTTTCTTCCTCCAATCGCTCCAGATGGCGATGGTAGTCTATGTAAAAGAACATGAGGTGTGTGAAAACCTCATGGGGAACCAAGTCCCAAATCTCATCAGGAATGACAGTTACGTGCCATTCCTGCTGCCACGCCTCACAGCTCAGCTCTATGTTGAAGGTCTCATAGTTCAAAAACATATTATAGTTGACCATGGTTTTGTTGGTATGATGGAAAGGAGAGTGAGTATGTGAGAAAATAATTGATGGATAGGCTGATGTGAAGTGTTGGTTTATATAAGCAAGAGAATGCCAGGAGATGCAAGGAAATTTAATGCTGACAGGTAGAAATAATTCTACCTCGTCTCCCTAGACTTGGAAGAAGAAAAAGATTCATTGGAAAGGTAAAACAGGGTTTAATGCGCACAATAAACAAGTAAAAAAAACTGTGCATGTACGTGTACCACTATCCCTAATTATATTGACTGTTAATATTCCGCCCAAACATATTCTTATTTAAAATGAGACTGTTTTTAGAGTTTATCCACAAATAAGTCAAGTAAAGGATCAGAATTTAATATCAAAACTTAGACTTATATCAGAACATAACAGTCATCAGAACATGATCTCTTAACTCAAAAAATTAATGCCTATCTTTGTAATTCTTCACACAAATTCTGAAATCGATTCTTCAGAACTTAATCATCAGAACATTCAACAGAACTTGTCCTCAGAATTTATGCAATCTGACACATAAACTTTTCATCTAAAATAACATAGATCACCACAGTAATTTTCATCATTCATATGGAGTGTTAGTGTGTGCATTAAGCTAAATATCAGAAAAAGAGTAAAGTCTGATTCACTTCAGTACATCTTAGAAATAAGGCATAACTAAAACTTTACTAAAAATCTGTCATTATTCTGAAGCCGACTATTGAATGAGTTCATGCTTGAGTCCACCTCGATTGTTTTGTGCTAATTTTGTGCATCTTTTTAAATTCCATTTTACAGTGGCTTCCCAGTGTAAGTGAGTCACGACTGCTTATCAGAATTTATGCTATTATCAGAGTATTTCTCCAGTAATCATAGAGTGTGAAAAGTCACCAAGAAAAATATTTATTTGCTTTTCCGATGCATATTACTTAATACCAGCATTGCACTTGGGTATTCCCTTCCACATTTTTACTCTAGATCTCAAAGGAGTACCCGATTTTTATTCCTTTTTTCTTTTCCTTTTTCTTCGGATAAGTGAGGTTTATCAACACTTAGTACATTCAACAGTTTTACTAGAATCAGAACTTAACAGATGAGAAGCATTATTCTAATTTTTGACTTAACAGATGAGAAGCAATATCAGAATTTGCTTGTGTCAATAGATTTCCATAAAAATAATTACTTCTAACATGGGATCTCTAGTGTATTGAAGACTACTAGGTGAGCATCTAGCACATGTATCCTCATAGGATTGAATAGTTACATAAACAGACATATCACTATCAGAGTTTAGAAAGTCACATCAGACAACAGTCAGTACTTAAGCAATTTTCAATTAAGCACAGAATACACAAAGAGAGTAATTTCTGTAAATACTGATCATAAGGTCTGATGCATCAGAACAAAACTAAGCAGATTTAGAGAAAGAACTGAAACCATTCCAAGTTCATTTACCAATCTTGTAAAAATAGCTTCACACAGTGGTTTTGTGAAGATATCTGCTAGTTGTTGATCTGTTGGAACAAAGTGCAATTCCACTGTACCTTCATCCACATGTTCCCTTATGAAGTGGTACCTGATGCTGATGTGCTTTGTCATTGAGTGTTGAACTGGATTACCTTTCATAGCAATAGCACTTTGATTATCACAGTAAAAAGGGATTTTAAAATATGTTAACCCATAATCCAGTTACTGATTCTTTATCCAAAGAATCTGTGCACAACAGCTTCCAGCAGCAATGTACTCTGCTTCTGTAGTTGATGTGGAAATTGACTTTTGTTTCTTGCTAAACCAAGAAACCAATCTGCCTCCAAGAAATTGGCAGCTTTCACTTGTGTTTTTCCTGTCAATTTTACAACCTGCAAAATCTGCATCTGAGTAACCTATTAGTTTAAAATCTGATTCTCTGGGATACCACAGTCTCAGATCAGCTGTTCCCTTAAGATATTTGAAAATTCTTTTCACAGCTGTTAAGTGAGGTTCTCTTGGATCTGCTTGAAATCTTGCACAAAATAGGTAGCATATATGATATCAGGTCTACTAGCAGTTAGATAGAGTAGAGAGCCAATCATACCTCTGTAATCAGTAATATCTACTGATTTACCAGTATCCTTATCCAGTTTTGTTGCAGTGGCCATGGGAGTGGATGCACTTGAACAATCATGCATTCCAAATTTCTTCAGCAAATTTCTGGTGTACTTAGTTTGACAAATAAAAGTGCCTTCTTCATTCTGCTTGACTTGAAGGCCCATAAAATAGCTAAGTTCCCCCATCATACTCATTTGATATCTTGACTGCATCATTTTGGCAAACTTCTTGCAAAGTCTGTCATTTGTAGAACCAAAAATGATATCATGAACATAAATCTAGACCAGGAGTAAGTCCTTTCCATGGTTGAGGTACAACAGTGTTTTGTCTATTGTTCCTCTGTTAAATCCACTTTCCAGAAGAAACTGAGCTAAAGTCTCATACCATGCTCTTGGAGCTTGCTTAAGTCCATAAAGTGCTTTACCAAGCCTGTAGACATAATCTGGATATTTGGAATCTACAAAGCCTGGAGGTTGTTCAATATATACTTCTTCCTCTAATTCTCCATTGAGAAAAGCACTTTTCACATCCATTTGAAAGACAGTAAACTTTTTGTGAGCAGCATAAGCCAAAAATATCCTTATGGCTTCCAATCTAGCAACTGGTGCAAATGTTTCATCATAATCAATTCCCTCCCGTTAAGAATATCCTTTTGCAACCAGCCTTGCCTTATTCCTTGTAATTATGCCATCACTATCAGTTTTATTTTTGAATACCCACTTTGTACCAACAACAGATCTGTTCTTTGGTCTTGGCACTAGGGTCCAGACTTTGTTTCTTTCAAATTCATTTAACTCTTCCTGCATCGCTTGCACCCAATCAACATCTTGAAGAGCTTCTTCCACTTTCTTTGGTTCAGTCTGAGAAAGAAAAGAATTGTAAAGACATTCACTTGAAGTAGTTGTTCTAGTTCTGACACATGCATCAGGATTTCCAATTATCAAATCAGGTCTATGTGATTTAGTCCACTTCCTTGCAGATGGAAGGTTTTCTCTAGAACTGGATGCTCCCCCATGATCCATGCTGTCTTCATTAACATTTTCTGATGCTCCCCCTGAAACTATGCTCTCTGAGTTGGATTCTTCAGAATTTAGATTTTCAGAACTATCAGAACTTGGCTTATCAGAACTTGATGAATCAGAACTTGAAGAGCAATATGTATGTTCTGATGCTTCTTGAGATGTGGTTATATCTTGAGTATGCTCCCCCTGCATAGGTGCATCTTCCTTTGGCGTAGTCACCACAGTTTCAATAACATCAGAGTTTAATCCATCAGAGTTTGCAGTATCAGGATTTAGATTGTCAGGATTTTCAGTATCAGAATTTGAGTCTTCATTTTCAAATCTCAGTTGATCATAATCAATAAAATCTTCAAGTCCAGTAATCTTCTTATCATCAAAAGAGACATTAATAGATTCCATGACCACTCTTGTTCTCAAGTTATAGACTCTGAAGGCTTTTGTGGAAAGATTCCTTCATCAGCTTTTAGATCAAATTTGGATAGCTGTTCAGGATGAGTCTTAAGAACAAAACACTTGCATCCAAATACATGAAAATACTTCAGATTTGGCTTCTTTTTCTTCACCATCTCATATGGTGTCTTTCCTTGCTTGTTAATGAGTGTTGCATTCTGAGTAAAATAAGTAGTCTGCACAGCTTCAGCCCAGAAATAGGTTGGAAGCTTTCTTCATCAAGCATTGTACGTGCAGCTTCAATGAGAGTTCTATTCTTCATTTCAACAACTCCATTTTGCTGTGGAGTTCCAGGAGCAGAGAATTCCTGCTTGATTCCTTATTTTTTGCAGAACTTTTCCATTATCAAATTCTTGAACTCAGTACCATTATCACTTCTTATTATCTTCACTGAGTCTTTGACCAATTTATCCAGTTTCTTGACATGATCAATCAAGAGAGATGCAGTTTCACTTTTTGTGTGCAAGAAATACACCCATGTGTATCTGATGAACTCATCCACTATGACCATAGCATATTTCTTCTTTGCAATAGACATGAAATTTACTGGACCAAATAGATCAACATGTAGTAGGTGATAAGGCTCAAGAATTGATGATTCAGTCTTGCTCTTTAATGAAGATTTTCTTTGTTTGACCTTCTGACAAGAATCACAAAGGCCATCAGGAGCAAATACTGACTTTGGCAGTCCTCTCACAAGATCTTTCTTGACCAACTCATTATATTGTTGAAATTTAAATGAGAGAGTTTCTTGTGCCAATTCCAGCTTTTTTCAATTGATGCCCTACTCATCAGACAGATTGTAGAACCATCAGTACTTGTTGAAAGCTTGGCTTCATAGATGTTACCACGCCTGTATCCTTTCAGAACAACTTTGCCTGTAGATTTACTTACAACTTCACAATGTTCTTCAAAGAAATCCACATGATAACCTCTGTCACAGATTTGACTGACACTCAGCTGATTGTGTTTAACTCCTGAGACCAGAGCTACTTCCTTAATGATGACATTCCCAAGATTGATATTGCCATATCCCAATGTTTTTCCAATGTTGCCATCTCCATAAGAAACACTTGGGCCAGCCTTCTCCACAAAGTCTAATAGCAGGGCTTTATTTCTAGTCATATATCCTGAACATCCACTGTCCAGAACTATGATGTTTTTCCTGTTGCCCTGCAATCACAAAGACCACTAATGATTAGTTTTAAGGACCCAGACATGCTTGGATCCTTTGGCCTTATTAAGTCTGTTAACATTTGTAGCGGATTTAGCATCATAGTTTATGTTAACATTTTTCTTATCAGAATTTACACTATCAGACTTTGAATCTGAACTTACACTAGAAGGAACAATGGTAACTTTCTTTAAAAAAGGTTTTATTTGATAATAATCATAGTATAAACTATGATATTCCTTACAAGTATAAATGGAATGCCATAAACTACCACAATGAAAACAAGGATTTTGTGGCTTATATCTAACAGACTGACTCTTAACTTATAACACCCCCAAATCCGGGGTCGGGGATCCGGGTTGTCACGAGTTCCATTTCCCTTAATAACACCCAATCTCAATAAATAATCAACTACTCTGTACTGTGACCCCACAATAAACACACACACCACAAGTTATAGTCTCAGAGATGAATATCCAAAAATAATCACAAGTCATTTTATTTCACAATTATCTGCCAATACACCTTAAAAGGGTTTCTGAATAATTTACATTTCTTTTCCATTATTACAATTCATAAATATACATAAATCTGGTACAACAAAAGTTGAAGCCTAGCGTATTGGTAGTTCCTACCTCAGCTACAGCGACATCAATGCCTATAGGAAACTGCGGAACGTTTCCTATCCGCTCGCGAATTGGGAGCTTGGTCCTGTTCATCTTTTCTATCTGTTGTTGTGTGATGAAAGAAGAAAGCAAGGGTGAGCAGCAAGCCCACCAAAATAATATGTATAATGATTAACAATATATGAGCCTTCTCATAGTACTCATGAAAGTCTTGGTCAAAAGAAATGAACCAAGTTTGATATCTTAATGCGATGAAGTCGCAAAATATTCAGTATATAGACATATATACTTTTCAAAATCTTGGAAGTCCTCTTCCATGCATAATATACACAGAGTTCCAGTTTATAACTGTGTAAAACTATCGTTGCAAGGTGATCTCATATATCTAACCTTGTCTCAACGTTTTTCTGAAAATCTTTGACATACATAAGATAATCATTTACTAGATATAAGTTTAAAAGATGAAGTTACAAGATACTCCAATATACTTATATCTTTTCCAAATACTACTTGAACTACCACCGTTCAAGTTATAATTAGTTTCAAAAGTTCATCACATAGATGAGACTACAATTAGGCCAGCGAATATCTCTATCTTTCTCAATCTCCATCAAAATCTGACTTCTAGGAGCACTCAGCTTAGCGTATTCAGTGAACTTTTGCCCAGGTCCTCCCTTCTTGGGGGTTGAATCAGGGTTTTGTTCGGTTCTAGGATATTTGTCCTTAGCGATATACTCCAGATCAGTTTTTCGCTTCTTGCCTCCAGTGGGCTCATTGCTTACTACGGTCTTCCTCATGCTTTCTTCAACCTTGATATACTTCCCTGCCCTTTCTTGGAGTTGCAACATGTTTTCAAGGGGACGTTTGGCCAAGGACATCTTGAAAAACTCATCCCTAGTTCCTTGTTACAGTGCTATCATGGCTACCTTATCATTAAGGTCTGGGACTTTTAAAGCCTCCTTTGTAAAACGATTCAGGTAATCTCTCAAGGATTCCTTAGCTCCCTGCAGAAGACTCATAAGAGATGCTGAACTTTTCTCATGGACTCTTCCACTGATGAATTGCTTAATAAAAGCCTGACTTAATTCTCTGAACGATCCAATAGAATTTGGGGGCAGGCGACTGTACCATCTTTGAGCCATACCCGACAGGGTTTGAGGGAAGGCCCGACACTTTATAGCATCATTCACGGGTTGCAGCAACAGTGCATTAGAGAATGTCCTAACATGATTAGCGGGGTCTCCCGTGCCATCAGAGGCTTTGATAGTGGGCATCTTGAATTTCCTTGAGATATGGGCATTCATTATCTCTTCTGTGAAGGGTGGAGTTGGATCATCAGGATCTCCAAGGGGAAGGAGATTGCTTGGATCAGTTCTTGGGACAGCAGCCCTTCTTCTTACCGGACCATCCAGGTCTATGACAGGAGGAGGATTTCTCCCCCTAGGAGGTATCTGGGGTCTGGTGGCCTGGTGAGCCTCCAAATCACGCCTCAGCCTTTGGATTTCAGCCTCATGAGCCCTGATCCTTTCCTGCACTTCTTGGGGATTCGCCCCTGGGGTGCTTTGGGGGCGTTGCCTTCCATCGGCCATTGGCTCTTTTCCAGGACGCCTCCTTCTCGGGGCCACTTCATCATCCGAAGATTCAGAGTCTCTCTCAGTGTAAGGACCAGAAAATTCTCGATCCTCAGGGATAGGACCCAAACCTCGTATATAGGGGGCGACTGCCCTCGTGCTTCGCTTCGCCCAGCATATCCGCTTCCTCCAACCTCAGGGTGAAGGGGCATCCCATAAGGGGGGTTAGTAGTAACAATAGTTGAATATTCATACCCGACGGGTCGAGAATTCACAGGTATATGTACTTGTTGAACTTGAGGATTCGTACCTTGAATAGTCGGGGGAGTTGTCCCTTGTGGCTGAGGTTGAGTTGCCCCTATCTGGGCTTCCCCCTGAGTAGATGCATAAGTCGAATGGGGAGGAACCTCCACGGTTGACGAAATCACCTGGGTTATCTCTGATGGTGTTCCTTCCTCTAGAGCTCTAATTGTTCTCCGTGTTCTCGCCATGGTTGTTGTTGTGCTTTCCCACAGACGGCGCCAAATGTTATGGATAAAAAACTAAGGTTATTATTTGCTGTATTTATTACTAAGATTCGGGAGCTCAAGGCCTTTAATGGCTGCTCTCGTGTATCGTAGCTTAATTCTGCCATTACGAGATGCCTACGTATCTCTGTGAATTAGAGAATTAAGCCAAAAAACATAGTTCTTATTTGTGGGGTGTGGCCCCTTATATAGATGTTGGGAGTCCTTGAATTGGACTTGGTATAGGAGACTTGGTGGGCAAGTCTCATAATTAGAATGGACTTTGGAGTCCTAGATAGTAGGAAACTGATTCTTTATCCTTTTAGGTCCCCTTGAGGCTAATCTATAAGGATTTGTATCCTTATCGGGACTCTTCTTAATAGCTAATTTTTCCCTTATTAATTAATTACGAAATTAATTAATAATCAGGGCTTTTGGGCCTTCTTTATTCCATCAGGCCTGATCTGGTCCATCAGGCTTAACCTTTCTAGTCTGAGTATCATATATCTTTTTATTGGGCCTAGTAGCCCACACCTTGCAGTATTTAATTATACTATCATAATTTATTTATCCCTATCATTTGCCCCCCAACTTTTGGGAAACATTGATTAGGTTTCGCAGAAGTTAAGTCTGTTTATTCCCTTACAGGGTTTCGTTTTCGCGTAAAGTGTGGAGCGACCTACACATTTACAATGAATTTTCCTTTTATTCAGGAATTATCTTAATTTCCAGGAATTTTTCCCTTATTTCCGGGATTTTTCCCTAATTTCCGGGATTTTTCCCTAATTTTCTGGATTTTTCCCTTAATTTCTGGATTTTTCCTAATTTTCTAGGATTTTTCCTTTAATTTCTGGATTTTTCCCTAATTTTCTGGGATTTTTCCTTAATTTCGGGATTTTTCCCTTAATTTTCTGAATTTTTCAGATTTCCAGCCCTTTTTCGACCAGGATCCTAGTCGAAATTTCAACCTGGATCCTAGTCGAAATAGGGTCAGCCTTGCCATCCTGGTCAAAGAAATTCGACTAGGATCCACGACCTCGAATTCGACCAGGATCCTAGTCGAAATTTCGACCTGGATCTAGGACCTGGAATTCGACCAGGATCCTAGTCGAAAATTCGACCTGGATCTAGGTCGAAAATTCCCCCACCTTTTTTTAGCTTCTTGTCATGAGCCTATCAACTAGGATTTCGACTAGGATTCTAGTCGACAGTTCGACCTGAATCCTGTTCGAAAATTCTTTGGTTTTCTTGTTTCCTGGTCGAAGGATTTCGACTAGGATCCACGACCTGGAATTCGATCAAGATCCTAGTCGAACTTCGACCTGGGTTTTTAATCCCCATTTTTGAAAGATGCTTGGTTTATTCGACCTCATTCCTGGTCGAAGCTTCGACCCCAATTCAGACCCGTTATTCCAGCTATTTTCGGGTGTCTGCTCGAAAGATTTCGGGCAGGATTCACGACCTGGAATTCGACCTGGATTCTGGTCTTTTTTACCCATTATTTTCGGGTGTCTGCTCGAAAGATTTCGGGCAGGATTCACGACCTGGATTTCGACCTGGTTTCTGGTCTTCCACTAGCCTTCTTCATTTAGCTTTAATTTAGGGTATTGTATTTTCCAAATCCTAATTGGATTTGGGCATGGCCTTTTTTATTGGGCCTTATTAAATTTTACTGAGCCTCTATTATTGGGCTTTTCCAAATCTTACTGGGCCTTTTTTTATTGGGCTTTTTCAAATCTTATTGGGCCTCATTTATTGATCTGGGCTTAATACACCCTGTTTAGAATGCTCTAGAATTCCTAGGAATATTCTGGAATATTCCTTTTTCTGGGCTTTTTCCTCTGGGCCTTTGTCCTTAATGGGCTTTCGTCCCTTCAACTTCCTTTTCCTCTTATATAAAGGAATGAGGAAAGGCTACTACTCCTCACCTTCTCATTTCTAAGTTTTCTTCTTTCTCCTCCTGCTAAGATTCTCAGAGCAATAACAGCAAGTCGGAGCTCAAAGCCTTTTTTCAGGAGTGCTTCTTAGGTAAAATTCCTCCCTTTGCTTTTCGTATCTATTTTTCCATTGTGTGCCGTTTTAAGATAGCCTGTTTACATTCCCCTTCTTTTTTCTTTTTTTTTTTTTTAGATGGCTGACAAAAAAATGACTCGCCTGGCCAAGATGAACGTGGCTAGAAAGTCCAACGAGTTCCCTATCCGATCGAGGTAAACTTCTTTAATCGATATGATAAACACTCGAGAGGACGAGTACCCGACTGATGCGCATTTGGACGCGCACGATCATATCAGTGCCTTGCGAGACCCCAAGGAGCTGGAAAAGTTGAGCAGCTGCTTCAGAATCAAGAAACCTTTTAAGCTGGTTCTTGCAGGTCCGGCCGACAGGGCCTGTCAGTGGAAGAAGGACGCGCTATGCGTCTATAGGGATACTCTAAGGGCAGGTATCAGACTCCCTGTTCATCCATTCATTCCTTTGCTACTGGCTGATGTGGGCATCAGCCCTTGCCAACTTCCCCCTAATTCTTGGAGGCTGATTCTGTGCTATCTGTCGCAATGCGCCAAGCATAATGTCCCCATATCTGTTGCTGTCTTCAGAAAGATTTTTCAGTTCAAGAATAGCCCTGACAAAAGTCCGGGTTGGGTTTCTATAAATCAGCGCCCCACTATCCCCCATATCGTGAATGGGAAGTCCATCCCTGACAACAACTTGGGGTGGAAGAAAGATTTCTTGTTCATTGTTTGGGAAGGTGGAGATTGGGGCTCCCTGTTTCAATCATCCTTTGGGCTGGCCGTGGACGGGAGCCCAAATGATATAACTTTGTCTGAGGAGGAGGCTAGAGCTTTCAACCTCCTTACACAAGACAACGGTACTTCCCATTCTTGGGATCTTATCCGGGAGACCGTCTTGGTAGAACGCGGCCTCTCGCCCGTTCATAAGAAAAGTAAGTTCCCTTTCTTACCTCATTTATTTCCTTCATTTTTTATTCCATTGATCTTCAACTGACTTTGTTTGTTGCAGTGGCTGAGAAGATTGAGGAGGCTACTAAGCCTAAGGACCTGGAGACAACCAGGATGAAGAGGGCTGGGAAGGTCTTTAAAGACCCTCGACTTGGTGATCGCTTCCCTGAGTTCCTCCTTCAGGCAATGGAGCCAAGCGAGGAAGGCCCCAGCCAAGTTTTGCGCACCAAGCAGAGGCCAGGGGCCTATTTTCAACCTGCCTGGGGGATCCGAGGCAAGGACTCAATCGTGGGCAGCACGGCGCTGTCCAAGGAATGGTCTAAGCATTCCATCTTCCCGGTGGACTATCAAGATTTTGTCCTTCAACAGGACTTAGAGGGGAATGAGCTATTATTTGGAGGCCAGGCTTTGGCGACGGTACGTCCTTCACCTATGCCCTTCATACTTATCTTTCCATGTTTCTTTTCTAAACTTCTGCTGTTTCTCTTGCAGGCTAACGCCCATTTCCAAGGGGCAATTCACCAAGCTAAGGCTTGGAAGGTTGGCCTGGAAGATGCCAACAAAAAGTTGGAGGAGGCCAACCAAAAAATAGAGGCCCTTGAAGCTCAACTGGCCTCTTCCATTTCTGACCTGGAAACGGCCCGGGCAGAAAATGTCATTCTGAAGGCGCAGAAGGACAAAGCTTTTGATGGCTGGATGGACACCCAGGAATTCAAAGACTTGATGGTGGAGCATGATGCCCTTCTTCACCCAGTTTGCTACAAAGAGGGCTGGGACGCTGCTGTGGAAGCCATCCAGGATGATTTTCCAGAGGTCCTCGAGCAGTCCTCCTTTCCTTGCCCTGTGCGAGTTCCAGAGCTTGGAGGTGTTACTGAGAAGCTTGCTGATATGATCAAGGATGGAGAGGAGGAAGATTCTTCCGAAGAGGAGCTTGAGCCTGTCGCTAAGAAGGCCAGGGTGGAAGAGCCTCTAAGAGCAGTGCCTCAACAGCCAGCATCTCCCGCAGAGGGAACCTCTACAGGGACTTCGGAGGGGACGACCGAGACATCCGAAGGAACGACTGAGACATCCGAGGAGACTTCGGATAGTGGTTCCGAGGAATCTCAGCCTTCCAAGGCCTAAGTTTTTTTTGTATATCTTCTTTTTGAACTTCATTCATATCAGAACTTGTTACCCTCCGGGGTTATATTTCATATGTTACTTTTCTTGCCTCTTTCTATTTTAACTTTACAATCTTAATACGCATTTGAACTTTAAACATCCTTAGATTGAAATAATTTCAAACTCTTTAATATGAAGTCTGGTTTTCCAAAACCTTACACAGCATGGGTTCGACCCTAATCAACAATAACTAGACAATGTAAATTCTACTGGAATATAAAGTCCTACACAAGCAAAGCTTCGAGGTGCTTTTAAACCTACTTGTCACAATGACAAGTGAGAATCATACTTCGCCTATCTTATACGTAGTAAACCTTCAAGTTTTGTGCGTGCCAGGTCCTCGGGACTTCAAAACCATCCATAGTTTCCAGCTTGTAGGTTCCTCTACCCTGAACGCTCTTGACTCTGTACGGCCCTTCGCAATTCGGGGTAAGCTTTCCTTTCTGTCCGACACCAGAAGCCTCTATTTTTCTCAAGACTAGATCACCTTGTTTAAAAAACCTCTCTTTAACCCTTAGGTTGTAGTAGAATGAAGCCTTTTTCTGATATTCTACTATCTTTGCATGTGCTTTATCTCGCACTTCATCGATTAAATCCAGGGCTAACCTCTGCCCTTCCTCATTTTCTTCCTCATCGAAAGCCTGAATCCTTGGAGAGGAATGTGATATCTCTACTGGAACTACTGCTTCTGCCCCATATGCCAACATGAAGGGAGTTTCTCCTGTCGTGACTCTACAGGTAGTCCTGTAGGCCCATAATATTGGAAGTATTTCATCCACCCAATTATTTCTTGACTTCTCGATCCTCTTCTTTAGTCCATCCAGGATTATCCGATTTGCTACCTTTGCTTGCCTATTGGCTTGCGGGTGAGCCACAGAGGTGAATCGTAACTCAATTTCATTTTCTTCACAATACTTCTTGAATCCTCATTGTTGAATTGTGTTCCATTGTCAGTGACGAGGATACGGGGAATTCCATATCGGCACATAATGTTTTCCCACAGGAATTGTGCAACCTTCTTAGTTGTGATCTTGGCCAAGGGTTTGGCTTCGATCCACTTGGTGAAATAATCAATGGCTATAATCAGAAATTTCCTTTATGTTGTGGCCATGGGAAAAGGCCCCAAAATATCCATTCCCCACATAGCAAAAGGAATGGGCGAATTGATAGAGGTCAGCATCTCGGGGGGTTGTCTAACAACAGGTGCATGCTTCTGACAGCGGTCACATTTCTTCACGTATTCTTTGGCATCAGCCATCATTTCTGGCCAATAAAAACCTAAACGAGTTATCTTATGAGCCAAGGCCCTGCCCCCCAAGTGTTGTCCACAAATACCTTCATGCACTTCTTCAAGAGCCAAGCGTGCCTTATCGGGCCTGAGACACCTCAAGTAGGGAACCACAAAAGATCTTTTGTAAAGAATCCCATCTACCAAAGAGTACCTTAGTGCCCGAACAGTTAACTTCCGTGCTTCAGTTTCATCGCTTGGCAACCAACCGGTCTGAATGTGAGCCTTGATGGGATCAATCCATGACGTCCCCAAGCCTATGTGAGCCACTAGCTTAACATCTATGCTTCGTGTCTTCAAAACACGGAAGTACACACTTCCTGAACTTTTTTCAATCTCAGACGAAGCGAACTTTGATAGCGCATCTGCCTTAACATTTTCTTCCCTTGGAATGTGTTCAACATGGCCTTCATTAAATTGGGTCATCACAGCCCTTACTAGGCGGACATACTTAGCCATCGTATCATCCCTTGCCTTAAATTCTCCCTTTACCTGGGATATGATCAGCTTCGAGTCTCCACGGACCTTTAAGTTTTTGACTCTAAGTGTCCCAGCTAGACCAAGGCCAGCTATCAGGGCTTCATACTCTGCCTCATTGTTTGTGGTTGGAAAGTCTAGCTTCATAGCATACTCAATTAAGAACCCATCAGGGCTTTGCAAAACCAATCCTGCTCCACTGGAGTTTGTTTTTGATGCCCCATCAAAATAGAGAACCCAATATTCTTTATCATCCTTCTCTTTGCCCCCATCATCGACTTTCTTGTCTTGAGGTACGGCATCTTCCTACCCCCCGGCTTCTTGGTTGGGTATGGTACATTCCACCACGAAGTCAGGTAGTGCCTGGGCTTTTATTACCGTACGTGGCTTATACTTGAGATCGAACTCTCCCAGCTCTATTGCCCACTTAATCAATCTCCCACTTGCCTTGGGACTGTGAATGATATTTCTCAGGGGCTGATTTGTTAGCACCTCAATCTGGTGAGCCTGAAAATAAGGACGCAATTTTCTCGAAGCCATTACCAAGGCTAAAGCGAATTTTTCAATAGCTGAATAATTTAACTCAGCACCATGCAAAATTTTGCTGACATATTAAACGGGTTTCTGGACTTTCAATTCCTCCTTAACCAACACCGCGCTCAAGGCACTCTCTGAAACAGCCAAGTACAAAAATAAAACTTCACTCAGAACTGGCTTAGCCAACAACGGGGCCTGGGCCATATACTTCTTTAATTCTTCAAATGCCTTCTGGTTTTCCTCACTCCATACAAAGTCTTTGATGTTCTTTAGTGATTTGAAGAATGTCAAGCAATTGTCTCCTGACTTGGAGATGAATCGTCCTAGCGCCGCAACCCTTCCTGTGAGCTTCTGAACATCCTTGACAGTTTTTGGTGGTTCCATATCCAGTATTGCCTTTATTTTATCGGGGTTAGCCTCAATTCCCCTCTTTGAGACCATCAATCCCAAGAATTTTCCAGATCCTACTCCGAAAGCACACTTCGTAGGATTCAACATCATCTTGTGGTACCTTAGGATCTCAAAAGCTTCCCTCAAATGGGTTATATGATCAGTCTTTACTAGACTCTTGACTAGCATGTCATCAACATAGACTTCCATAGTCTTTCCAATAAGATCCTTAAAAATTTTATTCACCAACCTTTGATAGGTGGCTCCTGCATTCTTGAGACCAAATGCCATAACAAGATAACAATAAACACCAAAGTTAGTGATAAATGATACCTTTGGAATGTCATCCTTATGCATTTTGATCTGGTTGTATCCGCTAAATCCATCCATGAAACTCAGCATCTCATGTCCAGCAGTGGCATCAATCAAAGTATCAATTCTAGGCAGCGGAAAACAGTCTTTCGGGCATGCATCATTCAAATCAGTGAAGTCTATACACATCCTCCACTTTCCATTAGCCTTCTTCACCATTACAGGGTTTGCTAACCACTCCGGAAATTGAATCTCCTCAATGAAACCAGCCTCTAAGAGCTTTTCTACTTCCTGTTTTATAGCCTCTTGTCTTTTCGGGGCAAAATTTCTTTTCTTTTGTTTCACTGTCTTCCGGTTTGGATCCACATTTAGCTTGTGAGTAATTAACTTCGGGTCTATGCCTGGCATATCAGCTGCTGACCATGTAAACACATCACTATTTTCTTGCAAAAATTTCACTAACTTTCCTCTAAGGGGCTCCTCTAATGTGGCTCCAATGAAAGTCATCCTCTCAGGATTCTCGGGGTCTAAAGGAACCGAAACCAATTCTTCTGCTGGCCTTCCTCTATTCTCATCATTTTCTCGAACATCCATATCTTCAATAGGAAGAACCTGCCCCCCGACTCCATCTGCCCTCAAGGAGGCCACATAACAGCTTCTAGCCATTTTTTGATCTCCTCTCTCTTCTCCAATCCCATTTCGGGTGGGATACTTCATGACTGAATGGTAGGAAGAGGGGACTGCCTTGAAGGCATGTATCCCTGTTCTCCCCATGATAGCATTATAAGTTGAACTAGCCTTTACCACCACGAAATCCAGCATCTGCGTTGCTTGCCTTGGCTCCGTACCTATGGTGGTCGGCAATTTGATTATCCCTTCCATAGGACATTCTACTCCAGCAAATCCATATATCGGCATGTTGGTTGGTGTCAACTGGGAGTCGTTATACCCCATCCTTAGAAAGGTGTCGTGGAGCAAGATATCCACAGAAGCACCATTATCCACAAGGACCCTCTTAACTGGGCTATTTCCTATTATCGGTGTTATGACGAGCGGGTCGTCATGGGGAAACTTCACACCCTCTAGGTCGGAATCATCAAAAGCCAATGTTACTTCTGTCCCGGCCCTCTTCGGGGCTTCACCAACAATATGCATAACCTCCCTGGTGTATGCCTTTCTGGAATTTTTGGACAATCCAGCAGCAGTTGGACCTCCAAATATCGTGTTTATCACAGGTCCTCGAGGGCGTCGTGGTCCTCCAAAAATTGCATTTATAACCGGCCCTCTAGGTTGGGAATTCCGCCCCTGATCGTCTTGGTCCCTCCTACGATCTTAAAAGTTCTTCCTTCCATTATTGTTTCTGTCCCCTCCATTTCCAGTATACTTGTTCAACCTTCCTTTTCGAATCAAAAACTCAATTTCATCTTTTAATTGCCTACACTCATCGGTGTCATGGCCAACATCCTTGTGAAACCTGCAATACTTGCTCTTATCTAGCTTGGCGGGATCAGCCTTCAAGGGCTTAGGCCAGCGAATATCTCTATCTTTCTCAATCTCCATCAAAATCTGACTTCTAGGAGCACTCAGCTTAGCGTATTCAGTGAACTTTTGCCCAGGTCCTCCCTTCTTGGGGGTTGAATCAGGGTTTTGTTCGGTTCTAGGATATTTTTCCTTAGCGATATACTCCAGATCAGTTTTTCGCTTCTTGCCTCCAGTGGGCTCATTGCTTACTACGGTCTTCCTCATGCTTTCTTCAACCTTGATATACTTCCCTGCCCTCTCTTGGAGTTGCAACATGTTTTCAGGGGGACGTTTGGCCAAGGACATCTTGAAAAACTCATCCCTAGTTCCTTGTTGCAGTGCTATCATGGCTACCTTATCATCAAGGTCTGGGACTTTTAAAGCCTCCTTTGTAAAACGATTCAGGTAATCTCTCAAGGATTCCTTAGCTCCCTGCACAAGACTCATAAGAGATGCTAAACTTTTCTCATGGACTCTTCCACTGATGAATTGCTTAATAAAAGCCTGACTTAATTCTCTGAACGATCCAATAGAATTTGGGGGCAGGCGACTGTACCATCTTTGAGCCATACCCGACAGGGTTTGAGGGAAGGCCCGACACTTTATAGCATCATTCACGGGTTGCAGCAGCAGTGCATTAGAGAATGTCCTAACATGATTAGCGGGGTCTCCCGTGCCATCATAGGCTTTGATAGTGGGCATCTTGAATTTCCTTGAGATATGGGCATTCATTATCTCTTCTGTTAAGGGTGGAGTTGGATCATCAAGATCTCCAAGGGGAAGGAGATTGCTTGGATCAGTTCTTGGGACAGCAGCCCTTCTTCTTACCGGACCATCCATGTCTATGACAGGAGGAGGATTTCTCCCCCTAGGAGGTATCTGGGGTCTGGTGGCCTGGTGAGCCTCCAAATCACGCCTCAGCCTTTGGATTTCAGCCTCATGAGCCCTGATCCTTTCCTGCACTTCTTGGGGATTCGCCCATGGGGTGCTTTGGGGGCGTTGCCTTCCATCGGCCATTGGCTCTTTTCCAGGACGCCTCCTTCTCGGGGCCACTTCATCATCCGAAGATTCGGAGTCTCTCTCAGTGTAAGGACCAGAAAATTCCCGATCCTCAGGGATAGGACCCAAACCTCGTATATAGGGGGGCGACTGCCCTCGTGCTTCGCTTCGCCCAACATATCCGCTTCCTCCAACCTCAGGGTGAAGGGGCATCCCATAAGGGGGGTTAGTAGTAACAATAGTTGAATATTCATACCCGACGGGTCGAGAATTCACAGGTATATGTACTTGTTAAACTTGAGGATTCGTACCTTGAATAGTCGGGGGAGTTGTCCCTTGTGGCTGAGGATGAGTTGCCCCTATCTGGGCTTCCCCCTGAGTAGATGCATAAGTCGAATGGGGAGGAACCTCCATGGTTGACGAAATCACCTGGGTTGTCTCTGATGGTGTTCCTTCCTCTAGAGCTCTAATTGTTCTCCGTGTTCTCGCCATGGTTGTTGTTGTGCTTTCCCACAGACGGCGCCAAATGTTATGGATAAAAAACTAAGGTTATTATTTGTTGTATTTATTACTAAGATTCGGGAGCTCAAGGCCTTTAATGGCTGCTCTCGTGTATCGTAGCTTAATTCTGCCTTTACGAGATGCCTACGTATCTCTATGAATTAGAGAATCAAGCCAAAAAACGTAGTTCTTATTTGTGGGGTGAGGCCCCTTATATAGATGTTGGGAGTCCTTGATTTGGACTTGGTATAGGAGACTTGGTGGGCAAGTCTCATAATTAGAATGGACTTTGGAGTCCTAGATAGTAGGAAACTGATTCCTTATCCTTTTAGGTCCCCTTGAGGCTAATCTATAAGGATTTGTATCCTTATCGGGACTCTTCTTAATAGCTGATTTTTCCCTTATTAATTAATTACGAAATTAATTAATAATCAGGGCTTTTGGGCCTTCTTTATTCCATCAGGCCTGATCTAGTCCATCATGCTTAACCTTTCTGGTCTGAGTATCATATATCTTTTTATTGGGCCTAGTAGCCCACACCTTGCAGTATTTAATTATACTATCATAATTTATTTATCCCTATCAAAATTATTTTGAAGACTCGAAAACATTTTTAAGAATGTTTGGAGTACTACTGATTTATTAAAATAAATCAGTCCCGAAATATTAGAAATATCTGAATATTATTATTTAAATAATATTCTCATAAAGATAATCCTTATTAAAATATTCGAAGTAGAAGTTTTAAAACTCATACTTGAAATGGATATTAAATAACCAAAGATATACTTATACGAAAGTACTATCTTTATTTGAATAATCGAAAATAAGTTTGATTATCGAAACATTATTCTTTAATAAAATAAAGAATATTATTAAATAATAAGCGGAGTCATAATACCTCGAATGAATATTATAAATAATACTCATTAAATAAAATAAAGTGAGTCATACATCCTCAAATAAATATCCAATTAATAATCATTAAATATAATAAACAGAGTCATAAGTCCTCGAATGAATATTCAAATAATATTCATTAATTAATATAAAGTTATCGAATAAACCTTATTCGATCAATAGTTTTGAAAACTATATCCATATATATAAATATATATATAATATACTCGGGAACATCGACTCCCGGTTTAAAAATATGTTCACCTTTTGATCCCCTATACTAAGGGTAAACTCAAATACCGCTTATCTCTAGCATAGGTATTATGCAACTATAAGCATTGAACCAACAGATATATAAATCAAGAATATGAAACAGGCATGCATATATACCATATCACATGCTACAATATATATAGCAAGAATTTGCTAATAACAAATATGCATTTATCGCAAGATCATGCATATACACATATACATCACAATAACAGTTATACGAGTAGAAAACTTGCCTGAGTGCTCCCGGATAGGCTTAAGCTTAGAGTGGGTCCGATAACCTATGAACAACAACATAATCAGAAATTAAACCCCGGTCGCTTAAGAAACTAGACTTTAACCATTTAGAGTCCTAACGTTCGCTTTCGCGCTTAACGATTTACTTAAGTCGCTCGAGTATCCTCGGCTCCACCATTTTTAATAAATTAACCATTAAGGGTTTTAAGGCGATTCTTTCGCGAGTGTCTTACCAACTGCCTAATACACTTTACATAAATGATTCATATTCCCATTTAGTCCTTTAAGGTCTTTAACCTATGTTTCAAAGTAAGGTGAGTGGTAATGGTTCGGTCGCAAAACGTCGTTACTTAAAACGGTCGTTTCTCCTAAACCGTACATCGGAATCAAACGAACCACATATCATAACGAAGCCCGTAACATGAACTATCTAAACATGGAAATGGTCAAAACATAGCAGGGAGTTCTCAGGTCCTAATGTTATGAACAAAAGCAGTCTAAAGTAAATCGGACATTACGACGACTATGTTTACGCGATTTCCCAAATTTAAACCATTCCAAAACAACCACCAATCAATCCCAATTCACAACCCAATCAAAACTCCATCCATACTACATCATAACAGCCCCAATCAACTCAACATTAACAATTTATACTTATTCTTAAACTTGAATTTAAGCTATACTTAAGTCCATTAATCAATACTCCAAGAATTACAACTCCAAAACATTACAAAACCAACTATCCTCTACAACTCAACCAAACTTTAAACAAACAAGCATCATGCTTCACATATCCTATATCAATCATAACCATTCCTAAATACTCAAAACTAAAAGCTAAGGTTTGTAGTTTATACCTTCTTGAAGCTTCTTAACACAACACAAGAGCTTTGAATGCCTAAAGAACCTTGATCCTTGCTTGAATAACCTTAAACTTTCATAAAAATTCAAGAAACTAAAGTTATTTCTTTGAAAGTTACTATTCACCATCTTCTTCCTTGATTTATAAAAAAAGATTGGCTTGGAATTAGAAGCTTAAACTTATAGGAAGTATGTAACTAGCCATGGGGAAGCTTAGATAAATACCTTGCCAAATAGGTGGTGGAGCTTGGATCTTCATTTTTGATAAAAGAAGCCGAGAGCTTCCTTGAAGAAATGGAGTGTTTTGTGTTTTTTGTTGTTATGATTTGTTTTTGGCTTGGTTGATCCACCTTGTTTGTTTAATTAACTTTTTACCATGGTAAAGAATGAATGGTCCACAATCAACCAACCTATCCCTCCTTTTTGTCATGCTTAAGTCACCATGCTTATGTCATCTTCCACACTTGTCTTCTTCTTGTTGGTGTGATGACATCATCATCCACTAACCCCTTGATTAACTCCTAATTGCTTGCCTAATGACCGCTGATCTGTTATACGGTTCGCTTAACTTTCGCTCACGTTTATCGTTTGAGGGATCATACCCGGGATCTTATTACTTGGGTTCCCTTTAACCTTTCTCAATACATTATATTCCTTTTATGATCCTCTATTAAAATCCTTGAATTTAAATCCTTTTTATCCTGTTACCTTATACTCAATTCTTTCGATATCTGGTGGATTTTCGGGAAAAATCAAAGTGTTCGGATTTGGATTCTGACGATCTTTACATACACTTATATACCACATAGAGTACTAATAATATCTCAGAAGATCAATAAAAGAACCCCTACATAGTGTGGCATGAAAAGTTTTCTCATTCAGCATAATCTGCAAAATCACTATTCATAAGGGTTTCAAAAATTTCCAAAAATTGGGGTTATTACATAACTCCTGACTTTGAAGGTAAGGAGTTTATGTTCTTATTTTTCCTGCAAAAAGAAGCCAGATGGTTAGAACTTCCACAGTTATGACACGTTTTCCTAGGAGCATTAGGAACAGGCTTATAATAATTGCTTTTATTCACACATTCCTTTCCATTCCTATTTTTCCTAGGTGATTTTACCCTGTTTGCATTCTTAACATCTTTCAGTTTATGCTTAAGCTGCTTCTTAGTCATTAAGCCTACGTTTACTTCAGTTGTCTTTTCCTGTTTTAGTTTGTCAGAAGTTAATTCATTTTTAACTTCTGATTTCTCATTATCAAACTTTACAGCTACAAACTTAACAGGCTTTAACTTAGATATTTGATTAACAACTATAGGCTTAATATCTACAGTTCCTTTATCATTCTTATCCTCTCAATAACCTAAGCCCTCTTTCCAGTTTTCACTACTTAACAAATTCTGAGTTGTTCTGCTAGAGTTAGTCCAAGTCCTAATAATCTCTCTTTCCTTTTCTAACTCAGCTTTTAGAGATTCATTCATTTTAAGTACTTCATCCCTAACATAGAAAGCATCATCTCTATCTTTCTGAGTTTGATGGAACATGACTAACTCTTTTTCTAAATAATCATTCCTCTTTTTGCAAGCAAGATTTTCAGAAGTTAATCTTTCACATGTTAAAGTTTGATTTCTATAACTAATGAACATGGTTTTAAGATATCTTCTCAACTCATTAATATCATCAGTATGAAAGGCATAAGTAGTTTGAGGTACCTTTAATTCAGCAGCTTCAGAACTGCTTTCAGCACTTGCCTTATCAGCATTTGCCATCAAGGCATAATTCTCCTCACTTTCAGAATCTGAGGTGTCTGTCCAGCTTTTCTTCTTTGTGACAAGATCCTTGCCTTTGTCACTCTTCACTTTCTTGCAATCAGGAGATATGTGGCCTTTCTCACCACAGTTGTAGCATTTGACATTTGTATAATCTCCTCTGTCAGACTTTCCTCCTCTGCCCTCAGATTTTCTGAAATTCTTCTTATTAGAACTTGTGCCTTTCCTGGAAAACTTCTTTCCCTTCCTGTATGCAATCTTTGTGATTCCTTTCACCATAAGAGCACACAGCTTCATCATCTCTTCATCAGCATCCGTCTCAGGCAAGCTTTCAGATTCTGAGTCATCATCACTTTCAGAACTTGATGACTCAGTATCAGACTTTGTGAAGAGAGCTTTACCCTTGTCTTTCCTTGAGGTAGCTGCCTTGGGGGATTCTTCTTCAGCCTTAAGAGCAACTGTCCATGACTTTCCTCCTTTCCTCTTGCTTCTTTGTTCCATCTCAAGTTCATGAGTCTTGAGCATTACATAAATTTCATCAAGAGTTATTTCATCAAGATTATAGTTGTCTCTTATTGTTGTTGCCTTCAAATCCCAGCATTCAGGAAGAGCTAATAGGAATTTAAGGTTTGAATCTTCAAGATCAAACTCCTTATTAACCAGTGACAAATCATTCAAGAGTTTGACAAATCTATCATATAAATCAGTCAATGACTCATTAGCCTTTGAGTCAAAGTGTTCATACTCTTGAGTGAGTATTGTCTTCCTGTTCTTCTTAATTGTATCCGTTCCCTGACTTCTTGTTTCCAAGGCATCCCATATTTCCTTTGCAGTCTTGCAGTTTATTACCCTGTTTGACATTACATTATCAATAGCACTATGCAGTAAGTGTCGTACCTTAGCATCCTTAGCAATTGATACGATATCTTCAGCAGTGTAATCACTCTTGTCCTTTGGTACAGACTTTGCTGCTTCACCTGCAACTGCAACAACGAGCTTGGTTGGTTTGTGAGGCCCTTCCTTGATTCTATCAAGATATTCTGGATCTGTAGCCTCCAGAAACATGGTCATCCTCACCTTCCATATGGCATATTCAGATGGTCTCAATATGGGAACTCTAATAGTCTCATATCGGCTTTGAATTTGTGTCTTTGGATATTCTTTAGCTTTGGTGGGCTTAGTTGGAGTTTCTACTTCTGTTAGATATATTTGATAATGTCATGGCTAATATGATTTATGTTTAGTTTTCAGATCTTACTTAAACAGGATAAATCAGTACTTACTGGAAGTCAGGACTTAAGGATATCAGTACTTATATTATCAGAAGATAATTATCAGAAGATGGATATCAGAACTTAAGTACTGAAGGACGATCAGATAAGGATAGCAACTGATTAAAGGAAAGAAGATCGAGATAAACATAAGAAGAGATATGCATGAAGAAGGAATTCTATGAATAATAGAATACTTGGAAGAAAAGATATCTGATTGATATATTTTAGGAAGCAGAATTATATTCCATATCAATTAGCGATTATCTTGTAACTGTGTAGTATATAAACACAGACATAGGGTTTACACTATAAGTGTTATCATACTCGAGAAGATTATTAATTGTAACCCTAGCAGCTCTCGTGATATTTGTTCATCACTGAGAGGTAACAGTTCCATACTGCAACAGAGTTTATTGTTTCAATAAAGTTTGTTTTCTGTTACTTAAGTTATTAAAGTTCGATTTGATTGTACTTTACACTGTATTCACCCCCTCTACAGTGTGTGTGTGACCTAACAAGTGGTATCAGAGCCTATCTGTTAACGCACATACAGTTTAAGATCCAAACACAATTATGTCTGACACAGAAACTCCAACTAAGCCTACCAAAACTGAAGAACCTCCAAAGACACAAATTCAAAGTCGGTATGAGACCATCAGAGTTCCCATACTGAGACCATCTGAATATGCCATATGGAAGGTGAGGATGACCATGTTTTTGGAAGCTACATATCCAGAATATCTTGATAGAATCAAGGAAGGACCTCACAAACCAACCAAGCTCGCAGTTACAGCTGCAGGTGAAGCAACAAAGACTGTACCAAAGGAGAAGAGTGATTATACTGCTGAAGATATCGCATCAATTGCTAAGGATGCTAAGGTACGACACTTACTGCATAGTGCCATTGATAATGTAATGTCAAACAGGTAATTAACTGCAAGACTACAAAGGAGATATGGGATGCTCTGGAAACAAGGTGCCAGGGAACTGATACAATTAAGAAGAACAGGAAGACAATACTCACTCAAGAGTATGAACACTTTGACTCAACGGCTAATGAGTCATTGACTGATTTATATGATAGAATTGTCAAACTCTTGAATGATTTGTCACTGGTTAATAAGGAGTATGATCTTGAAGATTCAAACCTTAAATTCCTGTTAGCTCTTCCTGAATGCTGGGATTTGAAGGCAACAACAATAAGAGACAACTACAATCTTAATGAAACAAATCTTGATGAAATTTATGGAATGCTCAAGACTCATGAACTTGAGATGGAACAAAGAAGCAAGAGGAAAGGAGGAAAGTCAAGGACAGTTGCTCTTAAGGCTGAAGAAGAATCCCCCAAGGCAGCTACCTCAAGGAAAGACAAGGGTAAAGCTCTTTTCACAAAGTCTGATACTGAGTCATCAAGTTCTGAAAGTGATGATGACTCAGATTCTGAAAGCTTGCCTGAGACTGATGCTGATGAGGAGATGATGAAGCTGTGTGCTCTTATGGTGAAAGGGATCACAAAGATTGCATACAGGAAGTTCAGGAAGGGAAAGAAGTTTTCCAGGAAAGGTACAAGTTCTGATAAGAAGAATTTCAGAAGATCTGAGGGCAGAGGAGGAAAGTCTGATAAAGGAGATTATACCAATGTCAAATGCTATAACTGTGGTGAGAAAGGCCACATATCTCCTGATTGCAAGAAAGTGAAGGGTGACAAAGGCAATGCTCTTGTCACAAAGAAGAAAAGCTGGACAGACACCTCAGACTCTGAAAGTGAGGAGAATTATTGTAACGATCGGGAAATTTACGTTGTATTATATCATATTTGTAATAAAATATGTATTAATATGTCAGTTATGTGTGATTATCTGTTAAAACCTAATTGTTATGTGTTATGTGTATTCCGTATCATTTCTGTATTTTTTTAAGGTATTTTTCAGATGTTTTATATCGAATTCAAAGGTTTCATTTCAAACGTTTTGCAACCCAAACAATGATTTTAAAGCCAAATAAAATAATGGGCCTTATTTTTCATCAAACGGCTTTTACAATCGCAATATTCTGAACATCTAGATATTTTATAAATTTTCTCGTTTTACGAAAAATGACTTTTCCGGGCCCCATTGGGTGTTAAAAACCCCACAAAAATCACATTTTTATTTTTATAAAATTATAGGACTTTTATTTATACCATTTCTTTGTATTTTTGAATTATTCCCAATTTTTGGGAATTTTTGGCATATATATTGTATATATAAAATATTTATAAATTAAATTTTAATACCCAAAAATTATAAAAAATAGGGTCAAATATTTTTATTAAATGTATAATTAGCCCCTTGATTTTATTTAGGAGTATTAATTTTTCAGCTATAAATACCCTAATTATTATTAATTTAATTAATTAAAATCAGAAAAATTCAGCAAAATCCCCAAATTCAGAAATTAAGGTTCTTGAGTTCTTGATTTCAAGCAAAGATTTGACAGTGATTCTGATCTCCAAATCAAGCATGTGAGTACTTAATCGAAAGCTCTTGATCTCTACTTTCCAATTCTATCATCAATTTTGTGTTTTATTACGTTGATTTTCAATTCGTATTTTTAGGGTTTATGTTTGATTTAGGCGTTTTTTATTCTGGAATCGTTTGATTGTGTTGATGATTTGAATAGCTTTGTCTTGAATTCAGGAATGATTTTGCATAGCTAATTAACTCGTATAACCCCGGGAAAGTAGTTCCCGAGTTCTTGAATTTTTAGCTATTTTTGAATTCATTTTCTGTGATTTTGAGGAAGTTTTGATTGTTGTTGAGTATTGAGATTGATTTTGGAACTCAGTAGCTTCAATCTCGTATATTGATCATTAAGTATGGTTAATGATTTTGGGGGTAAGGGTTTTCCGACGAGGCTCGCCGGAGTAGCTTCGGGAAACGCCGGAGTTCTTCGTGGAAGGACGATTGGACGTTAGGAACGGGGCGGAGGGACGGCGGTTGCAGACAGGAATTGATCTGGGCAGAAAAGGGATCGAAACGGTGATGTTTTCGTTGCAATCGGAGCTCGCCGTGGCTTCGCCGGAACCGGCCATCGGCGTCGGATTCTGGGTTGTTCTTGGACGACCCGGGTGACCCGGTTTCAACCCGGTGTTCGACCCGGTTTCGATCCAAAATTCCCCAATCCGTTTATTTGATTTCTGTTTCTGGAATTAAAATTTATTTACTTTTATTTTGATAATACATAATTTAATTTTGTAAATTATAAAAATCAAATAAAAATTAGATTAAAAATCTGATTTATTTTGTAAATAATTCCTAAATTATTTTCTTAAATTATAAATTCGAATTTAGTGATTTAATTAAGTATTTAATTATTTATTTAATCATATATCTATTTATTTATTAATAGTTAATAATTAATAATTAAGGATTAAATTTATCGAATATTGCAGGGAACGATTCGATAAAAAAGGGAATTAATCGAATAACTCGTAGTTATACGAGTAATTGAGCGATAAGTTATAGATATTTGTAATAAATTGTGACTAATCCTAATAATTTGGGATTAATTATTTTAAATTATTAAATAATTATTTATTAATTCGTTATTAGTTATTTATTTATGAAATATTTAAAAAGTGATTAATTATTTCGATAATTAATCACATAATTTTCAATAAATCATAACTTCTTCGTTTTAACTCCAAATATTATAAAAAATTATTTTTGACTTTGATTTTTCTTAAATAAATATTTAAAAATTATTTTAGGATTTAAAAGGTTGTAATGATTATTTATATTGAATAATAAATTGAATTATCAGTGTTTAATTGATAATCAACCGTTAGTCCGATTCGAGTGAAACGAAAGCCATTTTACTTAGAAAAATGAATTCTTTTTATTAAAAATAATAAGAAGACCTAATTTCTTCTTGAAATTAGTTGACTTTATTGATTGCTTGATTATCAGTCGAAATACGCGCCGAGAAGAGTCCGAAAAATTCCGGAAAAATGGGAAATGAAGCAGAAGGTGATCAACGGAGCAATCAGCGGGTCGATTTTGATTCTAAAAATTATTTTAACTATAAAAATGATTATGTGCTTATGTGCTTATGTGTATTATGTGGTTAATCGAGTCTTACTTGCTTATATGTAATATAAGAGTCAGTTATAGGCGCATGGGTAGATAATAGGAACGAAATGAAGTCAATTCAAAATGTAAATTGAAGTACAAGATGAATTAATCAGTCTATTTTGCTAATAGAAGCTAAGCCAGCAAGGCAGGTCAAGTAAGGGATAGACAGAAGTGATTTAATTGCAGTAAGTCGCGCAGAAGGCAAGTTTCTCCCCTATTCTACTTTCAAAATAGTAATATTCATTTCAAATTCTTATTACGCTTGTACTCCTTCAATTCCTTTATTTATATTGCAGTTAGATTCTTGAATTATTCTTTTCATTTGAATTCATTATTCATATTCCAATTGTTACTCACAATTATTGATATATTCTGGTGATTAGAATATATCAAAGCATACTGATTTATTCTGGTTGCTATTCCAGGGACTGGATAATACTACTTTTGGGATTAAGTCTACTTAATCCTAAGGACCGGGACATAACCGGATCCTTGAAACGGGCCGTAGTGCCTGGGTGCCCGATGGGATTTATATAATGAGATATAGATCTGCACTGTATCCTGGCTGATCAGCAGGGTATAGCTGCGAACTTGAGTCCAGTTAAGTTCAATTGTATTCGCCAGTAATGGCCTTCTTTCGATTCTTATGAGGTTATATCTTTGCAGATATATCTGGGTTACGAATTCAATGATAATGCTTTAACACTGTTTATATTTTGTGGACTTGTTGAGCAATTTTTGGCTCACCCCTTTTTGTTGTTATTCACCTTATTGTTTTCAGTTAAAAAGGAATATGAAACCCATCAGGACACGAGTGGTAAAGAAGCGGGTCAAGCCTCGGGATCCTCTCATACCCAAGGTGTTGATCCCAATTCAGGAAGAAAGCTTTGAGTTGCCCGAGCAGGTGGAGTGTTGATAGATAATTGTTGTGTGTTTGAATAAAAGCTGAAGTTAGTAAAAAAAAATTAGACAATGGTTTGTAATAAAGAGAATTTGTGAGATTTTAAATGTTGGTTTGGAATAAAAGTAGCTAGTGGTTCTTGTTTTCATACTACAACCTAAAAAGGTCCTGGTTAGTGTTAAAGGGGTTTAATTTCATTTCTTTATTATTTATTAATAAGCTTGTACAGGTTTGATGATTAGCTCGTAACCCCCAGACTTATACCCCGGGTTTGGAGGGCGTTACAGTTTGGCATCAGAGCTGTAGGTTTGGTATCTGAAAATAAGAACATTAGGATTAAGATAGGATAGGGAGATCACATAAGATAGGAATAACAAAATAGGAAGAATAGTATTAGGATTTAGGTCAGATTAGAATAGGGAAATATAAATCTTAGGATTGTTTAGTGACCTTTTCTTTTCTTTGGTATATTATCAAATGGCATCTTCTAGTTATTCTGCATCTTCCGAGAGGACAGTCACTGGGCCAGCAGCACCGGTCATACCTCCAATATCTGAGTATATGTTTCCTCCTCTACCACCTCCACCACCATTGCCACAGGAGCCGGTACCACCAGTTCAGGGGATACTTCACGACCCCATAGAGATGTTTGATCCTTTTGAGTTCTTCGAGCCGATAGTTCCTTTACCTATTGAGCACCAGTTTATACCAGGTATTGAGCAAGAGTTACCACCACCACCATTGTTACCTCCTATACCAGTGCATGCCCCAGAGCCGGACATAGTTCAGATGATTCCAGTCGAGGGGATGGGAGAGCATGATGTGGATCTACAGTTAGGTTTACCACAGCAGGGTGCAGGTATTCCGAGGGTTCCTTCCCAGGAGTCAGTAGGTCAGGTTGCTCAGCCGCATATGGTACCATACCATGAGTATAGAGTTATGAGGGATGATATGGAGTATTGGCGGGCATAGTGTCGAGAGATTATGCATCTGTTTGATCAGAGGGACAGAGGACCGTTAGCGGCCCTACAGCCGGATTATTACATGAGACAGCGATTACAGTCAGTGTTGATGAGTGCTACTTGGGAGCTTAATGAGTTGACCCATGATGGACCTCCTTCTTTTGCAGAGTTCTATCGGATATTCCGCTTGGCACAGACTTTAGTCCAGGCACTTAGAGAGGAGCTTAGGCGTATTCCGCCTGGGTTCTGAGATGGTTTGAGACGGTGACTCCAGAGTACATGTGTATATAGAGGCAGCATAGTGTAACCTAGTGAGTAGTGTGTATATGTGTATCAGTAGTTTAACTTGTAGTAGTAGTTTAACTTGTAGTGATAATGTGACTTGTAGTCGTAGTGATGACCAGTAGCCCGAGACTTTTTGTATCAAGCATTTACACCTAAAGCTGGTGTCACATATATATATATAAACTTAACTTTTCAAATTTCTTTTATTTAAATTTCAGTCTTTACAGTTTACAGCTTTTACTTTCATTTTATTGTTTTACAGCTTTCCATATTATGATTCCTGTTGAAAAAAAAAAGATAAACAGAAAAGAAAAGAATAAACATTTTATTTAAATGTTTACATTTCCAGGTTTTACATTCAGTAACTATTTTCTTTAAATAAACCATGTTATTAATACAGGATAAATTGTTTTCCTTACATACTGACAATTGTTTATTAAACTGTTAAATAAATATCACTTGTTTTATTATCAGAAGAAGATGGCACCAAAAAGAAAGACTAGAGCTGAAACCTCTAACAGTAATTCCGAAGGACAGACTAATGAGACCATGAACCAAATGTTCTATCTGATGCAACAACAGATGGTAATGATGCAGCAGCAGATGCAGCATCAGCAACAACAGATACAACAACAAATGTTACAACAGCCACCTCGTCCTGAGCCTCAATTACCACCAGTATTACCTGTTGTTACTTTTAAGCAGTTTCAGTCGGTTAAACCTCCAGAATTTGATGGGTCTACTGATCCTATTAAAGCCACCACCTGGTTAAAAGAAATAGAGAAAGCATTTGCACTAGTGAAGATAGATGAGGACCAGAAGACTGATTTTGCTAGTTACTTGTTGAAGGGAGAGGCAAATTATTGGTGGGAATCTAAAAAGGCTTTAGAGGGTGAAGATGTTATTGCTTGGGATAGGTTTAAAGAATTATTTTTAGAGAAGCATTTTCCTCGCTATGTGAAGAATCAGATGCAGATAAAGTTTTTAGAGTTGAAGCAGGGAAGTATGGCTGTAACAGAATATGAAGCCAAATTTAATGAGTTAGCTAGGTTTGTTCCGGAACAGGTAGAAACTGAAGAGAAACGAGTGCAGAGATTTCAAGAGGGATTACGACCATGGATACGTGGACAGGTTGCAGTCTTTGAATTAACAACATATACTGCTGTAGTCCAGAAAGCTTTGATCATTGAAGGGGAAAGTGAAAGGTCTCAATGAGACAGAGGACAGGGAAGTTTCCAAGACCGTTTCAGCAGGAAGCTGGGATTTCAAGCCCGGGCAAATTTGAATTTCAAAAGGATAGGACAGGGTACACAAAAAGCAGGTAATCATTTCCAAGCCTCCAAACAGCAGGGAATTGTTAAGGTTCCAGTGCCATATTGCAAAACTTGTGGACGCAAGCATACCGGCGTATGTATTAAAGCAGATGTAACATGTTTCAAATGCAAGCAGAAAGGGCACTACTCTAACGAATGTCCGACAGGAAAAATAGCAGAAATCATTTGCTATCAATGCGGAAAGAAAGGGCATATCGCTAGAAATTGTAAAGGACCGGCAATGGCAGCCAGTATTCCAAAAATATTAGCATTACCTCCGCCACCACTGCCGAATCAACCCAAAGCAAGAACTTTTAACATGACAATGAAAGAAGCAGTGCAGAGTCCAAGTGTGATTACAGGTACGCTTTTGGTGAATTCTGTAGGTTCAAAAGTATTAATTGATTCTGGAGCTACCCGTTCATTTATTTCTGAGAAATTTCTTGATAAGTTACATTGCGAAATTGAATGGTTGGGCGAGACGTTAATTATAAAATTAGCGAATGACGACCAAGTTCCAGTAGATCGAGTATGTCCTGCGTGTGATGTAGAAATAGCTGGACATCATTTCTCTGTAAACTTAATTCCTTTTAAGCTAGGAGAATTTGATGTGATTTTGGGAATGGATTGGTTAGCGTATCATAAGGCTCAAATAGATTGTGCGAATAAGAAAGTGAAATTGCGAACTGCGGAAAATGCAACAGTAATATTCAAAGGCGAAAAATAGCGGAAGAAATTTCTCACCGTGATGCAGACCAAACGATTGCTTCGACAAGGATGTGAGGCGTACATATCTTACGCGTTAGATACTGAAAAAAGAAGTCCTAGAATAGAAGACATCCCAGTTGTATGTGAGTTTCCGGACGTCTTTCCTGACGAGCTTCCAGGGTTACCACCAGATCGAGAAATCGAATTCACGATTGATCTAGCACCAGGCACAGAACCAGTTTCGAAAGCTCCGTATCGAATGGCTCCAGTCGAGATGAAAGAATTGTCAACGCAACTGCAAGATCTTCTAGACCGAGGCATCATACGACCTAGTGTATCCCCATGGGGTGCACCAGTGTTATATGTGAAGAAGAAGGACGGCAGCATGCGATTATGCATCGACTATCGGGAGTTGAATAAACTCACTATTAAGAACAAGTATCCTTTAGCGAGAATTGACGATTTGTTCGACCAGCTAAAAGGAGCTGCGTGGTTTTCAAAGATAGATTTGCGATCAGGCTATCATCAATTGAAGATTAAAGCTGAAGATATTCCTAAGACTGTGTTTCGTACGAGATATGGACATTATGAGTTTCTTGTAATGGCATTTGGTCTGACAAACGTGCCAGCTGCATTCATGGATTTGATGAACAGGATATTCAAGAAATATTTGGACAAGTTCGTGATTGTATTCATTGATGACATTTTGATTTACTCCAAGACAGAAGAAGAGCATGCAGAACACTTGAGGATAGCTTTGGAAATCCTGAGGAAAGAGCAATTATACGCAGAATTCTCAAAATGTGAATTCTGGTTGAGGGAAGTACAATTTCTAGGGCATATCATCAGTAGAGAAGGCATCCAAGTCGATCCAGCAAAGATTGAAGCTGTGTTGAACTGGTAACGACCAAAGACACCAACAGAAGTTCGAAGTTTCTTGGGATTGGCAGGATATTATCGAAGGTTTGTCAAAGATTTTGCAAAAATAGCAACGCCGCTGACCAAGTTAACTCGAAAAAGTGAAAAGTTTGAATGGAATGATAAATGTGAAGAAAGTTTTCAAGAGTTGAAGAATCGGTTGGTGACCGCACCAGTATTGGTATTGCCAGACGAGCAAGGGAATTTCGTTATTTTCAGCGACGCTTCATATCGCGGGCTAGGATGTGTATTGATGCAACACGGTTGCGTCATCGCATATGCTTCGAGACAACTTAAACCTCATGAACAGAAATATCCTACGCATGATTTACAATTGGAAGCGATTGAATTTGCATTGAAGGTTTGGAGAAATTATCTCTACGGTGAAAGATGTGAAATCTACATGGATCATAAAAGTCTGAAGTATATCTTTACGCAAAAGGAACTGAACATGCGACAACATCGATGGCTAGAATTGATAAAAGATTACGATGTTACAATCAGTTATCATCCAGGAAAAGCAAATGTTGTAGTGGATGCGTTGAGCAGGAAAGAAAGATTGAATTGGTTAACTTCATACGAAGAATTAGCCAAGGAATTCGACAAATTGGAAATTGAGATTCGTGTTCCCAATGAATCTGCAGAATCTATCTACGCTATGACCTTCCAACCGGAGTTGCTAGAAAAGATTCGCCGTTGTCAAGATGAAGTAATGAGTCAAGATGACGACCTGACAGGAGAAGAGATCACAACTCAGAAAGATAGTGAAGGAATTTTACGCTTTGCATCGAGAATCTGGATCCCTAATGTGGTAGAATTAAAAGAAGAAATAATGCGAGATGCGCACAATTCGAAGTATTCCATTCATCCAGGAAGTACAAAAATGTATCGCGATCTGAAAGAAAAATTTTGGTGGCCGAACATGAAGAAGGAAATAGCAGAATGGGTGAGTAAATGCTACATATGCCAGCGAGTTAAAGCGGAACATCAACGTCCGAGCGGGTTATTGCAACCATTAGACATTCCAGAATGGAAATGGGAACATCTAGCGATGGATTTTGTGGTAGGACTACCAAGGACTAAGACAAATCATGATGCAATATGGGTAATCATTGACAGACTCACGAAGTCGACACATTTTTTACCAATTAACGAAAGATTTTTGCTCGACAAATTAATGCACATGTATCTCAAGGAAATTGTGATGCGACATGGAGTTCCAATATCTATCGTATCTGATCGAGATCCTCGTTTCAACTCCAGATTTTGGAGACAATTTCAAGAATGCCTTGGAACGAAATTAAACATGAGTACCGCGTATCATCCGAAAATCGATGGGCAAAGTGAAAGAACTATCCAAACGATTGAAGACATGCTACGAGTTTGTGCGATCGATTTTGAAGGCGGTTGGGATGAGCATCTACCCCTAGTGGAATTTTCTTATAATAACAACTATCACGCCAGTATTAGAATGCCACCGTATGAAGCACTATATGGGAGAAAATGCAGATCACCAGTGCACTGGGATGAAGTTGGAGAACGCAAAATTTTGGGTCCAGAATTAATTCAGCAAACGAAAGGAAAGATTGAACTTAATCGGAAACGACTCGATGCAGCACAAAATAGGCAACGCAAATACGCAGATCAAGCAAGGAAGGATATGAACTATCAGGAAGGAGAACACGTATTACTTAAAATATCGCCATGGAAAGGATTGACCATATTTAGCAATAAGGGTAAATTGAAGCCACGATACGTCGGACCATTTGAAATTTTGAAGAGAGTAGGAAAGCTTGCATATGAATTAGCTTTACCGCCTTATATGCAACATATTCACAATATGTTTCACGTGTCAATGCTTAACCGATATAATCCTGATTCTAGGCATGTAATAGAGTATGAACTGATAGATATCCAACCCGATTTGTCTTTTGTAGAACAGCCGGTAAGAATTTTAGATCGGCGAGAGAAAGTGTTGAAAAATAAGTCTGTATATTTAGTGCGAGTGTTGTGGAAAATCCGATGATTGAAGAATCAACCTGGGAACTTGAAAGTGAAATGTTAGAGAAATACCCTCATTTATTTTCATAGAAGATTCTGAGGACAGAATCCTATTAAGAGGGGGAGAATGTAACGATCGGGAAATTTACATTGTATTATATTATATTTGTAATAAAATATGTATTAATATGTCAGTTATGTGTGATTATCTATTAAACCCTAATTTCTATGTGTTATGTGTATTCCGTATCATTTCTGTATTTTTTTAAGGTATTTTTCAGATGTTTTATGTCGAATTCAAAGGTTTCATTTCAAACATTTTGCAACCCAAACAATGATTTTAAAGCCAGTATTTCAAATAAAATAATGGGCCTTATTTTTCATCAAACGGCTTTTACAATCGCAATATTCAGAACATCTAGATATTTTATAAATTTTCTCGTTTTACAAAAAATGACTTTTACGGGCCCCATTGGGTGTTAAAAACCCCACAAAAATCACATTTTTATTTTTATAAAATTATAGGACTTTTATTTATACCATTTCTTTGTATTTTTGAATTATTCACAATTTTTGGGAATTTTTGGCATATATATTGAATATATAAAATATTTATAAATTAAATTTTAATACCCAAAAATTATAAAAATTAGGGCCAAATATTTTTATTAAATGTATAATTATCCCCTTGATTTTATTTAGGAGTATTAATTTTTCAGCTATAAATACCCTAATTATTATTAATTTAATTAATTAAAATCAGAAAAATTCAGCAAAATCCCCAAATTCAGAAATTAGGGTTCTTGAGTTCTTGATTTCAGGCAAAGATTTGACAGTGATTCTGATCTCCAAAATCAAGCATGTGAGTACTCAATCGAAAGCTCTTGATCTCTACTTTCCAATTCTATCATCAATTTTGTGTTTTATTACGTTGATTTTCAATTCGTATTTTTAGGGTTTATGTTTGATTTAGGCGTTTTTGATTCTGGAATCGTTTGATTGTGTTGATGATTTGAATAGCTTTGTCCTGAATTCAGGAATGATTTTGCATAGCTAATTAACTCGTATAACCCCGGGAAAGTAGTTCCCGAGTTCTTGAATTTTTAGCAATTTTTGAATTCATTTTATGTGATTTTGAGGAAGTTTTGATTGTTGTTGAGTATTGAGATTGATTCTGGAACTCAGTAGCTTCAATTTCGTATATTGATCATTAAGTATGGTTAATGATTTTGGGGGGAAGGGTTTTCCGACGAGGCTCGTCGGAGTAGCTTCGGGAATTGCCGGAGTTCTTCGTGGAAAGACGATTGGACGTCAGGAACGGGGCGGAGGGACGGCGGTTGCAGACAGGAATTGATGTGGGCAGAAAAGGGATCGAAACGGTGGTGTTTTCGTTGCAATCGGAGCTCGTCGTGGCTTCGCCGGAACCGGCCATCGGCGTCGGATTCTGGGTTGTTCTTGGACGACCCGGGTGACCCGGTTTCAACCCGGTGTTCGACCCGGTTTCGATCCAAAATTCCCCAATCCGTTATCTGATTTCTATTTCTGGAATTAAAATTTATTTACTTTTATTTTGATAATACATAATTTAATTTTGTGAATTATAAAAATCAAATAAAAATCAGATTAAAAATCTGATTTATTTTGTAAATAATTCCTAAATTATTTTCTTAAATTATAAATTTGAATTTAGTGATTTAATTAAGTATTTAATTATTTATTTAATCATTTATCTATTTATTTATTAATAGTTAATAATTAATAATTAAGGATTAAATTTATCGAATATTGCAGGGAACGATTCGATAAATAAGGGAATTAATCGAATAACTTGTAGTTATACGAGTAATTGAGCGATAAGTTATAGATATTTGTAATAAATTGTGACTAATCCTAATAATTTGAGATTAATTATTTTAAATTATTAAATAAATATTTATTAATTCGTTATTAGTTATTTATTTATGAAATATTTAAAAAGTGATTAATTATTTCGATAATTAATCACATAATTTTCAATAAATCATAACTTCTTCGTTTTAACTCCAAATATTATAAAAACATTATTTTTGACTTTGATTTTTCTTAAATAATTATTTAAAAATTATTTTGGGATTTAAAAGGTTGTAATAATTATTTATATTGAATAATAAATTGAATTATCAGTGTTTAATTGATAATAATTCAACCGTTAGTCCGATTCGAGTGAAACGAAAGCCATTTTACTCAGAAAAATTAATTCTTTTTATTAAAAATAATATGAAGACCTAATTTCTTCTCGAAATTAGTTGACTTTATTTATTGCTTGATTATCAGTCGAAATACGCGCCGAGAAGAGTCCAAAAAATTCCGGAAAAATGGGAAATGAAGCAGAAGGTGATCAACGGAGCAATCAGCGAGTCGATTTTGATTCTAAAAATTATTTTAACTATAAAAATGATTATGTGCTTATGTGCTTATGTGTATTATGTGGTTAATCGAGACTTACTTGCTTATATGTAATATAAGAGTCAGTTATAGGCGCATGGGTAGATAATAGGAACGAAATGAAGTCAATTCAAAATGCAAATTGAAGTACAAGATGACTTAATCAGTCTATTTTGCTAACAGAAGCTAAGCCAGCAAGGCAGGTCAAGTAAGGGATAGACAGAAGTGATTTAATTATAGTAAGTCACGCAGAAGGCAAGTTTCTCCCCTATTCTACTTTCAGAATAGTAATATTCATTTCAAATTCTTATTACGCTTGTACTCCTTCAATTCCTTTGTTCATATTGCAGTTAGATTCTTGAATTATTCTTTTCATTTGAATTCATTATTCATATTCCAATTGTTACTCACAATTATTGATATATTCTGGTGCTTAGAATATATCAAAGCATACCGATTTGTTCTAGTTGCTATTTCAGGGACTGGATAATACTACTTTTGGGATTAAGTCTACTTAATCCTAAGGACCGGGACATAACCGGATCCTTGAAACGGGCCGTAGTGCCTGGGTGCCCGATGGGATTTATATAGTGAGATATAGATCTGCACTGTATCCTGGCTGATCAGCAGGGTATAGCTGCGAACTTGAGTCCAATTTAGTTCAATTGTATTCGCCAGTAATGGCCTTCTTTCGATTCTTATGAGGTTATATCTTTGCAGATATACCTGGGTTACGAATTCAATGATAATGCTTTAACACTGTTTATATTTTGTGGACTTGTTGAGCAATTTTTGGCTCACCCCTTTTTGTTGTTATTCACCTTATTGTTTTCAGTTAAAAAGGAATATGAAACCCATCAGGACACGAGTGGTAAAGAAGCGGGTCAAGCCTCGGGATCCTCTCATACCCAAGGTGTTGATCCCAATTCAGGAAGAAAGCTTTGAGTTGCCCGAGCAGGTGGAGTGTTGATAGATAATTGTTGTGTGTTTGAATAAAAGCTGAACTTAGTAAAAAAAAAATTAGACAATGGTTTGTAATAAAGAGAATTTGTGAGATTTTAAATGTTAGTTTGGAATAAAAGTAGTTAGTGGTTCTTGTTTTCATACTTCAACCTAAAAAGGTCCTGGTTAGTGTTAAAGGGGTTTAATTTCATTTCTTTATTATTTATTAATAAGCTTGTACAGGTTTGATGATTAGCTCGTAACCCCCAGACTTATACCCCGGGTTTGGAGGGTGTTACAATTATGCTTTGATGGCAAATGCTGATAAAGCAAGTGCTGAAAGCAGTTCTGAAGCTGCTAAATCAAAGGTACCTCAGACTACTTATGCTTTTCAAACTGATGATATTAATGAGTTGAGAAGATATCTTAAAACCATGTTTGTTAGTTATAGAGATCAAATTTTAACATGTGAAAGATTAACTTCTGAAAATCTTGCTTTTAAGAAAAGAAATGATTTCTTAGAAAAAGAGTTAGTTATGTTCCATCAAACTCAGACGGATAGAGATGATGCTTTTTATGTTAGGGATGAAGTGCTAAAAATGAATATTGAGAGGATAAGAGGGCTTAGGTTATGGAGAGGATAAGAATGATAAAGGAACTGTAGAAATTAAGCCTGTTGTTAAGCAAAAGCCAAAGTTAAAACCTGTTAAGTTTGTAACTGTAAAGTCTGATAATGAGAAATCAGAAGTTAAAGAGGGTTTAACTTCTGACAAACTTAAACAGGAAAAGACAGCTGAAGTAAACATAGGTTTAATGACTAAGAAGCAGCTTAAGCATAAGCTGAAAGATGTTAAGAACGCAAACAAGGTAAAATTACCTAGGAAAAATAGGAATGGAAAGGAAGGTGTGAATAAAAGCAATGATTATAAGCCTGTTCCTAAAGCTCCTAGGAAAACGTGTCATAATTGTGGAAGTTCTAACCATCTGGCTTCTTTTTGCAGGAAGAATAAGAACATAAACTCCTTACCTTCAAAGTCAGAAGTTAAGAGTCAGTCTATTAGATATAAGCCACAAAATCCTTGTTTTTATTGTGGTAGTTTATGGCATTCCATTTATACTTGTAAGGAATATCATAGTTTGTACTATGATTATTATCGAATAAAACCTTCTTTAAAGAAAGTTTCCATTGTTCTTCTAGTGTAAATTCTGATTCAAAGTCTGATAGTGTAAGTTCTGATAAGAAAAATGTTAACATAAACTCTGATGCTAAATCCGCTGCAAATGTTAACAAACTTAATAAGGCCAAAGGATCCAAGCAAGTCTGGGTCCTTAAAACTAATCATTAGTGGTCTTTGTGATTTCAGGGCAACAGGAAAAATATCTTAGTTCTGGACAGTGGATGTTCAGGACATATGACTGGAAATAAAGCCCTGTTATCAGACTTTGTGGAGAAAGCTGGCCCAAGTGTTTCTTATGGAGATGGCAATATTGGAAAAACATTGGGATATGGCAATATCAATCTTGGGAATGTCATCATTAAAGAAGTAGCTCTGGTCTCAGGACTTAAACACAATCTGCTGAGTATAAGTCAAATCTGTGACAGAGGTTATCATGTTGATTTCTATGAAGAACACTGTGAAGTTGTAAGTAAATCTAAAGGCAAAGTTATTCTGAAAGGATACAGGCGTGGTAACATTTATGAAGATAAGCTTTCAACAAGTACTGATGGTTCTGCAATCTGTCTGATGAGTAGAACATCAATTGAAAAAAGCTGGAATTGGCACAAGAAACTCTCTCATTTAAATTTCAACAATATAAATGAGTTGGTCAAGAAAGATCTTGTGAGAGGACTGCCAAAGTCAGTATTTGCTCCTGATGGCCTTTGTGATTCTTGTCAGAAGGCCAAACAAAGAAAATCTTCATTCAAGAGCAAGACTGAATCATCAATTCTTGAGCCTTATCACCTACTACATGTTGATCTATTTGGTCCAGTAAATGACATGTCTATTGCAAAGAAGAAATATGCTATGGTCATAGTGGATGAGTTCACCAGATACACATGGGTGTATTTCTTGCACACAAAAAGTGAAACTGCATCTATCTTGATTGATCATGTCAAACAACTGGATAAATTGGTCAAAGATGCTGTGAAGATAATAAGGAGTGATAATGGCACTGAGTTCAAAAATTTGATAATGGAAGAGTTCTGCAAAAACCATGGAATTAAGCAGGAATTCTCTGCTCCTACAACTCCACAGCAAAATGGATTTGTTGAAAGGAAGAATAGAACTCTCATTGAAGCTGCACGTACAATGCTTGAAGAAGCAAAGCTTCCAACCTATTTCTGGGCTGAAGCTGTGTAGACTGCTTGTTTTACTCAAAATGCTACACTCATTAACAAACAAGGAAAGACACCATATGAGATGGTGAAGAAAAAGAACCAAATATGAAGTATTTTCATGTATTTGGATGCAAGTGTTTTGTTCTCAAGACTCATCCTGAACAGCTATCCAAATTTGATCTAAACGCTGATGAAGGAATCTTTGTTGGATATCCAGTTTCCACAAAAGCCTTCAGAGTCTATAATCTGAGAACAAGAGTGGTCATGGAATCTATCAATGTCTCTTTTGATGACAAGAAGATTACTGGACTTGAAGATTTTATTGATCATGATCAGCTGAGATTTGAAAATGAAGACTCAAATTCTGATACTGAAAATCCTGACAATCTAAGTCCTGATACTGTAAACTCTGATGGATTAAACTCTGATGTTATTGAAACTGTGGTGACTACGCCAAAGGAAGATGCATCTATGCAGGGGGAGCATACTCAAGATCTTACCACATCTCAAGAAGCGTCAGAACATACATCTGGCTCTTCAAGTTCTGATTCGTCAAGTTCTAATAAGCCAAGTTCTGATAGTTCTGAAAATCTAAATTCTGAAGAATCCAACTCAGAGAGCATAGTTTCAGGGGGAGCATCAGAAAATGAAAATGAAGACAGCATGGATCATGGGGGAGCATCCAGTTCTAGAGAAAACCTTCCATCTGCAAGGAAGTGGACTAAATCACATACACTTGTTTTGATAATTGGAAATCCTGATACAGGTGTCAGAACTAGAACAGGTACTTTAAATGAATGTCTTTACAATTCTTTTCTTTCTCAGACTGAGCCAAAGAAAGTGGAAGAAGCTCTTCAAGATGCTGATTAGGTGCAAGCAATGCAGGAAGAGTTAAATGAATTTGAAAGAAACAAAGTCTGAACCCTAGTACCAAGACCAAAGAATAGATCTGTTGTTGGTACAAAGTGGGTATTCAGAAACAAAACTGACAGTGATGGCATAATTACAAGGAATAAGGCAAGGTTGGTTGCAAAAGGATATTCTCAACAGGAAGGAATTGATTATGATGAAACATTTGCACCAGTTGCTAGGTTAGAAGCCATAAGGATATTTTTGGCTTATGCTGCTCACAAAAAGTTTACTGTCTTTCAAATGGATGTGAAAAACGCTTTTCTCAATGGAGAATTGGAGGAGGAAGTATATGTTGAACAATCTCTAGGCTTTGTAGATTCCAAATATCCAGATTATGTCTACAGGCTAGATAAAGCACTTTATGGACTTAAGCAAGCTCCTAGAGCATGGTATGAGACTTTAGCTCAGTTTCTTCTGGAAAGTGGATTTAACAGAGGAACAATAGACAAAATATTGTTCTACCTCAACCATGGAAAGGACTTACTTCTGGTCCAGATTTATGTTGATGATATCATTTTTGGGTCTACAAATGACAGACTTTGTAAAAAGATTGCCAAACTGATGCAGTCAAGGTATCAGATGAGTATGATGGGGGAACTTAGCTATTTTCTGGGCCTTCAAATCAAGCAGAATGAAGAAGGCACTTTTATTTGTCAAACTAAGTACACCAGAAACTTGCTGAAGAAATTTGGAATGCAAGATTGTTCAAGTGCATCCACTCTCATGGCCACTGCAACAAAATTGGACAAGGATACTGGTAAATCAGTAGATATTACTGATTACAGAGGTATGATTGGCTCTCTACTCTATCTAACTGCTAGTAGACCTGATATCATGTATGCTACCTATCTTTGTGCAAGATTTCAAGCAGATCCAAGAGAACCTCACTTAACAGCTGTGAAAAGAATTTTCAAATATCTTAAGGGAACAGCTGATCTGGGATTATGATATCCCAGAGAATCAGATTTTAAACTATAGGTTACTCAGATGCAGATTTTGCAGGTTGCAAAATTGACAGGAAAAGCACAAGTGGAAGCTGCCAATTTCTTGGAGGCAGATTGGTTCCTTGGTTTAGCAGGAAACAGAAGTCAATTTCCACATCAACTGCAGAAGCAGAGTACATTGCTGCAGGAAGCTGTTATGCACAGATTCTTTGGATGAAGAATCAGTTACTGGATTATGGGTTAACATATTTCAAAATCCCTATTTACTGTGATAATCAAAGTGCTATTGCTATGACAGGTAATCCAGTTCAACACTCTATGACAAAGCACATCAGCATCAGGTACCACTTCATCAGGGAACATATGGATGAAGGTACAGTAGAATTGTACTTTGTTCCAACAGATCAACAACTAGCAGATATCTTCACAAAACCACTGTGTGAAGCTACTTTTACAAGATTGGTAAATGAACTTGGAATGGTTTCAGGTTCTTTCTCTAAATCTGCATAGTTTTGTTCTGAAGCATCAAACTTTATGATCAGTATTTACAGAATTTACTCTCTTTGTGTATTCTGTGCTTAATTGAAAATTTGCTTAAGTACTGACTGTTGTCTGATGCAAGTTTCTAAACTCTGATAGTGATATGTTTGTTAATGTAACTACTCAATCCTATGAGGATACCTGTGCTAGATGCTGACCTAGTAGTCTTCAATAAACTAGGTATCCCATGTAAGAAGTAATTATTTCTGTGGAAATCTATTGACACAAGCAAATTCTGATATTGAGCTTAGTTGAGTCTACTTTGTCTATCTTATTACTAAGTCACATACTAGAATAATACTTCTCATCTGTTAAGTTCTGATGCTAGTAAATCTGTTGAATGTACTAAGTGCTGATAAACCTCTCTTATCAAAAGAAAAAGAAAAGAATCAAGGATTAAAATTCAGGTACTCCTTTGAGATCTAGAGTACAAATGTGGAAGGGACGACCCAAGTGCATTGCTGGTATTAAGTAAATATGCATCAGAAAAGCAAAATATTTTCTTGGTGACCTTTCACACTCTATGATTACTGGAGAAATACTCTGATAATAGCATAAATTCTGATAAGCAGTCGTGACTCACTTACACTAAGAAGCCACTGTAACATGGAATTTAAAAAGATGCACAAAATTAGCACAAAATAGTTGAGGTGGACTCAAGCATGAACTCATTCAATAGTAGGTTTCAGAATAATGACAGGTTTTTAGTAAAGTTTTAGTTATGCCTTATTTCTAAGATGTACTGAAGTGAATCAGACTTTACTCTTTGTCTGATATTTAGCTTAATGCACACACTAAACACTCCATATGAACGATGAAAATTACTGTGGTGATCTATGTTATTTTAGATGAACAGTCTCTGTGTCACATTACACAAATTCTGAGGACAAGTTCTGATTACATGTTCTGATGATTAAGTTCTGAAGAATCTATATTAGAATTTGTATGAGGACTTACTAAGATAGGCATTCATTTTTCGAGTTAAGAAATTATGTTCTGATAACTATTAAGTTCTGATATAAGTTTAAGTTCTGATATTAAATTCTGATTCTTTACTTGACTTATTTGTGGATAAAATCTAAAAACAGTTTCATTTTAAATCAGACTATGTTTGGGTAGAATATTAACAATCAATATCATTAGGGATAGTGGTTTACATACACGTACAGTAATTTTTACTTGTTACTTGTGCGCATTAACCCTGGCTTAAACTTCCAATGACTGTTTTCCTTCTTCCAAGTCTGGGGAGACGAGGTAGAATTAATTCTACCTGTCAGCATTAAATTTCTTTGCGTCTCCTGGCATTCTTTTGCCTATAAAAACAACCATTTCACATCAGCCTTCACATCAACTCTTTTATCACAACCTCTCTCTCGTTTTTTTTCCACCACAAATGGCTGCATTTGGCTGGTTTTACAACTATGGCGATGAGACTGTACATGTCTTTTTAAATGGGATTCCAACTCCATACCCTATCGCCAACATCCCTCACAATCTCTGGATTCAATTTCCAGCGGCTATTAAACATGATCTGCTGGCAGTTCGAAGAGAACTTCACCTTCGTCGTCTTCGAAAGCAGGAGAAAATAATACGATTCGCTATTCTCTTTGTTGAGAGTAGGAAGAAGAAATAATTTATTTTTTTCTTCCAGTTTTTCTTCATCATCAGCTTTGTCAGGCTTCTTAGCTCAGGACATTAGCTGTTGATATTAGGTTTAGCAGCTTAGGACAATCTTGTAAAAGTTCTGATGTAATTTAAATTTCATGAATGTATTCTCTTAATATATTAATGAAATTTCTTTTGTTGCAAGTTCTTGTCTCTGAGATGTTCTGCAATGCATTGATAAATCCTGATAAATTTCATATTCTGATGACTGTTTCAATTTAAATTTAAATTAAGTTCTGATTTTTTTAATCAGTACTTGTTCTCTTCATTTATTTTGGTCATTCTCACTCGAATTTTTTTTCAGAATATTGGTGTTGCAGTGAATAATAACTTACTAAGTGGAAACAGTTTCACTTTTGAATTAAAACTGATTTACCTTGATTAATGGCATTACTGGGTAAGTGGAACGGTTTTTCCTTGAAAAACTGCAAGTGGGTAAGTAATGATTACTGTTTTCCCGTGCCCATTAACTATGCATTATTACTGCATATCTGACAGGTGTCCAACGGCTATATTTTTTTTAAAAAAAGTATAAGTGAGATAGAGAGAGGATTTTTTTTAATCTTTTATTCACTTTTATACTTTATCTCTCTATTTTCTTTTACTCTCTTTCTTCTCCTGACGTTTTTTTTTCATTTAAACATTTTATCAAACACCTTACAGGCACTTTTCCATCTCGATTATTTTCATGGCACCTAAGGATTTAATCATTGATGGAGCTAAATTTGTTCCAAATAACTATGCTGCAATTCTTGATCATGCTGAAGCTCCGTCTGAGTTGCATTTTGTGCAAGATATTCTTGCACATAGTGAAATCGGGTATGCATTGACCCAACCTTCAACCTTTTCGAGCCAACAAGTTCTGACATTTTGGAGGACTGGAAACTTTGATAATGGTGGTCAAAATGGTACTCATAGTATTGTTTTCGAAGTGGGTGATTCTACATATGGGGTAACTCCTGGTACAATTCGCAAGGCCCTACATCTACCAGAAGGATGTACTTTTTCAACCCCGGAAGAATCAGCTCTTAAAGAGTTCATGGCTAGTTTGGGGTATGAGCAGAGTTTGGAAAAGCTTGGGCAGTTAAAACGGGCTCATATTAGAAAGGAATGGAGCTTCTTCTTTGACTACATAACTAAAGCTTTTGGGAATAAATGTTCAAACTTTGATGCTATTCCTATAATGAGTCAGCACATCGGGTATGCTATCATTAACCAAACTCATTTTGATTTTGCAACTGCTGTGATAGGTTTTATTGGGGATAGGATGACAGAAGATAGGAATGTTGTCTACTTTGCTAGATTTTGTCAGCTTATTTTTAATCATTGTTGTGCTGATAACCCCCAACCTACCACTGACTTGACTCCATCTTTCAAAATTGCAAAACGAGCCTTTAATGATTTGGTAAATGCTGATGTTAAGAAGAAGGTGGTTAGACCCTTGCAAATTCCTCAATCTGTAAAACAGATCTTAGTAAATGCTGATCCTGATACCTAAAGATCTGTTTATTCTGATGTCCAACCAACCACCACATCTCAAACACCACAACAACCATCAGCACATACCACTCATACTACTCAGCCTACCCTCAAACAATATCTCAAATCATATCTCTCCACTTCACAGACAGTTCAACCTTCATCCTCAGCATCTCCTGTGAAGCCTTCATCTTCCAAGGCTAAGAGGACAAAGACAGTTCCCCAAACACCTCAGAAGAGAAGGAGGATTATTTTGAGAGATGAATCTGACAGTGAGGAACAGGTTTCTACATCAGAACCTGTTGTTAAAGAAGCTAAGAAAGTTACTTCTCAGAAGGATTCTGCAATTGGGGGATCTAGGCTTCTCAAAAGGCTTAGAAGAATGACTGTTGATAAAACTCTCAAGGAATCCATATCTTCAAAGAGATACAAGAAAGAGAGGGCAAAAAGGCCAGTTTCAGATGATGAGGAAGCAGCAGCTAAGGAAGGAGATCAGGAATCTCTGATCTCACAAGAACCAGAATCTGCTAAAGCCATTGCTTCTCCATTAACTCCAACTAAGGACGCTGCTACTGAAAAGGCCAACACACCATCTGTGTCTCATAAGGCTGTATCTCCTATTCATTCAGGCACAAGTACTGATATTGATATCCAGAACCTGGTTGTGCCTGAAGTACTTTACTTAGAAGCTCCAACAGAAACTAATCCATCAACAACACATGTTACTGATGCTGCTCAACCTCCAGATTTATCTACTACACCTTCTCTACATCTAGTTGCTGATGATCAGAATATAGGTGAGCATCAGGATATGGCTGTTGATCAGAACTTGGAACCAGATCAGCAATTAGAGGATGATCCTGAAGCCTCTATTGCTACTCATACTGTTGTTTTATCAGATGATATTGATTCTGTAAGTTCTGATGCTGCAAATGCTGGAGATACTGGTGATGCTGCTCTAACTGCAGATACTGATGAAGCAGGTCTTTCAGGACATGCACCTCAACAAACTGTTCTTAAATCTGAACTTGTTAAGAAGTTTGTAACAAGAGAAGCACCAGTGCCTTGGAGTGAAACTCCTGCGGGACAGGAGTGGACTAAGGAATGGAACGCAGTTTCCTGTGTTCCAAATACAAAGCATCTGGCTGAGCACTTGACTAAAGCTGATGAGATGTTAATTACTGATGATTTCAAAACACAGCTTAGAGTCACTGCATTGAGTACTAAATATCTACAAGGTCTTCATTCAACTACTCATGCAGAATTACATAAGATTCAAGAAGAATTCATTAAGCAAGAACAAGTTCAGAAGATTGACAAGAAAAAATTCTTCCAACCTACCTTTGATAGAGTTGCTTATATTGAGAAGACTCAAGAGAAACAACAAGCTCAAGTTGATGATATTTTGAAAAATCAAGCTTCTCAGCAATCTCAACTTAATGAAATCCAAGCCTCAGTGGAATTGCTTGTCTCTCTTCTATTACCTGCTGATGCCAAAAAAACACTCTGGAATAGGTAGAGGTCATAGTCAAGGTAGAGGTTATCATCAAGAAAAGCTGAAATCACAAGTCACAGGACAAGTTCTGATACTGGAAAAAGAATTAGTTCTGCTACTGGTAAAAGGATAAGTTCTGATGAACTTTTAGATCTTGATGAAGAAATGTCAAGACAGTTATTTCTTCAGGAAAATCCAGGAATGGACTTGGAGAGTTTAATGGAAGAAGAAGCCTAACTTAAATCAGAGAAAGTCACATCTAAATCTGAAGCTTCTGGTAAAAAGACACTTCCAAAACTCAAAGGCATTGTGATAAAAGAAAGGACAAATACTGAAGCAACATTGGCTAAATCACAACCGCAGATAGATCCAAGATCCAAGGGTAAAGAAAAAGTTGGTGAACCTATCAAGGTTTATGTGCCTCCTGAGAATGAAGAAATCACTGATGAAAAGGATGATCTTGCTCTGACTTCAAGAAAAGTTCTTAAGACAACCTCTGACATGGCTCAAGTTGTTTAGAGTCAAGAGACAGTAAGTTCTGATATTTCGAAGAAGCAAGTAACCTCTGACACAGCTCAAGTTAACTTGATATCAGAAGATAAATCAAAGACACTCCTACCAGGATTCACTAAAGCAAAACAGACTCAACCTTTGAAGACTGCTGTAAGTGGTTTTGAAGCATGATTAGTTACTGGAAAGGAAGCAAGAGATAAAACTGGATTGGGAAGTGCTGATGAAAGAAGAATATAAAACACTACCAATGATCCAACTTCCTTGAGTGAACCAGGTATTGGAGCAACTCCTGAGAGATTGAATCAACTGGAATATGTACAAATGGTTTACCATACCTACTTGAAAGAACACATCTTGTTGTACTTCATGACAGATGGTAGGGTTTATCATATAAGGCAAAATGCCATTCCATTGAAGTATTTTGAAGAATTGGAGCATGTACTATTCTTACTTCAAGTGAATGACAGATTGACAGGAAGTGCTGCAAACTATTTGAAGGATCAGATTCAGAGACTGAAAAGGCTTTATTCTGTTAAGTCTGACAGCACATATGTTCCAAAGTACAGAGATCACAAGGGTGATATAGTTGAAATAAAGCCCAACACTGCTAAGATTATAACTACCTTTCTGGGTTACAGGGCTGTAGAATTCAATCTTGAGTCTGATAAAGCTTATTTGATCAGACTGGATCAGGATATAAGAAAAGCTAAGATTAATGATCTCACGGCTGCAATCTTTCAAATTGGTGTAGATACTGCAGAGCTTAAAGATGCTAAAAGGAGGATGATTGATGAACTTAGATATGCTGAGAGATGTTTGTTGAAGAACTATCTCAGAACAACTCCTGACATCAGAGAGATCAGAAGATGAAGCCAAGTCAAGATCTACAACTGATTAAATTCTGATATTTGTACAGACTGAAGCTGTTATCAGTAGTTAAATATTGGTAAAGCTTTAAGGACTATAAGTTGTAGTTATCTAGTCTAATTCTCATGCATTCGTACTTAATGTTTTTGACATTATCAAATATCTGTTAAACTTGTATATTTTGCTAATTTACAAGTTGGGGGAGATTGTTAGATATATTTGATAATGTCATGGCTAATATGATTTATGTTTAGTTTTCAGATCTTACATAAACAGGATAAATCAGTACTTACTGGAAGTCAGGACTTAAGGATATCAGTACTTATATTATCAGGAGATAATTATCAGAAGATGGATATCAGAACTTAAGTATTGAAGGATGATCAGATAAGGATAGCAGCTGATTAAAGGAAAGAAGATCGAGATAAACATAAGAAGAGATATGTATGAAGAAGGAATTTTATGAAGAATAAAATACTTGGAAGAAAAGATATCTGATTGATATATTTTAGGAAGCAGAATTATATTCCATATCAATTAGCGATTATCTTGTAACTGTGTAGTATATAAACACAGACATAGGGTTTACACTATAAGTGTTATCATATTCGAGAAGATTATTAATTGTAACCCTAGAAGCTCTCGTGATATTTGTTCATCACTGAGAGGTAACAGTTCCATACTGCAACAGAGTTTATTGTTTCAATAAAGTTTGTTTTCTGTTACTTGAGTTATTAAAGTTCGATTTGATTGTACTTTACATTGTATTCACCCCCTCTACAGTGTGTGTGTGACCTAACAACTTCAGACATGATTGTTATTAGATCTTAAACTGTTTGTGTGTTAACAGATAGGCTCTGATACCACTTGTTAGGTCACACACACATTGTAGAGGGGGGTGAATACAGTGTATAGCACAATTAAATCGAACTTTAATAACTCAAGTAACAGAAAACAAACTTTATTGAAACAATAAACTCTATTACAGTATGGAACTGTTCTCTCTCAGTGATGAATAAATATCACGAGAGCTGCTAGGGTTACAAAAATAAATAATCTTCTCGATTGTGATAACACTTATAGTGTAAACCCTATGTCTGTGTTTATATACTACACAGTTACAAGATAATCGCTAATTGATATGGAATATAATTCTGCTTCCTAAAATATATTAATCAGATATCTTTTCTTCCAAGTATTCTATTCTTCATAGAATTCCATCTTCATGCATATCTCTTCTTATGTTTGTCTCGATCTACTTTCCTTTAACCAGCTGCCTTCCTTATCTGAATGTCCTTCAGTACTTAAGTTCTGATATCCATCTTCTGATAATTATCTCCTGATAATATAAGTACTGATATCCTTAAGTCCTGACTTCCAGTAAGTACTAATTTATCCTGTTTAAGTAAGATCTGAAAACTAAACATAAATCATATTACCCATAACATTATCAAATATATCTAATAATATTGTACATATTGTAAGCTTTAAATTGACACCTGAATCGTTGTTTTTGGTTAAGAGTTTCCCCTAATCGAATTTTGGCCGAAATGGAGGTCTGTTAAGAATATGTTATGAACTTGATGATAAGTTAAATAAAATACTTAGTAGATATTATTTAGTGTATTTGTAATTTTCAACCGAAGATCACTTCAACATCCATTGAAAGAGTAGCTTATGTAATAATAAGTTTAGTAGCACATTTCTGCATATTGTAATGCCTTAGTGAACTAGATGTTGTAGAATGTTTAAGTCATGTTGACTACTAGATTGATATGTAAGATAGTTTGGTTAATTGTAAATATTAGATTTCTTGTAATCTTGTATAAATGAAATGGAGTTAACCGCCATGAAGACAGTCTCAACGGCTGTTTCACGGCTTCAACGGATGATCAGCCAAAGTTTTAACGGATGATCAACCATAGTTTCAACGGATGATCCAATGAAGTTTCAACGGATGATCAAATTTAAAAGAGTAGTTGATAGTGACTTGACAGTCACATGCATTGATTGTATACAAATGGAATGTGGCAGCCTAATTACAGGTTTTAGAGAACAAAGAAGCATTTCCATTTCCATGCTAAACTGAAGATATTCAAAGATCCTAGATTGAGAAATGAAGAAGCATGAGATTAGACTATAAACATTTTGTCTTATTTGTTTGTCTCTTTATCATGTAACTTGGTGATATATAAACCAAGAGTAGCAAGTAGAACTTCATCCAAGTTAGTAAGCAATTACCAGAGAAATAGAAAAAGCTACATCTGTAAAGAATTTCTCTGTTCTTTGTAAGTTCAACTTGTAAGCAGCTGTGTACAACATTGTAACACATAATTCTCTTATTAATATATAACTCTAGTGGAAAAGGTCAATCCACCAGAAAGTTTTTAAATACTTGTATTTGATTATTTTGTGTTTTGATTTCATCAATACTTTCAATCCGTACCATAGCCAAATTAAAAACAGTTATATATTCATAGTAGAACTGTTCTTAAATTGAAAAAGTAGCCAGAATTACATTCAACCCCCCTTTCTGTAATTCTTTGTTAGATTGTTTGGGAATAACAATTGGTATCGGAACAAGATCTTGAAGAACAAAGAGTTTAAAGATCACAACAACTAATAAGATGAGCAGAAAAGATGTTGGAGTAAAGATTCCTTTTCTGGACAAAGATAACTATCACCATTGGAAGGTGAAGATGCACCTGCATCTCTTATCTCAAGATGAAGGATATGTGGACTGTATTGAAAAAGGTCCACATGTTCCCATGAGAGCTGCTACAGGAAATGAGCCATCCATCCCAAAGCCTAGAGTAGAATGGACTGATCCAGATATTGAGCAAGTCCACGAGGATAAGAAGGCCATGAATATTCTGTTTAATGGTGTTGATGTCGACATGTTTAAAAATATTATAAACTGCAAAACTGTTAAGGATGTCTTGGATACAATTCAAGTTATATGTGATGGAATTGAGCAGGTAAGGGAAAATAAAATGCAACTCTTGATTCAACAATATGAGCATTTTCATTGTGAAGAAAGTGAATCACTCACTGACATATTCAGTAGATTTTAAAAACTACTAAATGCTCTAAAGTTGCATGGAAGATTCTATCAGACAAAATACTCAAACCTCAAATTCCATAGATCTCTACCAAAGGAGTGGATACCTATGACAGTCTCATTAAGAAATTCTCAAGATTATAAGGAATTTACCTTGGAAAGACTGTATGGGATTCTAAAATATATGAGCTTGGAATAGAGCAAGATGAGAAGCTGGAGAAAGGAAGAAAGAAAGTAGGATCCATTATATTGGTTGTTGAGCAAGAAAAGGAGAAGGAGATAAAGGTTGAAGCTATTGAATCTACACCAAACCCTAGAGTTTGTGAAGGCAAGGGAAAGGCTAGTAGCTGAACATGAAGAACATCTTAGTCAAGATGACATGGATGACATAGATGAGCATCTGGATTTTCTATCCAGGAGGTTTTCCAAGCTCAAATTTAAGAAGAATTTTGGAGCATCCAAGTTAGACAGAAACATGGTTGACAAGTCTAAATTCAAGTGTTTCAAGTGTGGCTTGGAAGGCCATTTTACAAGTGAATGCGAAAAGTCTGATTCTGGAAAAAAGAAGTTTGAGCCTGTGGATTAAAAGCAGAAATATTTTGAGTTGCTCAAACAAAAGGAAAGGGCTTTCATCACACAGGAAAATGGTTGGCCTGCAGATGAACTAAAAGAGGATAATGATACATGCTATGTGATAGGGAATAAAATAAACCCTGATTGCGTAATTAATATCGCATTAATTGTATTAACATTGGGCTGACAGTTAAGCCCATTAGAAGAGGCCCAAGACCTTTGAATAAGGGCCCAAAAATAGCCCAGGAATATAATTGGTATTAAAGTTAACTAAACCAGATAAGGTCTAACAATGAAGCCCAGTTAGAAAGGGCCCAAAACCCTAATTATTAATTAATTTCGTAATTAATTAATAAGGGAAAAATTAGCTATTAAAAAGAGTCCCAATAAGGACATAAATCCTAGTAGATTAGCCTCCAAGGGACCTAAAAGGATAAGGAATCAGTTTCCTACCACTTAGGACTCCAAAGTCCATTCTAATTCTGAGACTTGCCCACCAAGTCTCCTAACCCAAGTCCAATTCAAGGACTCCCAACATCTATATAAAGGGCCTCACCCCACCAAAAAGAAGAACGTTTTGGGGACAAGAGCTCCACACGTCACAAAGCCGAGAAGGCATCCTACAAGCCACGAGGCCATTACCTTGAAACGACATTTTAAACTTAGTCTTTGGAGGACATGAAAGTCACTACGTCCTTGGTGAGCCTTCGCCGCCATAGCCCCAAGGGCAAGTATCACCAAGAACTACGTTTTTTGGCTTGATTCTCTAATACAACGAGATACGTAGGCATCTCGTAAAGGCAGAGTTAAGCTACGAAACACGAGAGCAGCCATTAAAGGCCTTGAGCTCCCGGACCTTAGCAATAAATACAACAAATAATAATCTTAGTTTTTTATCCATAACATTTGGCGCCGTCTGTGGGAAAGCACAACAACAACCATGACGAGAACACGGAGAACAATTAGAGCCCTGGAGGAAGGAACACCATCAGGGACAACCCAGGTGATTTCGTCAACCGTGGAGATTCCTCCCCACTCGACTTATGCATCTACTCAAGGGGAAGCCCAGATAGGGGCAACTCAACCTCAGCCACAAGGAACGACTCCCCCAACTATTCAAGGTTGAAGGAAGTGGATATACTGGGCGAAGTGAGGCACGAGGGCAATCGCCCCCTATATACGAGGTTTAGCTCCAATCCCCGAGGATCGGGAATTTTCTGATCCTTACACTGAGAGAGACTCCGAATCTTCGGATGATGAAGTGGCCCCGAGAAGGAGGCGTCCTGGCAAAGAGCCAATGGCCGATGGAAGGCAACGTCTTCAAAGCACCCCAGGGGTGAATCCCCAAGAAGTGCAGGAAAGGATCAGGGCTCATGAGGCTGAGATCCAAAGGCTGAGGTGTGATTTGGAGGCTCACCAGGCCACCAGACCCCAGATACCTCCTAGGGGGAGAAATCCTCCTCCTGTCATAGACCTGGATGGTCCGGTACGAAGAAGGGTTATCGTCCCAAGAACTGATCCAAGCAATCTCCTTCCCCTTGGAGATCCTGATGATCCAACTCCACCCTTCACAGAAGAGATAATGAATGCCCATATCTCAAGGAAATTCAAGATGCCCACTATCAAAGCCTATGATGGCATGGGTGACCCCGCTAATCATGTTAGGACATTTTCTAATGCACTGCTGCTGCAATCCGTGAATGATGCTATAAAGTGTCGGGCCTTCCCTCAAACCCTGTCGGGTATGGCTCAAAGATGGTACAGTCGCTTACCCCCAAACCCTATTGGATCGTTCAGAGAATTAAGTCAGGCTTTTATTAAGCAATTCATCAGTGGAAGAGTCCATGAGGAAAGTTCAGCATCTCTCATGAGTCTTGTGCAGGGAGCTAAGGAATCCTTGAGAGATTACCTAAATCGTTTCACAAAGGAGGCTTTAAAAGTCCCGGACCTTGATGATAAGGTAGCCATGATAGCACTGCAACAAGGCACTAGGGATGAGTTTTTTAAGATGTCCTTGGCCAAACGCCCCCTGAAAGCATGTTGCAGCTCCAGGAGAGGGCAGGGAAGTATATCAAAGTTAAAGAAAGCATGAGGAAGACCGTAGTAAGTAATGAGCCCACCGGAGGCAAGAAGCGAAAAACTGATTTGGAGTATATCGCTAGGACAAGTATCCTAGAACCGAGCAAAACCCTAATTCAACCCCCAAGAAGGGAGGACCTGGGCAAAAGTTCACCGAATACGCTAAGTTGAATGCTCCTAGAAGCCAGATCTTGATGGAAATCGAGAAAGATCGAGATATTCGTTGGCCTAAGCCCTTGAAGGCTGATCCCGCCAAGCTAGATAAGAGCAAGTATTGCAGATTCCACAAAGATATTGGCCATGACACCGATGAGTGTAGGCAATTGAAAGATGAAATTGAATTTTTGATTCGAAAAGGAAGATTGAATAAGTATAATGGAGAAGGAGGACCTGTGATAAACACGATCTTTGGAGGTCCAACCGTGCTGGATTGTCCAAAAATTCCAGAAAGGCATACACCAGAGAGGTTATGCATATTGTTGGAGAAGCCCCAAAGAAGGCCAGAACAGAAGTAACATTAGCTTTTGATGATTCCGACCTAGAGGGTGTGAAGTTTCCTCATGACGACCCGCTGGTCATAACACCGATAATAGGAAATAGCCCGGTTAAGAGGGTCCTTGTGGATAATGGTGCTTCTGTGGATATCTTGCTCCACGACACCTTTCTAATGACTCCCAATTAACACCAACCGACATGCCGATATATGGGTTTGCTGGAGTAGAATGTCCTGTAGAAGGGATAATCAAGTTGCCAACCACCATAGGTACGGAACCAAGGCAAGCAACGCAGATGTTGGACTTTGTGGTGGTAAAGGCTAGTTCAACCTATAATGCTATCATGGGAAGAACAGGGATACATGCCTTCAAGGCAGTCCCTTCTTCCTACCATTCAGTTATGAAGTTTCCTACCCGGAATGGGATTGAAGAAGAGAGAGGAGATCAAAAAATGGCTAGAAGCTGTTATGTGGCCTCGTTGAGGGCAGATGGAGTTGGGGGCAGGTTCTTCCTATTGAAGATATGGATGTTCGAGAAAATGACGAGAAGAGAGGAAAGCCAGCAGAAGACCTGGTTTCGGTTCCTTTAGACCCCAAGAATCCTGAGAGGATGACTTTCATTGGAGCCACATTAGAGGAGCCCCTTAGAGGGAAGTTGATGAAATTTTTGCAAGAAAATAGTGATGTGTTTGCATGGTCAGCAGCTGATATGCCAGGCATAGACCCGAAGCTGATTACTCACAAGTTAAACGTGGATCCAAGCCGGAAGACAGTAAAACAAAAGAAAAGAAATTTTGCCCCGGAAAGACAAGAAGCTATAAAACAGGAAGTAGAAAAGCTCTTAGAGGCTGGTTTCATTGAGGAGATTCAATTTCCGGAATGGTTAGAAAACCCAGTAATGGTGAAGAAGGCTAATGGAAAGTGGAGGATGTGTATAGACTTTACTGACCTGAATGATGCATCTCCTAAAGACTATTTTCCGTTGCTGAGGATTCATACTTTGATTGATGCCACTGCTGGGCATGAGATGCTGAGTTTCATGGATGGATTTAGCGGCTATAATCAGATTAAGATGCACAAGGATGACATTCCAAAGGTATCATTCATCACTGACTTTGGTGTTTATTGTTATCTTGTTATGGCATTTGGTCTTAAGAATGCAGGAGCCACCTATCAAAGGTTGGTAAATAAAATTTTTAAGGACCTTATTGGTAAGACTATGGAAGTCTATGTTGATGACATGTTAGTCAAGAGTCTAGTAAAGACTGATCATATAACCCATTTGAGGGAAGCTTTTGAGGTCCTGAGGAACCACAAGATGATGTTAAATCCTACAAAATGTGCTTTCGGAGTAGGATCTGGAAAATTCTTGGGATTGATGGTCTCAAAGAGAGGAATCGAGGCTAACCCCGATAAAATAAAGGCAATCCTGGACATCGAACCACCAAAAACTGTTAAGGATGTTCAAAAGCTCACAGGAAGGGTTGCTGCGCTGGGACGATTCATCTCCAAGTCAGGAGACAAGTGCCTATCATTCTTTAAGTCATTAAAAAATATTAAGGACTTTGTATGGAGCGAAGAAAACCAGAAGGCTTTCGACGAACTGAAGCAATATATGGCCCATGCCCCGTTGTTGGCCAAGCCAGTTTTGAATGAAGTTTTATTCTTATACTTAGCTATTTCAGAGAGTGCCTTGAGCGCAGTGTTTATTAAGGAGGAACTCAAAGTCCAGAAACCCGTATACTATGTTAGCAAAATTCTGCACGGTGCTGAGTCGAATTATTCAACTATTGAGAAATTTGCTTTAGCCTTGGTAATGGCTTCGAGAAAGCTGCGTCCTTACTTTCAGGCTCATCAGATTGAGGTACTAACAAATCAGCCCCTGAGAAATATCATTCACAGTCCCAAGGCAAGTGCGAGATTGATTAAGTGGGCAACAGAGCTGGGAGAGTTCGATCTTAAGTATAAGCCACGCACGGCAATAAAAGCCCAGGCACTAGCTGACTTCGTGGTGGAATGTACCATACCCAACCAAGAAGTCGGGGGGCAGGAAGATACCATACCTCGAGACAAGGGAGTCGATAATGGGGACAAAGAGAAGGATGATAAGGAGAAAGATTATTGGGTTCTCTATTTTGATGGAGGATCAAAAACAAATTCCAGTGGAGCAGGATTGGTTTTGCAAAGGCCTGATGGGTTTTTAATTGAGTATGCTATGAAGCTAGACTTCCCAACCACAAACAACGAGGCAGAATATGAAGCTCTGATAGCTGGCCTCGGCCTAGCTGGAACACTTAGAGTCAAAAAGTTGAAGGTCCGTGGAGACTCGAAGCTGATCATATCCCAGGTAAAGGGAGAATTTGAGGCAAGGGATGATACGATGGCTAAGTATGTCCGCCTAGTAAGGGCTGTGATGACCCAATTTAATGAATGCCATGTTGAGCACATTCCAAGGGAAGAAAATGCTAAGGCAGATGCATTATCAAATTTTTCTTCATCTGAGATAGAAGAAAGTTCAGGAAGTGTGTACTTCCGTGTTTTGAAGACTCGAAGCATAGATGTTAAGCTTGTGGCTCCTATAGGCCTGGGGACGTCATGGATTGATCTCATTAAGGCTCACATTCAAACCGGTTGGTTGCCAAGCGATGCAACTGAAGCACGGAAGTTAACTATTCGGGCACTAAGGTACTCTTTGATAGATGGGATTCTGTACAAGAGATCTTTCGTGGTTCCTTACTTAAGATGTCTCAGGCCCGATGAGGCACGCTTGACTCTTGAAGAAGTGCATGAAGGTATATGCGGGCAACACTTGGGGGGCAGAGCACTAGCTCACAAGATAACCCGTTTAGGCTTCTATTGGCCAGAAATAATGGCTGATGCTAAAGAGTATGTGAAGAAGTGTGACCGCTGTCAGATGCATGCACCTGTCGTTAGACAACCCCCCGAGATGCTGACCTCCATCAACTCACCCATCCCCTTTGCTATGTGGGGAATTGATATACTTGGGCCTTTCCCCATGGCCATGGCACAAAGGAAGTTCCTGATTGTAGCCATTGATCATTTTACTAAGTGGATTGAAGCCAAGCCTTTGGCTAAAATCACAACTGAACAAGTTGCGCAATTCTTGTGGAAAAATATCATGTGCCGATATGGAATCCCACGCATCCTTGTCACGGATAATGGGAAACAATTTGATAATGCAGAGCATCAACGAAGAGCCTCCCTCTATTTTAATAAAAGGGTTAAAGAAAGGTTCTTTTACCAAGGAGGCTTGATCTTAAGAAAGATTGAGGCTTCAGGAGTTGAAGAGAAAGAAATGCTAAACTGGGAAAGACCGTATAAGGTCAAGAAAACATGAGGACGAGGATCCTACAAGTCGGAAACCCTGAACAGTGACAAAGTGCCTCATACCTGGCGCGTTTTGAAGCTGAAGGTTTAATATGTTCAGGACATGAAAGACATGTTCCTGGTACTTAGTAGTAAATGGAAGAATAAGGTCGACCAGTGTAGGAGCATCCAATGAATAAAATTCTCGAAGGACCAAAGTACCGAAAATAAAAGACGAATATGAAATCAAACTACAAATGCAGGAGATCCTGAAGGATCAGAAATCAAGTCATGATGAACAATTAGGTTACATACTGAAGATGTTCAAGTCCATGAAGGACCGCGAATAGATAAAAGCCACACACGGCAAACAAAGCCATGCAAGGCCTAAACACTGAAGGACAATCTATGGTCCAAAATCAGATGATTGGCCAATAATGGAAACCTCAGAAACAACCCAAAGGATAGGAAAGCCCCGCAAATTTACCATATCCGGGTAAGAGCTATGAAAAGAGCCAATGAACATATTAACGCATCATTATCTTGAATAAGTCTTCCGACTGTCAATAAACGCTAAGAGAGCTCTAGAATCCCAGTCCTGAAACTTTCTCTCATGTTTTTTCATCAATGCCTCCAAGGACATGTGCTCACTCCTTCATTTTGCACTCCTAGTGAAAGAAGCTGCGAAGTAGGCATTGGCCTAATAAGAAAAAGATATTAGAAAGTTAACTTCACGAAATGTATATGGTCAATTAGAGTCCACATTATAAACTCCAGCCTACCAAAGAAGGTTGATCAGCCTCAAGAGAAAGCCTTTGACCAACTGGAGATCCCTTAGAAAGGGCTCCGGTAGACCGACCTCCAAGGAATGCCTTAAGCCAGCCAGGCTCCTCCTTTAATTTGTGAAGTACTGAAAGTTCTAAAAGAATAGATGTACCAAATACAAGGCATGAGCCCCGCACATCCCCGCCTCAGGAAGTTGTTCGCCTAATTATAACAAACTTAACCAATGGAAAAATAAGAGGGGTTAGGCCAAGTTTAACAAGGTTCCTTTGAATTATGAGGACCCATCAAGAACACGAACGTGATAGTTTATGTTCGAGGTCCATCAAGACATGTTGTCTAAGAAAGCAAAAATGTTTTCCTTTGACCAACCAGAGGAGGCCGAGTAGCCATCCACGAAGATCTTTTACCGTCTAAAGGGTCCTTGGATGAGGTCCCTACCCGGCAAGGCACTCCCTCGAATAAAAAAGAGAGAAGTCAAAATCCATGAATTGATACTGAGAATATTGAAGTTCAAGAACTTCCATGAAATAGAATCCCGAAGGGCCAAGAAGCTTTAGACATTAAGGTTACGGCCGACCAGGGCCTCAAGGGCTTGGTCTCTATGGCTGACCAAGAGTCCTTGAAGCTGACTCCTCCACATAAAGGGTTAGACCGACTAGGATGTCCTCAAAAGAACGTCTACAGACGTCCGGAACTAATAGGGATGGCCCCTAAGAGAAGGTTCCAAGAAAACCATGAACTAGAGCCAAGGGATGCTCCTAATGAAGACAAGAACTTCCACGGAAACAAGTTTCGTAAAGACTAGAACCCTTACGGAGGGAAATAAGTTTCACGAAGAGTAAGACGCTCACGGCTACCAAGAGTCAGTGTGCCTAGTCCTCCACAAGGAAGAATTTAGGCCGACTAGAACCTTCACAGAGGAAAATCAGTTTCGTGAAGAGTAGAACATCCACGAAAACAAGCTTCATGAAGAATAGAACGTTTACTAGAAAATGATCAGAAAAGCCTGGCTGAGGCTAAACACAAATCGATAGTCTTAAGGGACAAAAAGCCCAGTAAGTTTCAAAGCCCAAAGAAAAAAGCCCCGAAGTGGAACGTTCCAGGATACTCCAAGAAATTCTAAAGGAAATAAATGAACAGGGAAGAAAAATTCAAGAATATTCCCAAGAATTCTAGAGAATTCTAAAGGAGGTATTTAAATATATTAAAGTCCAATTATAATTAGGAAGAGGCCCGATAAAAGGCCCAAATCCAGTTAGGATTTGGAAAAATAGAGGCCCAAGTCCAATTAAGATTTGGAACGATACAAGCCCAAATCCAATTAGGATTTGGAAAAAGATAAGGCCCAAACAAGGCCCATTCCAAGTTGAATAAAGAAGAAGCCCAATAAAGACCAGGATTGAGGTCGAATTCGAAGTCGTGAATTCTATTCGAATTCTTTCGAACAAACACCCGAAAATCACAGGTAAAAAAAAAGAGACCAGGATTGAGGTCGAAATCCAGGATAATAAGACTAGGATGGAGGTCGAATTTGAGGTCGTGAATTCTATTCGAATTCTTTCGAACAGACATCCGAAAATTACGGGTAAAAAAGACCAGGATTGAGGTCGAAATCCAGGCAAATAAGACCAGGATTGAGGTCGAATTCCCAAATCAAGCACGATATTTTTCGAGGAAAATGATAGAATTTTCGACCTAGATCCAGGTCGAAGGTTCGACTAGGATCCTGGTTAAAATCCAGGTCGTGAATCCTAGTCGAAACCTTACGACCAGGAATCAAGACAAGGACAAATTTTCGACCTAGATCCAGGTCGAAGTTTCGACTAGGATCCTGGTCGAAATCCAGGTCGTGGATCCTAGTCGAAATCCTTCGACCAGGATTGAGTGGCTGGCCCAAAATTCGACTAGGATCCAGGTCGAATTTTCGACTAGGATCCTGGTCGAAAAAGGGCTGAAAACTAAAAAAAAAAAGTTTGTGAAAAATCCAGAAAATTAGGGAAAAATCCAGAAAATTAAGGAAAATTCCCAGAATTAAAGGAAAATTCCAGAAAATTAAGGGAAAATTCCTGGAAATTAAGGAAAAATCCCAGAATTAAGGGAAAAATCCAGAAAATCAGGGAAAATCCAGAAAATTAAGGAAAAATCCCAGAATTAAGGGAAAAAATCAGAAAATTAAGGAAAAATCCCAGAATTAAGGGAAAATTCCAGAAAATTAAGGGAAAATTCCTGGAAATTAAGGAAAATTCCCAGAATTAAGGGAAAAATCCCAGAATTAAGGGAAAATTCCCAAAAATTAAGGAAAAATCTCTGAATTCAGGGAAAATTCCAGAAATTAAGGAAAAATTCCTGAAAAATACCAGAAAATTCCTAAAGAAAGGGAAAAAGGTAAGAAAATGATAGGGAAGTTCTAAAAAACAACCCTGAAGCCGTGTACAAGGCAAATCGTTGTAAATGTGTAGGTCGTTCCACACTTTACGCCAAAACGATACCCTGTAAGGGAACGAATGAACTTAACTTCTGCGAAATCTTTTACGATTTCCCAGGAGTTGGGGGGCAAATGATAGGGAATAAAATAAACCCTGTTGCGTAATTAATATCGCATTAATTGTATTAACATTGGGTTGACAGTTAAGCCCATTAGAAGAGGCCCAAGACCTTTGAATAAGGGCCCAAAAATAGCCCAGGAATATAATTGGTATTAAAGTTAACTAAACCAGATAAGGTCTAACAATGAAGCCCAATTAGAAAGGGCCCAAAACCCTGATTATTAATTAATTTTGTAATTAATTAATAAGGGAAAAATCAGCTATTAAAAAGAGTCCCAATAAGGACATAAATCCTAGTAGATTAGCGTCCAAGGGACCTAAAAGGATAAGGAATCAGTTTCCTACCACTTAGGACTCCAAAGTCCATTCTAATTCTGAGACTTGCCCACCAAGTCTCCTAACCCAAGTCCAATTCAAGGACTCCCAACATCTATATAAAGGGCCTCACCCCACCAAAAAGAAGAACATTTTGGGGACAAGAGCTCCACACGTCACAAAGCCGAGAAGGCATCCTACAAGCCACGAGGCCATTACCTGGAAATGACGTTTTAAACTTAGTCCTTGGAGGACATGAAAGTCACTACGTCCTTGGTGAGCCTTCGCCGCCATAGCCCCGAGGGCAAGTATCACCAAGAACTACGTTTTTTGGCTTGATTCTCTAATACAAAGAGATACGTAGGCATCTCGTAAAGGCAGAGTTAAGCTACGAAACACGAGAGCAGCCATTAAAGGCCTTGAGCTCCCGGACCTTAGCAATAAATACAACAAATAATAATCTTAATTTTTTATCCATAACACTATGTCAATCTAGCACTTATGGCCAAAGCAGATGAAACAGATGTAAGTTCATCAAGTAATCAGGTAATCACCACTAATCTAGCATATTTATATAATGCTGAGTGTAGTGATGCTATAAATGATATGTCTATTGAGTTATATCATCTGCGTGTTACACTCAAATCTCTCACTAAAAAAACAATAAAATTAAAAAGAACAATTTATTTTTAAGTGAAAGAAACAATGTGCTGGAGACTCAATTTATTGAGTTTAAAACTCAAGATAGAGTGCAAGATTGCCAAAGATGAACTAACTGAATCCTTAAAGAAAGAGGAGATTTTAAGAAAGCAAATTGAATGAGAACATGAGGTAATTAAGGCATGGAAATAATCTAGAGATGTCCATGCTCAAATTACTAGTGTTCAAGATATAGAATCCTTCTGTGATGAAGCCTGGAAAAAGAGCAAGGAGAAACTTGATTCCAATTTGGTTGAAGGACTTTCAACGGATGTGGATTCGACGGATGATGAATGTTATTCGTCGAATGATCAAAAGAATTATTCATCGAAAGACAATGAACCACATCCTTTGAGTGAAAGTAAGCCAGTTAGCAAATCCAAGCTAGCTAAATAAATGAGAAATGTAGATCATGTTAGGTCACACAACACTGTAGAAGGGGGTTGAATACAGTGTAGAATATAATCAAATCGATTTAGAACACAAGTAACAGAAAACAGATGTATTTGATATAATAAACTCTGTTACAATAGAACTGTTCTCTCTCAGTGATGAACAAATATCACGAGAGTGGCTTGGTTACAATGTATGATCTTCTCGATGATCGTAACACATATAGTGTAAACCTATTTCTGTGTTTATATAGACACACAGTTACAAGATAACTTCTAATTGATATGGAATATAATTCTGTCTCCTAAAATATATCAATCAGATATCTTATACAATTCTTCTAGTCATCTAACTCTTTCCATGCATATCTTCTTCTGTATTAGTCTCGATCTTCTTTCCTGTAAATCAGCTTCCTTCCTTAACTGTTAGTCCTCCAGTACTTAAGTTCTGATATCCATCTTCTGATATTATCTTCTGATAATCTAAGTCCTGATATCCTTAAGTCCTGACTTCCAGTAAGTCCTGATTCCAGTAAGAACTGATATTTCCTGTTTGTTAAGATCTGAAAACTAAACATGAAACATATTAGACATGACATCTCAAATATATTCAACAGATCAGTTTCTAAAAACTTTGTTTCAAGAGAAACAAGTCAAGTGAAAAAGGACAAGAGAGTCAATGTAGGGCATTTGTCAATCAAGCAATTGAAAGACAGATTGGAGAAAATTGAGGTTAAAACAGAATCTAAAAGGAAAAATAATAGGAATTGGAAAGTAGGGATTAACAAACATAACAACTACACCCCTGATAAATATGCACCTAGAAAAATCTATGTGAAGTGTGGTAGTGTTAATCACTTGTCTGTTAATTGCAAACTTGCTATGCCTGCTCCCATGTCTGCACCTCCTTTATTTCCTAGTATACCTACATTGCCTATGAATATTATGCCTGCACATAATTTGAATGCACAGTTTGCTAATATGTCTATTGCACAAAATTCTTATTATGCTGCATTTAGTATGCCACAAATGCCATTTAGCATGCCCTACTGGAATAACATGTTTGCACAAAATATGTCTTTCCATGTTAATCAGCCTATGCATGATAATTCTGTTATGATGAATTGGTTCAGAAGTCCCACTCAAATGACTAAGGATGAATCTTAGATTCCTAAGGCAAATGAGGAGAGTCTAAGAAACCTAAGAAAAAAGCTAACAAAATAGGATCCAAGGAAACTTGGGTACCAATATCAACTTGATTTGATTTTGTTGTGTGCAGGAAAATAGAAAGAATCTGTGGTACTTGGATAATGGGTACTCAAGGCACATGACTGGAGATTCTACCCTGCTCACTGAGTTCAAGGAGAGTGCTGGCCTAAGTATCACTTGTGGAGATGACAGCAAGGGTTATACTATGGGATATGGCTTGATTTCAAAGGATAATGTCATCATTGAGGAAGTTGCCCTAGTGGATGGACTCAAGCATAATCTGTTGAGTATCAACCAGCTTTGTGATAAGGGCAACACATTAACATTCAATTCTGAAGCATGTGTTGTGACCAACAAGAAAAGAAACAAAGTGGTTCTCACTAGAGTAAGAAAAGGAAATGTGTATCTAGTTGACATCAACTCATCAAATGCAGAATTTGTTACTTGCCTATTTAGCAAGGTAAGTCAAGATGAAAGTTGGCTATGGCACAAGAAGTTGTCCCACCTTAACTTCAAGACTATGAATGAGCTAGTCAGGATAGATTTGGTAAGAGGCATTCCACAAGTGGAATTCTCAAAGGATGGATTGTGTGATGCCTGTCAAAATGGAAAACAGATCAAGGCATCATTCAGAAAGAAGCTTGATTCAACAATTGAATAACGTTTACAACTACTGCACATGGATTTATTTGGACCAGTCAATATATTATCCATCTTAAGGAAAATATATTGCCTAATAATTGTGGATGATTTATCAAATTTCTCTTGGACATATTTTCTCAAATCCAAAGATGAAGCTAGTGAAATCATCATCAATCACATAAGGCAAGACAACAATCATCCTGATCTCAAAGTAAGGAGAATCAGGAGTGACAATGGAATCGAGTTTAAAAATTCTGTGATGAGATTGTTTTGTGAAGAGAATGGGATCATGCATGAGTTTTCAGCAGCAAGGACTCCACAACAAAATGGAGTGGTGGAAAGGAAGAACAGATCTCTAATTGAAGCTGCAAGAACAATGCTAGAAGAATCAAAGTTTCCAACATACTTTTGGGCAGAAGCTGTAAATACTGCATGCGACCCTCAGAATATCTCTTCAGTTAATCAAGCAAAATGCATGACACCCTACCAATTGTTCAAGAATAGGAAGCCAACATTAAACTTTCTTCATGTATTTGGCTGTAAATGCTATATCTTAAGGAATCAAACTGATCAACATGGAAAGTTTGATGCCAAAGATGATGAGGGAATTTTTGTTGGATATGTAGTTGGAAAAGCATACAGATTCTACAATCTCAGAACCAACATTGCTATGGAATCTGTACATGTTGTGTTTGATGATAAAAAGATTGAAGGACTACAAGATGGAGATTTCCATGAAAGCCTCATATTTGATATTGTTGAGATGATTAGTGATGACAGTGATGATGAAAGTGATCAAGAAGTCATATCTAAAGATAATGCAAAAAAATCTACAACTAATTAAGCACGTAACTCATCATCCATCAAAAGACCAAGTGCATCATCCGTTGAAAGACAATTTGCATCATCCTTCGAAAGGCAAAGATCAACATATGTTGATCCATCAATAAGAATTGTGTTAGTCCCTTAACAATATGACAAGAATTACAGAAGGGGGTTGAATGGAATTCTTGAAACTTTTTCTTGAAATAAAAATGTTCTAGCTCGAATACATATATAAGTGTGAATTGACTAGCACAATGCAGAATAGTTACTTAAATGAATCAAATCACAAGTAATTAAAAACAAGAGTCTTTAAAAACTTTCTGGTGGATTTGAATGATTCCACCAGAGATATATATTATATATCGAGAGAACCCTGTGTGCAAAATGCTCACAACTGCTTACAACAATTGAACAACCAAGAGTATAGAGAAATGCTAAGAATTTTGCTTACAAATGTTTCTCTGATGTGTTACTTAGTTCGATAGTTTCTTAGTTGCTACTTCTTGGTTTATATATCACCAAGATTACAAAGTAATCAGACAGGATAACAAAACAAAAACTATCTAGTCTATTACAATGCTACTTCATTACTCTATCCCAGCATCTTTGAATATCTTCATAATAGTATGGAAATGGCAATGCTTCTTTGTTCTCGAAAACCCAGTTGAATAGGCTACCACATTCCATTTGCATCCACTCGACGCATGTGACTGTGTTGTCACTGTCAACAGATATTTGAATTCTTTATCCGTCGGGTTCATGATCATCCGTTGAGTTATTGATCATCAGTCGGGTTGTCTAGATCATCTGTCAACTTCATTGTAGTTTATCCATCGGGTAGCACTTGACTTCATTTTATTTATGCAGAATTACAAGACATCATCTATGTACAATTAATCAACCTATTCTGCATATCTAGTTAAAGTCAACATGACTTGAATACTACTTACAGAATCTATACAATGGTGTATGCAGAAATGTGCTACAGACTTATTATTACATAAGCTACTCACTCGATGGATAATAGTCATCATCCGTCGGGACTATAATGAGTCATCCATCGGGACTATAAATCTTATACGTCGAGTGCTACATAATTTCACTAAGTAAAATCTACCACGGTGTTTTGTTTATGAAATCATCAAGTACACAACAATCTCCCCCATTTTATGTCTACTGGAATTGTAGCCATAAATTAAGAGATACTTGATGATAACAAAACACCCTAAAAATACAACTTTAAAAAGAAAGTAGATATTACTGAGAAGTGCTTCAAATAACAAAATGTACAAAGTTTAGCTCATAGTCATTTTCAAGATGCTCCTCTAGCTTGAGCAGATTTATCTAGTTCCTTGAAGGTCTGGATCTCTTTCCAAGCTTTCTGTTGTTTTCTTCAATCTGATTTTGGAGCTGCCTGTGGAATTCCAGTTTATCAGATTTTGAGAGATTTAGCTTTCTTTGCATTTCCAAAAGAGTCTCATTGCTGGAGATGCTCAATTGGTCTTCTAATCTGAAAAATCTTCTCACACCTTTGTCATCCATGAACTCCATCAACCAGTAGGGCCTTAGATGCACTCTTCTTCCTGTGTAAGGGATAATTAGAGTCTTTGGAAGTACATCTTTAGCTCTAACACTCCTTAGCTCTTCAATATTCTTCAGTACCAATCTTCTTGCAGTAATGTTGAATCCAAATTCTTCTTTAAGGATGAATAAACTTTAATCAGTACAACTTGGCTTTCTTGAAGGATCCTATAAAGTGGCCACTGAATCTCCTTTCCTCCTTTGTACTTGAACACTAACCTTTCAGGTAGGTTTCTGTACGCATGAATTCCTCTCACTTCATCTAGTTCATCTAGATAGAGGTTTAGATCAGAAAATTTTTTGATGTCACACAAGTACATGTAATCTCCCCTATTTTCCTTGGACTGAGCTTTGACTACAGATTTGGATTTGAGAGGTGATAGTTTCACTTTCTTGATTGCTCTTGACTTTTTTCTTCTTGGCTTGCTACCGATTGGTAGATTGAAGTCAGGAATTGGTATGTTCTCCCATTCTATTGGCTCATCCTTGGGCACAATAGGTTCACCATGAATATTCCTGTAGGGATCCACCACCCTGATATCTTCAAATACCATAGAGGGCTTTGATGCTTGAGTTGTAGATGGTGTGGATTCCTTAGGAAATTGATCGTCCAATTCCTTATCAATAATATCCAGTTTCCTTTTAGTTCTTTTAGCCAATTTCTTGATTCTTGGAGATTTCTTCTGTTGTTCAACTTGCTTCTTTGATTCAGTAATTTCAGATGACTGAACATGAATTTGTTGTGATGAATTTACAACATGTAGCTTGGCTAAGATAGCAATTTGCTCTTTCTTCTGTTTAGCCTTTTTAGCATCTAGAGCAGCTTACTTCTTTTCCTACTTCAATCTAGTATTTTCTTCTCTCTTTGCTTGAGCAAATTGAGGATGTCCAGCCACCACACAAATTTCTTTCCCATTCCTGAAAATCTTGGCAATTCTCCTTTTAGAAGCTGAATCAGTTGGATCTTTGTAGAAAGCAATTGATCTTGACAGAAGCTTCTTTTCATCAGGCTTAGGTATCTCATACACAGTATCCAAAGGGTTCTTCAATGATGATTTTGAGTAGTTTACCCTTGGTTTCATAATTGTTTCAGCCTTTGGAGATTTGATGCAGGAAGGCTGTCCTCTTTCCAGATAATTCATGCTCATCACATTCACACTAATTTGCTTGACTTGAGAGTGATGGATGGCTGACTTAACTGGCTCCTTGACAAGTTCAAACTTCTTCTTTATTTCCTCATCAATCTTCTCCCAGTTGACTAAACTCAACTTCTCCTTATCAGCTGCTCTTATTTTGGTTGATGCTGCATTGATCAGATCTATACTATCTGTAATTGATGGCTTTGAGACAGTAATTGAAGGCACAATTACTTTACTGATTTGAATTTGAAGCCTTTCCTCCTCACTTGGTCCTTTCTCCCCTTTTTTGTTATCATCAAGTTGAGGTGAGGAGGGGGTTTGAGCAGCCACCAGTTTTTGGAGTATATTAGTCTGTTGGGCTTGATGAAGATGAATGTCAGTTAAAGATGCTTCCATGGCTGACATTCTTGTGTCCAAGGCATCTATCTTGGTTGACATATCAGAATTTTTTCTTAATTGCCTCTTGATGTCAAGCATTGTAGCTTCTGGAAGTTTATAATCTATCTTGTCTGAAATGGCCTTCTTCATCTCCTCAATATCACCCTTCATGGTGTTTACATCCCTAGCATGCTGGAAGCCCTGGATTTGTTGAAGTTGCTGGGAGGCTAGATGTGCCTGAAGGAGCTTCTTGGTGCTGGCATTAGAAGTGGTTTAAAGAGCAGTATTAGTCTGATTGATTAGCTGGATCAGGGTTGTCTTGAAGTAGTGCTCATCACAGTGCTTTGAGAATGCCCATAATGGCATACCTGATCTTGAACTTAAGCTCATAGTCCACATCACCAGCTGTAGAAGGCAAAGTTGTGATGGCATCCTTAGCTCTCATCATAGACTGTGTGGCATGCACCAAATTCAGCATCCTTTCTGCATTGTCATTACCCTGTTCAACTAGAAGTTGATAAGCTGGAACATGGTGAGTAAATGCCTCAACATCAAGGGAAGTGGAATCTATAATAGCTTTAGAATGTTGAGATAGTCCTTCCCTATCTGCATCCTGGATATTCATTAACTTACTAGCAATGACATCCATCCTTATAGCTCCAGTACCTGCATTTCTCTCATTTTCTCTCTTTTATTGCATCAGGATCTCACCCTGGCTCCCCACCTTCACACCCTCACCTTCACCTACTAAGGTGGGACTCCTTTCACTCTCTTTTGCCAATCCTGAAGAAATGGATTGCATAGTTTCACTCATTTCCTCTCCTTTTTCCTGGGAGCAACCCAGACTCTCACTGAAAACACTCTTTTCTCTCAATCCTAAGAGTGACTATACAACCACTAAATCTTCTGCACTTGAAATAAATGAAGTTTGAAGCTGTGTAGAGATACTCGACGGATGAGTGATATCCATTGAGTGAGTGGTTTTGCTATCCGACAGATAACTGCTGTTAGGCTTATCCGTCGGGATACAATCACGACTCGACGGATGAGCAATATCCATCGAGAGAGTAGAAATGAATAAACTGGGAACTGAAACTATTATTGACTCTGTGCTGATTGAAGATATTTTGGGCACAGATGATACAACAGTTCCTGAAAGAATTGGCAAGTGAACCAACAAATCATCTCGAAGATGATGCTCACTTGCACTAGATTTTGGCTTCCCCAACAGAGTTAAAGAAGGGTAATCAGGAATTGATGTGTTTATCATATCCACATCCAGAGAATTTGTTGGTGAGTTTGGTGTTTGAGGTGCTTCTATAACTAGAGATTTTGGCTGTGACTCCACATTTATTGGAGCCACATCAAACCAAAATTGTGAAGGTGCAGTGACTGTGTCTATTGCACCAGTTTGTACTGTGTATGTATCCTGTGCATCCCCAAGGGTTTTTGATTTCTTCTTTCTGGCATAAGTTTGGGGTGAGCTTGTGTCCCTAACTCTCTTGGCATATGCTCTTGGTTGAGAGCTTTATTCAATAACTACATCCTTTTTGGAAGATGCAGCTAGAAATGAGCTTTTATCCTTTTTAAGCACTGCAGTTTGTTGGGAAACTGCAGTGTGGCTAGGCTGGGATCCACTCAACTCTCCAACCTTATTCTTGGGGTTTCTTTGATGTTCACCCCTTCCCTCACTTAACTTACCCTCCTTCACACTCCCCTCTTTGGCTTTAGTGGAGTTTGCAACTAACATCTTTTGATAGATACCAGAGGGGGCTTTCTTTGATTTGGATTTTGAAATAATTGTAGGTTTGGTAGCTTGGGTAGGCAACTGTTTGATCATTACCACAGTTGCCATAGCCACACTAGAACTCAAAGAAATTGTTGAGGTTGGAATAGTTGTAGGGATAGATAAACTTACCTCACTTACCTGAGGTGCTTGCATTACATGAAAATAGAACAATGGCACATCCTTGTGATGATTGGCCCTGTTCAAATCTATAATGAGCCTTCTCTCTTGAACCCAACAATTTAACTTGTTGTTAGGGTTCTCAAGCACAATCTCTTCACAAAGGTGGTTAGCTAACATCATAAGGAATCTAGCATAATACACATTCTTACCTCTTTTATTTAACTCTCCCAGTTTAAAACCTAACTCAAATAACACAAGGTCACTAAAATTAAAATACTTATATGTAACTAGCATGTAGAGCATGTTAAGCATGGAAATATTCACTGAATCAAAATTACTGATCTTTCCTGAGAAAACCTTTGTAACTACATCACACATGAAACTCCATTCTTTTCTAAGACCCATTCTCCTAATGTCACTCAGTTTAGAAGTAGGAAGTGCATAGTTCATGGAATTAAGCATATTGATTATATCAGTGTCAGTGTGTGGTGAGGTTACATTGTCATCAGGAATTTTGAAACATGCTTTTATCACATCACTATTGATACAGAATTCTTTACCTTTAATGGTTAGAGTGATGGTCTCATCTGTAGAGTTGTAGGTAGCAGTGGTCCACATCTCTTCAACAACTTTACGGAATATTGTGGGTGATTCCAGCATGGCATAGTTGAGCTTGCAACTCTTCACAAAGTCCATGATCTTGTGATAGTCTCCAGATTGCTGAATACCCTTGTTCACTAGTGCGATGAAGTTGCTCTTCTCATAAATGAACCCAATTTGAGACATAATCTTTACAACAGGTGCCATTGTTAGAGAATAAGAGCTTGGAGAGAAAGAGAGTAAGTGCTTTGAGAGAGAATGAAATTAGAGCAGTTGAATTGAGAATGATAAAAGAAAAGCAATTGCAATGAAATAAGCTTTTATACTATCTCAAAAATAACTGATAAAAATAATAAAGTAAAATAAAGTAACCAATAGAAATTGCCTAAAATAGCCGTTTAAAAATAAACTCTAAAAATTCCACCCATTATCCGTCGTGTTATGCTTACAGACTGTAAGTATACTCGATGGATAATGTACAGGAAATTAACGGCTGAGATTAAGACAATTCGACGGATGAGGATAAACAGTTATCCGTTGAGACATAAAATATTCCAGAAAAATAATTGATTTTTATTAGCATATAGTATTCCGACGGATGATCAAACTCGATGGATAAAGATCATCCGTCGAGATGTAAATTTTGACAGCCAAAATTTCATCCAAGACTGAAAGATCAATTAAATTTCTGACAGCATTTCAACTTGCATATTAACTCATATAGATTTAAGAGTAATTAAGCATACCTAACTCACTTACCAATCTTAAAAAGATGGATTCATCCAGTGGCTTGGTAAAGATATCTGCAAGCTGCTTCTCACTTGGAACAAAATGTAGTTCCACAGTACCATTGATTACATGTTCCCTTATGAAGTGGTACTTGATATCTATGTTCTTTGTCCTTGAATGTTGTACTGGATTTTCAGTGATGGCAATTGCACTTGTGTTATCACAGAAAATAGGAATCCTCTAAACTTGCAAACCATAGTCTAGCAATTGATTTTTCATCCATAATATCTGTGCATAGCAACTACCAGCAGCAATATATTCAGCTTCAGCTGTAGAAGTAGAAACTGAATTTTGCTTTTTACTGAACTAGGACACAAGCTTATTTCCTAGAAATTGACAGGTTCCTGTTATACTTTTTTTATCAATTCTACAACCTGCATAATCTGCATCTGAATAACCAGTTAGATCAAAACCAGAATCTCTAGGGTACCAAATGCCAAGTTTTGGTGTTCCCTTGAGATATCTGAAAATTCTCTTAATAGCTATTAAGTTAGATTCTCTAAGATCAGCCTGAAATCTAGCACATAAACATTTAGCAAATATTATATCTAGCCTACTAGCTATTAAGTACAGAAGTGAGCCAGCCAACCATGCCTCTATAACTTGAAATATCCACAGACTTTTCAGTAGTGTTTAATTCAAGCTTAGTTGCAGTGGCCATGGGAGTTTTTACAGATGTGCAATCCACTAGATCAAACTTCTTTAAAAGATAAAAAATGTATTTAGTTTGACTAATGAATATTCCATCACTAACTTGCTTAACTTGTAAACCAAGAAAGTAAGCCAGTTCTCCCATCATACTCATTTCATACTTACTTTGCATCAGTTTGGCAAACTTTTTGCAAAGTTTCTCATCTATAGAGCCAAAAATAATATCGTCTACATAAATTTGAACAAGTATACTAGAGCCATTAACATTTCTGAACAAAAAGTTTTATATACAGTACCTCTTGTGAAGTGATTTTCCAAAAGGAACTTTGATAAAGTGTCATAACAAGCTCTAGGTGCTTGCTTCAGTCCATAAAGTGCTTTCAAAAGATAATAGACATGATTTGGAAAATTTGGATCTTCAAAACCAGGAGGTTGACTGACATCGACTTCTTCCTCCAAATCTCCATTTAGAAAGGCACTTTTGACATCCATTTGATAGACCTTGAAATTGGCATGGGCTGCATAGGCTAAGAAAATTCTGATGGCTTCAAGTCTTGCAATAGGAGCAAATGTTTCATCAAAATCTATACCTTCTTGTTGACAATAGCCCTTAGCAACCAATCTAGCTTTGTTCTGACTACTATGCCATTTTCATCCATCTTGTTTCTGAATACCCATTTGGTGTCTATTGGATTCTTTCCTTTAGGCTTGGGCACCAGCTTCCATACATTATTCCTTTCAAATTGGTTTAGCTCCTCCTACATAGCTAAAATCCAATCAGGATCAAACAAAGCTTCTTCTACCTTCTTTGGCTCTTCCTTGGAAAGAAAGCTACTGTATAGACATTCTTCTTGAGTTGCTCTCCTTGTTTAAACTCTAGAAGAAACATCACCAATGATAAGCTCAAAGGGGTGATCTTTTGTCCATTTTCTTTGTTGAGGTAGATTAGCTCTAGATGAAGAAACCTCATTATTGTCTTGATGTGTGATTGAGTTTTGATTGTTAGAAACTCCCCTGAGTTTGTGGATCTTTGATTTGAGAAAGGGGAACTTTCTATAGGTGATCTATCTTGACTTCTTGCTCCTTTTGATAACCCGATAGATGGTGAATCTTGAGTAGCGACGGATGAAGCTAGTTGTCTCCCAACGGATAACGCAAATTGCCTCCCGACGGATGAAGCATTATGCAACTTGACAGATATTGAGTTTTGTGCTTCATTGGTAGTAGATTTTTCTGCATTATCCTTAGACACTGTTTCTTGATCACTTTCATCATAACTGTCATCACTAACCATCTCCACATTGTCGAATTTGAGGCTCTCATGGTAATCTCCATCTTTCAGTCCTTCAATCTTTTTATCATCAAACACAACATGTATTGATTCCACAATAATGTTGGTTCTTAAATTGTAGACTCTATATGCTTTACCAACAGCATATCCAACAAAAATTCCTTCATCTGCTTTAGCATCAAACTTCCCATTTTGATCAGTTTGATTTCTCAGAATATAGCATTTGCAGCCAAAGACATGAAGAAAATTTAGAGTTGGCTTCTTGTTCTTGAACAATTGATAGGAAGTCATGCATCTTGCTTGATTAACCAGAGAAATATTCTGAGTGTAGCATGCAGTATTTACAGCTTCAGCCCAGAAATAGGTTGGCAGTTTAGATTATTCAAGCATTGTCCTTGCAGCTTCAATAAGTGATATGTTCTTCCTTTCCACTACTTCATTCTGTTGTGGAGTCCTTGCCGCTGAAAACTCATGCAGAATCCCATTTTCCTCACAAAATACTCTCATGACAGAATTCTTGAACTTAGTTCCATTGTCACTCCTGATTCTTCTAACCTTGAAATCAGGATAATTATTGACTTGCCTTATGTGATTGATGATGATTTCACTAGCCTCATCTTTAGACTTTAGGAAATATGTCCAAGAGAACTTTGAGAAATCATCTACAATTACTAGGCAAAATCTTTTCCTATAGATGGACAACACATTGACTGGTCCAAACAAATCCATGTGTAGCAGTTGCAAAGGTTCTTCAATTGTTGAATCAAGTTTCTTCCTGAATGATGCTTTAATCTACTTCCCTTTTTGGCAGGCATCACACAATCCATCTTTAGAAAACTCCATAAGAGGAATGCCTCTAACCAGTTCTTTCTTTACTAGCTCATTCATGGTCTTGAAGTTTAAATGGGATAGCTTCTTGTGCCATAGCCAACTTTCATCCTGACTTGCTTTACTGAGAAGACAAGTAACAGATTCTGCATTAGATGAGTTGAAATCAGCTAGGTACACATTTCCTTTTCTCACACCAGTGAGAACCACTTTGTTGCTTCTTTTATTAGTCACAACACAGGCTTCTGAATTGAAGGTTACTGAGTTCCCTTTATCACAAAGCTGGCTGATACTCAACAAGTTGTGTTGGAGACCATCCACTAAGGCAACCTCCTCAATGATGACATTGTCCTTTGAAATTAAGCCATATCCCACAATATAACCCTTACTGTCATCTGCAAAAGTAATACTTGGGCCAACTCTTTCCTTAAACTCTGTGTACAGGGTAGAATCACCAGTCATATGTCTTGAACAACCACTATCCAAGTACCAAAGATTTTTTCTGTTTCCCTGCACACATCAAAATCAAATCAAGTTGATTTTGGTACCGAAGTTTCCTTGGGTCCTGCCTTGTTAGCTTTCTTTTTCTGTTTCTTAGGCTTTATCTCATTTGACTTAGGGATATCAGATTCATCCTTGGTCATTTGATTTGGGCCTTTGAAACCATTCATTGCAACAGAATTATCATGCATATTATAATCAACGGGGAATGGCATGTTGTTAGTAAACATGTTATTCCAGTAAGGCATGCTAAATGGCATTTGTGGCATACTAAATGCAGCATAATAAGGATTAGGTGCAAATGGCATGTTAGCAAACTGTGCATTCATATTCTGTGTAGACATAACATTCATAGGCATAGGAGGCATGGCATTCATGTTAGGAAATTGAGATGGCACAAACATGGAAGTAGGCATGGCAGATTTGCAATTAACAGACAAATGATTTACACTACCACACTTGACACAGATTTTTTTAGGAGCATATTTATCAGGTGTGTAGTTATTGTGTTTGTTAATCCCTACTTTACCATTTCTATTGTTTTTCTTTTTAGTCTCTGTTTTTACCTCAATCTTTTCAAGTCTGTCACTTAACTGTTTGACAGTCATGTGACCAACATTAGCCTTTTTCCCTTTCTTAACTTGACTCGATTCTCCTGAAACAAAGTTCTTGGAAACAGACCCATACTTCTCATTCAGCTTAACAAGTTTGGCTTTACTGATAGGCTTGCGCACAACCGACGGATGAGGATTTTCATCATTCGACGGATAACCCTTTTTTTATCCGACGGATGATCCTCATCATCCGTCGAGTCTATATCTGTTAGCACTCCATCTACCAAATTTGGTTCTAGTTTCTCTTTGTTCTTTTTCCAGGCTGCATCACAGAAAGACTCAATTCCTTGAACTTTGGTGATTTGAGCATGGACATCCCTGGATGTTTTCCATGCCTTAATCACCTACTGTTCACGCTCGAGTTGCTTCTTTAAAATTTCTTCTTTCTTCAAGGACTCAGTTAATTCCTCCTTGGCAATCTTACACTCAATTCTTAACTTTTCAAAATCAATGAACTGAGACTCAAGCACATAATTTCTCTCACTTAAAAACAAATTTTTTTCTTTGATTTTAGCATTTTCTTTAGTAAGAGACTTAAGTGTAACACGCAAATGATAAAACTCTGTAGACATTTCATTTATGGCATCATTACACTCAGCTTTAGATAAATGTGCAAGGTTTGTGGTAATTACATGATTACTTGAAGAACTTGTTTCTGTCTCATCAGACTTGGCCATTAGGGCTAGATTAACATAGCTGACATATTCATCTTCATCCAGACCATCTGCTGCCCAGTCATTTTCTTGTGTTATAAAAGCCCTTTCCTTCTGTTTGAGCATTTCAAAGTATTTTTGCTTATAATCCACAGGCTCAAAATTTTTCTTACTGGAATCAAACTTCCTACACTCACTGGAAAAGTGCCCTGCCAAGCCACATTTGAAACATTTGAATTTTGATTTATCCACCATGTTTCTATTTGGCTTGGCTGCTCCAAAGTTCTTCTTGAACTTGAGCTTGGCAAATCTCCTGGTAAGAAATGCTAGGTGTTCATCAATGTTCTCCATGTCATCTTGGCTCAAAGAATCTTCATTTTCAGCTGAAGCCCCTTAACCTTGCTTTCATAGACCCTTGAAGTTGACTCAACATCTTCCATCTTCACTTCCTTGTCTTTTTCCAACTCAGCAACTAGTGCAATGGATCCTCCTTTCTTCTTTCCTCTCTCCATCCTCTCATCTTGCTCTATTTCAAGCTCATAAGTTTTCAGAATGCCATACAGTCTCTCCAAAGTAAACTCCTTATAATCTTGTGAGTTTCTTAATGAGACTGTCATTGGTTTCCGTTCCTTTGGAAGAGATCTAAGGAATTTCAGATTGGAGTCTTTTGTCTGATAGACCCTTCCATGTAGCTTAAGAGCATTTAGTAGTTTTTGGAACCTACTAAAAATGTCAGTGAGAGACTCACTTTCTTCATTATGAAAATGCTCATATTGCTGAATCAGGAGCTGCATCTTGTTTTCTTTAACTTGCTCAGTGCCATCACATATGATCTGTATTGTATCCCAAACATCCTTAGCAGTTTTGCAGTTGATAATGTTGTCAAACATATCTCCATCAACTCCATTAAATATGATATTCATGGCCTTTTTATCCTTCCTGACTTGTTCAATGTCAGGATCAGACCATTCATGCCTTGGCTTGGGGACTAATGGCTCGTTTCCTGTTGCAGCTCTCATTGGAACATGAGGGCCTCTTTCTATGCAGTCAACATAAGCCTCATCTTGAGAAAGCAAATGAAGATGCATCTTTACCTGTCAATGATGGTAATTATCTTTATCCATACTAGGGATCTTGACTCCAACATCCTTCTTGTTCATCTTGTTGTATTGTTTTGATCTTTAAACTCTTTGTAAGTTAAGAGCTTGCTCTGCTACCAATTGTTAGTCCCTTAACAATATGACAAGAATTACAGAAGGGGGGTTGAATGGAATTCTTGAAACTTTTTCTTGAAATAAAAATGTTCTAGCTCGAATACATATATAAGTGTGAATTGACTATGTAACACCCCCAAATCCAGGGTCGGGGATTCGGGTTGTCACGAGTTCCATTTCACTTATCAATACTTAATCTTAACAGTCAACCAACTACTGCGTACTGTGACCCCACAATATACACACACACACACCACAAGTTATAGTCTCAGAGATGAATACCAAAAATAACACAAGTCATTTTATTCCACAATTATAAGTCATTACACCTCAAAAGGGTTTCTGAATAAATTTACATATTCTTTGCCATTATTACAATTCATAATATACATAAGTATGGTACATTAATAGTTGAAAACCTAGCCTATTGGTAGTTCCTACCTTAGCTACGGCGGCATCAATGCCTACAGGAAACTGCGGAACGTTTCCTATCCGCTCGCGAATTGGGAGCTTGATCATGTTCATCTTGTCTATCTGTTGTTGTGTGATGAAAGAAGAAAGCAAGGGTGAGCAACAAGCCCACCGAAATAATATGTATAATAATTAACAATACATGAGCATTCTCATAGTACTCAAGAAAGTCTTGGTTAAGAAGAAATAAACCAAGTTGATATCTTAACGCGACCAAGTCGCAAAATATTCAGTATATACATACATATATACTTTTCACAATCTTTGAAATCCTCTGACATGTATAATATACACAGAGTTCCAGTTTAAAACTGTATAAAAATATCGTTGCAAGGTGATCTCATATATCTAACCTTGTCTCATTGTTTTTCTGAAAATCTTTGATATGCATAAGATAATCATTTACTAGATATAAGTTTAAAAGATGAAGTTACAAGATACTCCAATATACTTATATCTTTTCTGAATACTACTTGAACTACCACCGTTCAAGTTATAATTAGTTTCAAAAGTTCATCACACTGATGAGACTACAGATAAGACTTGAATAGATTCAATATTTGAAATATCATTATAGATAATGAAGTTACGAGATACTTCATTAAGTCCTGATATATATATACACACCTATATATATATACATTTCATACACTCCTTGAAAACCTCTGTTATGAAAATTATAAACAGAGTTGTAATATCCAATGAATTTGGAAAGGAGAAAACCTTGGCATAAACCTGATATCTTGCTGATCAGGTAAAGATACCAATAAGTAACCTTTTCTACTAGTAGATGGACGTATTCCCCACTGGTCATCACCCTGGCCGCAATAGGACCTTATGCTAGACTGCCACTCAGCCACTTACGCATTTGATGGACTCCCAATGTGCCACTTACACTTTCATGGACGCCCGCTGAGCCCATGTTGCTTATGCCGACTCAAATAGATGAACTTACTTCTCGAACTATGGGCAAGTAATCAAGATGTTTTCTCAAAACAGCAACCTCGTTGCGAATGTAAAATACACCACTGAGCTGGATCCCTCAGGTTTTGAGCGAGTATTTAAATCCCCTTCGAAAGGAAGATCTTAAATATAAAAATGAGTTTTGGGATCCGCTCTAACTTTTAAAAATCATTTTGAAGACTCGAAACATTTTTAAGAATGTTTGGAGTACTGCTGATTTATTAAAATAAATCAGTCCCAATATATTAGAAAATATCTGAATATTATTATTTAAATAATATTCCCAAAAAGGATAATCTCTATAAAAATAATTGAATTAGAAGTGTTAAAACACATACTTGAAATGGGTATTAAATAACCAAAGATATACTTATACGAAAGTACTATCTTTATTTGAATAATAAAAAATAAGTTTGATTATCGAAACATTATTCTTTAATAAAATAAAGAATATTACTTAGTAAATAATCGAAGTCATAAGTCCTCAAATGATTATTCAAAGTAATATTCATTAATAAAATAAACGGAGTCATATGTGCTCGAATGAATATTCAAAGTAATATTCATCCATAAAATAAACGGAGTCATATGTCCTCGAATGAATATTCAAACTAATATTCATTAAATAAAATAAAGTTATTGAATAAACCTTATTCGATTAATAGTTTTGAAAAATATATCAATATATATATATATATAAATATATATATATATATTATACTCGGGAACATCGACTCCCGGTTTAGAAAAATGTTCACCTTTGGGTCCCCTATACTAAGGGTATACACAACTACTGCTTATCTCTAGCATAGGTATTATGTAACTATAAGCATTGAAATCAACAGGTAGATAACCAGATTATGAAATAGACATGCATATATATACCATCTCAACATACTTCAATATATCGCAAAATTTGCTAATTAACCAACATGCATCTATCACAAGATAATACATATACATATATACATCACCACAACAGTATAACGGGTAGAAAACTTGCCTGAGTGCTCCCGGATAGACTTAAGCTTAGAGTGGGTCCGATAACCTATGAACAACAACATAAGTTGGAATTAAACCCCGATCGCTTAAGAAACTAGACTTTAACCAATTGAACCCTAACGTTCGCTTATGGTCACTCCTACGCTTAACGAATCACCTAAGTCGTTCGAGTACCCTCTGCTCCACCATTTTTAATAAATTAATCATTAAGAGTTTTAAGACGATTCTTTCGCGAGTACCTTACCAACTGCCTAATCCACTTAACATAATTGTTTCATATCCCAATTAGTCAGTTAATGTCCTTAACCAAGGTTTCAAAGTAAGGCGAGGGGTAATGGTTCATTCGCGAAATGCCGTTACTTAAAACGGTCGTTTCTTCTAAACCGTAGATCGAATTCAAACGAACCACATATCAAAACGAAGCTCGTAACATGAACTATCTAATCAAGGCAATGGTCAAAACCTAACAGTGAGTCCTAGGGTCGTGATGTTAAGAACAAAAACAGTCTAAAGTAAATCGGACATTACGACGGCTATGTTTACGCGATTACCAATTTTTATCCTACTCTAAATCAACCACAAACCAACCGCAATTCAACCATACAACCAAACTCCATCCATACCTCACTACAACAGCCCTAACACCTCAAGTTTTTCCAATTTACACTACTTCCCAATCATGAACTAAAAGCTTACATAAGTTCTTTAACTAATCAACAAGATTTACAACTCCAAACACATCACAAAACCAACACATCTCTAAATACACCATACTCAAGATTCTCATGAACCATTCCAAACACAAAAACTCTAAATATACAAAAGTAGGGCTAGGGTATGAGATTATACCTTCCTTGGTGAGTAAAAGTAACTAAGGAGCTTGGAATCACCCTTGAAAGTCCTTACCAAAGCTTAATCTAAACAAAAACCCAAGAACAAAATTTCAAGTTCTTGAAAAACACTATTCACCAAGAACTTTGATGAATTGATTAGCTATGTTAAACATGGAATCTTGAGCTTAAACTTATGGCTCATCTAAGTATGAATTATGGAAGCTAAAGAAACAAACCTCTTGAATTATGAAGGTGTGTAGCTTGATTTTTGAAATTTTTCCTTTGATTTTCATGGAAAAGCTGAGAGCAATAGATGGGGGAAGAAGAGAAATGAGTTTGTTTTGGTTGCTTTTGATTTTGGTGTTTGTGAAATGAATACTTGGTGGAGATTGCTTTGATAAAGTGATGACATCACTTGGATGACCTCACCTCCAAGCCACATGTCTTTCCCGTAAGGTTTGATGATGTCACCTTCTCTTTTAACCACTTGTTTTAGCTTTTCTTGGAAGCTTCCTTCCCATTCTACTTGTATGTGCTTGTCCCTTGGTCGTTTATTTATTTTTCGGTTCGCTTAACTCTGTTCTCTTTCGTTGTTTAAGGGATCACATCCGGGATCTTATTACTTGGGTTCCCCTAAATCTTTCTCAATATCTTATAATCCTTTAATGATCCTCTCTTATAATCCTTGAATTTAAATCCCTTTAACCATGTTACCTTATACTCAATTCTTTCGGTATCTGGTGGATTTTCAGGAAAAATCAAAGTGTTCGGATTTGGATTCTGACGATCTTTACATACACTTATATACAACATAGAGTACTAATAATATCTCAGAAGATCAATAAAAGAATCCCTACATATTGTGGTATGAAAAGTTTTCTTATTCAGCATAATCGACAAAATCACTATTCATAAGGGTTTCAAAAATTCCAAAAATTGGGGTTATTACAGTCTCCCCTCCTTAAAAGGATTCCGTCCCGGAATCGGATAGAAAATGAATAGGGATGCTCTCTTAGCATTGTACTTTCTAACTCTGAAGTCAATTTTCCCACATTGTGGTTCTACCATTAAACTCTGACTAGCTTGATAGCCCTTCTCCTAAGCACTTGTTCCTTTTCAATCTATAACCCTTCCTGGTTGCTCCATATAGGTTACGTCTGGTTGCATGCCTATGCGCTCATATGCCCTTATTTGCCTAGCATCCGGATTACACTTTCTTAACATTGATACGTGGAATACGTTATGAACTTGCTACATGTTCAAGGGTAGGGCTAGCTCATATGCTAACTTCCCAATACGTCTTAATACCTCAAAGGGTCCAACAATTCGTGGGCTTAGCTTTCCTTTCTTTCCGAACCTCATCCATCCTTTCCAAGGGAATACCTATAACAGCACTAGGTCCCCTACTTCCTATTCCTTGTCCTTTCGTGTCAAATCAACATACTTCGTGTTCCCATCTTGGGCTACTACCAGCCGTCCTTTGATTAAATCTATTATATCCTTGGTCTTTTGGACCACTGCTGGTCTAAGCATCTTGCGCTCTGCAACATTATCATATCATAAGGGAGATCAACATTGTCTTCCCTCAAGGATCTCATAAGGAGAAATCTCGATAATGACATATGATCTATTGTCGTAAGAAAACTTAATATGTGTTAAGTGATCATTCCAATTTCTTTCAAGTCTATCGCACAGACCCTCATCATAGCTTCTAGAATTATAGCTTTTGCTTCTCAATACCCACTATTTTCCAGTTCGTAATCGCTACTATCTTCCGTTCCTAATATTATACTGGTTACACCTTTGCTCGTTAGCATTCTATAACCTTTTAATACACGCGGCAACCTTAATATCACGAATGTGTTAGAATCAGAATACCAACATACTGATACTACTTCCTTTCTAGCTGCTTCTATCTTCGAAAGCTTGATCCATCATATAGAAGTAAAGGAATTTGTTGAGAGATCACTATGATCATGAACACTTGTTATATCGCATAGTTAGTACAGAAGGTGGCCAGCCTTTAGTACTTGACAACTAATTAAACAATAGATGGTATCCTACTAGGCTTCTATCACACAGATAGATAGTCATTCAGCAATACCTCCCCTTCTGGAAGGGTTGTTCTTCTCAGCTTACATGAAATGAAAAGGAGAAAAAAGAACGAATTGAAGAGAATTGTATATATATTAAAATATATACTGCCACAAAATATCTGGCTTGAAATCTACCTCTGAACTATAGAGGTTTATCATAGGAGAACAAAACATATATGTATATAAATCAACATTAAGCATTATAGCATCGTATTTCACATGCCTAATTATTTTTGATATTCCGTCCATCATTATATGGACCCATACTCTTCCTCGAGCTTATACACAATCACCTTTGAAACTCCCTTGACATCGAAAATCGAATCTGGGATTTCATTCTAGACATCATCGTTACTAGAATTTTATGCTTACACCGCAACCTTCTTCGTATAGTAATACGACTCTCTATTCCTAAGAAGGAATAAATATTCAATAGGTTGATAATCGACTTAATTAGTCTATCAATGATAACTTATACATCACCACGACCCGATTAGTGGTACTCAATGTCAACATCCATTCTAATACAACTCTTACGGTTGTAATCGACTCATTACTCGCAGAATCATTGTTGCACTACTATGGTCCATCGATGACCCACTGTAGTCATTCGTTTTCCTTGGATCTTAATAGTTAACCATACGGAGTCCATACCTGTCGTATCAAATTCTTCTAAGGAGTTAACATAATCACCATTCATAATTCATGAAGAACACTCCAGATCCTGACGTACTTTCATGACATGAAGCAGATAAAATTGCAGAAGAGTTTCAATCAAAGCAACGATAGCAGGTTAATACCATTCCTAATCATATGCCTTCAATAGAAGACTTAACTCAAAGGTTCGTTTAGTCCTTTTTGAAACATGGTCCTGGATTATTCTGAAGATAGGACCTTCTAAGATAGATAGCCCGCTCATAGAGATTACACGAATTAAACCTTTACCAAACTACTATTACGGTTGGGTATTGCACAGTCATCAGAAGGAACGTCAATCTTCCAAACCATAATACAACCTTCACGGCTTCAACCATTATCACTATATTCCTCTGGCACGAGCGCCTATGATTGTCCTTTTACACTTAAAGTGTCGGCCACCTCTTTGGCCTTTCCTGATAGTAAAATTTCCTTACAATCAATATCTTTTAAATGATCTTCAACTAAGTTTTCTACCTCATTTCCAATCACTACTTGCGTGAAAATGATCTTCCTTACGCTTTGGTGAAAAAATATATCACCATTTTTCCATAAGTTATTGCCTCGGTCTTTTAGAGGTTAACATTGTCACAACTGACTCTCGATCATACTTAGAACGTCTCTTATCTTGGGTCCTACATGTTTTCACCAATCTCGACCTTCATTGGGTCGATCTATACTTTCTTATGGTTCAACACGTGCCCACCTGGCATCATTATAATTATGTCATATTTCCTTTATCAAAATTTCTATTCTTGAGAACTTTGAATATTACTTTTTTCCTTGTAAAACCTCTTAGGTTATTCTTGAATCGTTCCTCCTGTATTCCCTAGATACAGGGCATATCAAAATACCATTTACTAATACCAGAATCATTGTCTATATACTTCTGAAAAATTTCTCCACTGATCCTTAAAAGTTATTGTTACCTTAATCCTTTCCAATTCATACTGTCAAACTCATACTATCCCTATTAAGGTTGAAATGCCAACCTTTATGCATTCCCCTAGGATTCATTTTAAGTTACCGATGTTCTATCCTTAATTCCACCTTTAGAAAAAGTACGTGCATCCTTCCATGGATAAATCAAGTCATATATCCCTGATGAGGGTGTCTTATTCAATCATTCCCACCTCGATAGTATATGCCTAATTTTACAATAACATCTGTATTCAAAATGAGGTCAATCAATATGGCATCCAAAAGATAACAACGGTTATCCGCTTTTCTTTCCTAATTTGGTAATGACAACAGGGATGTCCTGGAAGATATTGGTCGTGTTCAACGTGAACTTCTTCTTAATAATTCCTTATTTACTCTTGTTGTTTATCTCAACAATCATCTCAATGTTGGGATATCTCTCATACCTGGAGTCTCCTTTTCTGGGTATCATGCCACCGGTCTTACACTTTACATTCTTGAAGGTCACTTCCTTCATCCAATTTTCCTAATTTCTTACTTTCTTGTCTCTTCAGTCTATCCGCGTCTCATTATTTATCCTTTGAACTATCCCAAGGTTTCCCCGAATCCTTCCAACTTGAAGGGGGTACAACATATATATCTCTTATGCCTTCAACCATCAACTTTAACTCATGGTGAATCATCCTCATCCTGACGATCATATACTTTTCTATTTCTATTACTACGAGTCTTTAGGGATTCCTCATACCCGACTCCCTTATCATTCCTCAAACTCTATTGCCTTTATGCTCCTTTTCACTTCATTTTCTTTTTATTTTCCTTTCTCTTACAATCATTTTACGTACCCACTAATCATTGACTTCAAACATCACATCGTTCTAGGATTTTTGTCCTCCAGACGAATCTTGACAACTTTTACAATCTTAGATTCATAATTCCTCATATTCGTCCGCCTTTATTCTGGCTCTTAAAGCTTTTACACTATCTCCATAACCTTGGAATTTACTTTCTCGAAAAAAAATTTTGACTGAACTTTAATCAGTTTATCATAACCTCTTGCTCCGTGCCTTTCTTGGTCTTTCACCAGTGGGTGGTCTCTCTCTTAGGAGGGTAAGTGACAAAAACAGTCTTTTGTGATTCGTGAATCATTTAGAATCTCAAATGAATCATGTATTTCCTTTAGCCAGGCTCTTGCCTCGACTGGATCAGCTTGTTCCTTGGAACTCTGAGAGCTTAGCGTCTTAAAGAACCTGAAAGAATTTCTCACCGCATTATTTCCTCAGGGTGGTGGTTGGGGATAATAGTCTAAGTTCTGTCTACAAAGGTCCATAATTTGTCGTATAGTAGTATCGTCTCGGGTCCCCTTTCCTTACTCGACTCCTGTTTCCTTAGTCTGAACGTTCCCTCATTCTCCCCATAATCGGGGTCATCCTACATGTTTTAAATCCTCATTTTCCACTCCATTATGTTATGGGTTCCTTCTATCTTGATGGCGACCTCCCTGACTATCACGTTCAGGGTTTGCTCTAAATCTTATTCCTCAAACTAACTTTCATCTAAGATTTCATCTTTAAGCTCTTGAACATTTGGAACCCAAATTCTGTAGGAATACATCATTATTCCCTTATCATCTTTCTCGGTATTAATCTCTTATCTATTTGTTGGCTCTCTGCCTTCATTCATCACTTTTTCTGGCATAATATGTTCTTTTCCAATAATTCGGGCTGTATTGCAATCTCAAACAGCTTTTCGGTACCGGCTCCGGTTACCTTCACTTCTATTTCCATTTTCTCAAAATCTCTTATCAACTCTCCCAAAGACATTATCATCTTGAGTCTCTCCTTTACACTAAGGGCATTAGCCACCATTTTGGCTTTCCCTGGATGATAAAGAATCTCATAATCGTAATCCTTGATTAGCTCTAATCACCTCCTCTGGCGCATATTGAGCTCTTCCTGCGTGAAATGTACTAGAGCACTTATGGCTAATGTAAATCTCGCACTTCTCTCCATACCAGTCGTGCCTCAAATCTTTAGCGCAAAACTATTGCCACGAGCCCAAGCTCATGGGTGGGGATATCGAATTTTATATTCCCTTAATTGTCTTGACGCGTACGCGATTACCTTGTTGTGCTGTATAAGAATCACCCTAATTCCTTATACGAAGCGTCACTACACATCCCAAAATCTCCTTTTCCATCCGGCAATGCCAACATAGGGGTCGTCACCAACCTTTGCTTCAGTTCTTAAAAGCTTTTCTCGCATTTCTCTGTCTATTCAAACTTTTCAGTCTTATGAGTAAGCCGCGTTAAAGGGCTACTATCTTTACAAACTTGAACGAACCTCCGATAGTGACCGGCCAATCCTACCTCTGGTAGTTCCCTAACCATGGTCATCAATTCCTCAGTGGTCCTTTATTCATTCTTGTCAGGATTCTCCACGGGATCCTCCCCAGCAACAATCCCTTCTAGGACAACATCCTCAACCGCTACATCCTCAATATGAACATCATCCAGTCCTGTGTTAGGATACTCTATCGGATCCACAATCCGATCTCCAATTAGTAATACAACATCATCGCGATGTTGCTCTCAACCTCAGGGTTCGGAGTCCCGCTACCATATACGATAACGAACTACGCTTCTATCACGATATTTATAAGGGTTCCCAAAAGGGTTTTAATTGTCAGTACTACGCTAGGTAGTCTGACTATGAACTTGGCAAGAGTTCTTATTATCTTAGTGAACTTATTATCTTAATGCCACATCATCTCTGAGGTTTATAACGCTTGGCTCTGATACCATTTCTGTAACACCCCCAAATCCAGGGTCGGGGATTCGGGTTGTCACGAGTTCCATTTCACTTATCAATACTTAATCTTAACAGTCAACCAACTACTGCGTATTGTGACCCCACAATATACACACACACACCACAAGTTATAGTCTTAGAGATGAATACCAAAAATAACTTAAGTCATTTTATTCCACAATTATAAGTCATTACACCTCAAAAGGGTTTCTGAATAAATTTACATATTCGTTGCCATTATTACAATTCATAATATACATAAGTATGGTACATCAATAGTTGAAAACCTAGCCTATTGGTAGTTCCTACCTTAGCTACGGCGGCATCAACGCCTACAGGAAACTGCGGAACGTTTCCTATCCGCTCGCGAATTGGGAGCTTGATCATGTTCATCTTGTCTATCTGTTGTTGTGTGATGAAAGAAGAAAGCAAGGGTGAGCAACAAGCCCACCGAAATAATATGTATAATAATTAACAATACATGAGCATTCTCATAGTACTCAAGAAAGTCTTGGTTAAGAAGAAATAAACCAAGTTGATATCTTAACGCGACCAAGTCGCAAAATATTCAGTATATACATACATATATACTTTTCACAATCTTTGAAATCCTCTGACATGTATAATATACACAGAGTTCCAGTTTATAACTGTATAAAAATATCGTTGCAAGGTGATCTCATATATCTAACCTTGTCTCATTGTTTTTCTGAAAATCTTTGATATGCATAAGATAATCATTTACTAGATATAAGTTTAAATGATGAAGTTACAAGATACTCCAATATACTTATATCTTTTCCGAATACTACTTGAACTACCACCGTTCAAGTTATAATTAGTTTCAAAAGTTTATCACACTGATGAGACTACAAGATAAGACTTGAATAGATTCAATATTTGAAATATCATTATAGATAATGAAGTTATGAGATACTTCATTAAGTCCTGATATATATATACACACCTATATATATATATATACATTTCATACACTCCTTGAAAACCTCTGTTATGAAAATTATAAACAGAGTTGTAATATCCAATGAATTTGGAAAGGAGAAAACCTTGGCATAAACCTGATATCTTGCTGATCAGGCAAAGATACCAATAAGTAACCTTTTCTACTAGTAGATGGACGAATTCCCCACTAGTCATCACCCTGGCCGCAATAGGACCTTATGCTAGACTGTCACTCAGCCACTTACGCATTTGATGGACTCCCATTGAGCCACTTACACTTTCATGGACGCCCGCTGAGCCCATGTTGCTTATGCCGACTCAAATAGATGAACTTACTTCCCGAACTATGGGCAAGTAATCAAGATGTTTTCTCAAAACAGCAACCTCGTTGCGAATGTAAAATACACCACTGAGCTGGATCCCTCAGGTTTTGAGCGAGTATTTAAATCCCCTTCGAAAGGAAGATCTTAAATATAAAAATGAGTTTTGGGATCCGCTCTAACTTTTAAAAATCAGTTTGAAGACTTGAAACATTTTTAAGAATGTTTGAAGTACTGCTGATTTATTAAAATAAATCAGTCCCAATATATTAGAAAATATCTGAATATTATTATTTAAATAATATTCCCAAAAAGGATAATCTCTATAAAAATAATCGAATTAGAAGTGTTAAAACTCATACTTGAAATGGGTATTAAATAACCAAAGATATACTTATACGAAAGTACTATCTTTATTTGAATAATAAAAAATAAGTTTGATTATCGAAACATTATTCTTTAATAAAATAAAGAATATTACTTAGTAAATAATCGAAGTCATAAGTCCTCAAATGAAAATTCAAAGTAATATTCATTAATAAAATAAATGGAGTCATATGTCCTCGAATGAATAATCAAAGTAATATTCATCAATAAAATAAACGAAGTCATATGTCCTCGAATGAATATTCAAACTAATATTCATTAAATAAAATAAAGTTATCGAATAAACCTTATTCGATTAATAGTTTTGAAAACTATATCAATATATATATATAAATATATATATATATATTATACTCGGGAACATCGACTCCCGGTTTAGAAAAATGTTCACCTTAGGGTCCCCTATACTAAGGGTATACGCAACTACTGCTTATCTCTAGCATAGGTATTATGCAACTATAAGCATTGAAATCAACAGGTAGATAACCAGATTACGAAACAGACATGCATATATATACCATCTCAGCATACTTCAATATATCGCAAAATTTGCTAATTAACCAACATGCATCTATCACAAGATAATGCATATACATATATACATCACCACAACAGTATAACGGGTAGAAAACTTGCCTGAGTGCTCCCGGATAGACTTAAGCTTAGAGTGGGTCCGATAACCTATGAACAACAACAAAAGTTGGAATTAAGCCCCGGTCGCTTAAGAAACTAGACTTTAACCAATTGAACCCTAACGTTCGCTTATGGTCACTCCTACGCTTAACGAATCACCAAAGTGAGTACCCTCGGCTCCTCCATTTTTAATAAATTAACCATTAAGATTTTTAAGGCGATTCTTTCGCGAGTACCTTACCAACTTCCTAATCCACTTAACATAATTGTTTCGTATCCCAATTAGTCATTTAAAATCCTTAACCAAGGTTTCCAAGTAAGGCGAGGGGTAATGGTTCGTTCGCGAAACGCCGTTACTTAAAACGGTCGTTTTCCTAAACCGTAGATCGGATTCAAAAGAACCACATATCAAAATGAAGCTCGTAACATGAACTATCTAATCATGGCAATGGTCAAAACCTAACAATGAGTCCTAGGGTCGTGATATTAAGAACAAAAACAGTCTAAAGTAAATCGGACATTACGACGGCTATGTTTACACGATTACCAATTTTTATCCTACTCCAAATCATCCACAAACCAACCGCAATTCAACCATACAACCAAACTCCATCCATACCTCAGTGCAAAAGCCCCAATACCTCAAGTTTTTCCAATTTACACTACTTCCCAATCATGAACTAAAAGCTTACATAAGTTCTTTAACTAATCAACAAGATTTACAACTCCAAACACATCATAAAACCAACACATCTCTAAATACACCATAATCAAGCTTCTCATGAACCATTCCAAACACAAAAACTCTAAATATACAAAAGTAGGGCTAGGGTATGAGATTATAACTTCCTTGGTGAGTAAAAGTAACTAAGGAGCTTGGAATCACCCTTGAAAGTCCTTACCAAAGCTTAATTTAAACAAAAACCCAAGAACAAAATTTCAAGTTCTTGAAAAACACTATTCACCAAGAACTTTGATGAATTAATTAGCTATGTTAAACATGGAATCTTGAGCTTAAACTTAAGGCTCATCTAAATATGAATTATGGAAGCTAAAGAAACAAACCTCTTGAATTATGAAGGTGTGTAGCTTGATTTTTGAAATTTTTCCTTTGCTTTTCATGAAAAAGCCGAGAGCAATAGATGGGGGAAGAAGAGAAATGAGTTTGTTTTGGTTGCTTTTGATTTTGGTGTTTGTGAAATGAATACTTGGTGGAGATTGTTTTGATAAAGTGATGACATCACTTGGATGACCTCACCTCCAAGCCACATGTCTTTCCCTTAAGGTTTAATGATGTCACCTTCTCTTTTAACCACTTGTTTTAGCTTTTCTTGGAAGCTTCCTTCCCATTCTACTTGTATGTGCTTGTCCCTTGGTCGTTTATTTGTTTTTTGGTTCGCTTAACTCTGTTCTCTTTCGTTGTTTGAGGGATCACATCCGGGATCTTATTACTTGGGTTCCCCTAAATCTTTCTCAATATCTTATAATCCTTTAATGATCCTCTCTTATAATCCTTGAATTTAAATCCCTTTAACCATGTCACCTTATACTCAATTCTTTCCGTATCTGGTGGATTTTCGGGAAAAATCAAAGTGTTCGGATTTGGATTCTGACGATCTTTACATACACTTATATACCACATAGAGTACTAATAATATCTCAGAAGATCAATAAAAGAATCCCTACATATTGTGGTATGAAAAGTTTTCTTATTCAGCATAATCGACAAAATCGCTATTCATAAGGGTTTCAAAAATTCCAAAAATTGGGGTTATTATAGACTAGCACAATACGGAATAGTTACTTAAATGAATCAAATCACAAGTAATTAAAAACAAGAGTCTTTAAAAACTTTCTGGTGGATTTGAATGATTCCACCAGAGATATATATTATATATCGAGAGAACCCTGTGTGCAAAATGCTCACAGCTGCTTACAACAATTGAACAACCAAGAGTACAGAGAAATGCTAAGAATTCTGCTTACAAATGTTTCTCTGATGTGTTGCTTTGTTCGATAGTTTCTTAGTTGCTACTTCTTGGTTTATATATCACCAAGATTACAAAGTAATGAGACAGGATAATAAAACAAAAACTATCTAGTCTATTACAATGCTACTTCATTACTCTATCCCAGCATCTTGGAATATCTTCATAATAGCATGGAAATGGCAATGCTTCTTTGTTCTCGAAAACCCAGTTGAATAGGCTACCACATTCCATTTGCATCCACTCGACGCATATGACTGTGTTGTCACTGTCAACAGATATTTGAATTCTTTATCCGTCGGGTTCATGATCATCCGTCGAGTTATTGATCATCAGTCGGGTTGTCTAGATCATCCGTCAACTTCATTGTAGTTTATCCATCGGGTAGCAATCTGGCACTTGACTTCATTTCATTTATGCAGAATTACAAGACATCATCTATGTACAATTAATCAACCTATTCTGCATATCTAGTTAAAGTCAACATGACTTGAATACTACTTACAGAATCTATACAATGGTGTATGCAGAAATGTGCTACAGACTTATTGTTACATAAGCTACTCACCAGATGGATAATAAGTCATCATCCGTCGGGACTATAATGAGTCATCCGTCGGGACTATAAATCTTATCCGTCGAGTGCTACATAATTTCACTAAGTAAAATCTACCAAGGTGTTTTGTTCATGAAATCATCAAGTACACAACATATACACAACAAGTTGAAAGCCAATACAGATCACAAGCAGAAATAACCCCAACTTCAAGTCAAAGATATAACGACTCGTGTATTTTTCTTTTTATTTTAATGTTTAAAAGTGTAATAAAGGTTTCAATAATTAAATAAAATGTGTGTATTGGTTTTGGCAGCAGTTATTGATTGTTATTTAATTATTTTTGATATGTTGATATGTGGGATGGAATTTTGTGATTTATTATTGAGTTATACGATTTTATTTCGCTTGTAAACGTGATTTTATTACAATTTTAATTCTATAAATATTTGAATTTTCTTTAAAATTGGTTTTATAATTTTATAATGTAACACCCCCAAATCCGGGGTCGGGGATCCGGGTTGTCACGAGTTCCATTTCCCTTAATAACACCCAATATTAATAAATAATCAACTACTCTGTACTGTGACCCCACAATAAACACACACACCACAAGTTATAGTCTCAGAGATGAATATCCAAAAATAATCACAAGTCGTTTTATTCCACAATTATATGCCAATACACCTTAAACAGGTTTCTGAATAAATTTACATTTCTTTGCCATTATTACAATTCATAAATATACATAATCTGATACATCAAAAGTTGAAAGCCTAGCCTATTGGTAGTTCCTACCTCAGCTACAGCGACATCAACGCCTATAGGAAACTGCGGAACATTTCCTATCCGCTCGCGAATTGGGAGCTTGGTCCTGTTCATCTTGTCTATCTGATGTTGTGTGATGAAAGAAGAAAGCAAGGGTGAGCAGCAAGCCCACCAAAATAATATGTATAATGATTAACAATATATAAGCCTTCTCATAGTACTCATGAAAGTCTTGGTCAAAAGAAATGAACCAAGTTGATATCTTAATGCGATGAAGTCGCAAAATATTCAGTATATATATATACATCTATACTTTTCAAAATATTGGAAGTCCTCTTCCATGCATAATACACACAGAGTTCCAGTGTATAACTGTATAAAAATATCGTTGCAAGGTGATCTCATATATCTAACCTTGTCTCAACGTTTTTTCTGAAAATCTTTGTCATGCATAAGATAATCATTTACTAGATATAAGTTTAAAAGATGAAGTTACAAGATACTCCAATATACTTATATCTTTTCCAAATACTACTTGAACTACCACCGTTCAAGTTATAATTAGTTTCAAAAGTTCATCACATAGATGAGACTACAAGATCAGATTTGAATAGATTAAATCTTTAAAATATCATCAAAATAAAATGAAGTTACGAGATACTTTATTTGATGCAAACATCATTTTGAAAACTTGAACCTGTCAACACTCAACAATCGCCCAACCATAGCCTATCTATCGAAGTGCTCTGGGTAGTGTTGCAGAAATATCCAATTGGATGATGAACTCATTACGGGAGTTTGCCGCGCCAGGAAGACCACTTACGATGATCAGTCGTAGTAGTACAACCCCACCATTTTCTACATGTAGAGGAGAACCTGTAGGATTTACTTGTCAACCGAACACTGAACTCCTAAGGAATGGACCGCCTTAGCGGAACTTCCAGGCCATTTGGGCCAATATAATAAGGCTGGGCCGGCGCTACTCGACCACTTACGCCACTCCTAGTTCAGATGAAATCCATGACTCTGAAACGTAAAGCTCGTCCCCACTTTCCCCAAGTAGAAACTTGTTGATACGGCTCCACCAAGAAGTCGTATCTAGTTGGAAAGGAAAACTCACCGATATTTCCCAGGCGATGTCTGTTAATGGATTAACTTGTTCCAAGAATTTTATTTCTCGAGTGTTGGGTAAGTAATCAAAAACTCTTTTATCAAGACAGCAACCTTGTTGCGAATATAAAATACACCACAGAGCCGGATCCCTCCGATTTTGAGCGAGTATTTAAATCCCTTTTTTAAAAGGAAGATCTTAAATATAAAAATGAGTTTTGGGATCCGCTCTAACTTTTAAAATTCATTTTAAAGACTTGAAAACACTTTAAAGAGTGTTTGGAATAATGCTGATTTAATAAAGTAAATCAGTCTCAATAAAAAGAAATATCTGAATATTATTATTTAAATAATATTCCCATAAAGAATAATCTTTATAAAAATAATTGAAGTAGATGTTGTAAAACTTATACTTGAAATGAGTATTAAATAACCAAAGATATACTTATACGAAAGTACTATCTTTATTTGAATAATCAAAAATAAGTTTGATTATTGACACCTTATTCTTTAATAAAATAAAGAATATATTAATAAATAATAAGCGGAGTCATAATACCTCGAATGAATATTATAAATAATATTCATTAAATAAAATAAAGGAGTCATACATCCTCAAATGAATATCCAAGTAATATTCAATAAATAATATAAAGGAGTCATAAGTCCTCGAATGAATATTCAAGATAATATTCATTAATAAAATAAAGTTATCGAATAAACCTTATTCGATTAATAGTTTTGAAAACTATTACCATATATATATATAAAATATATATATATATATAAAATCTACTCGGGATCCTCGACTCCCGATTTTAGAAAATGCTTTCACCTTTGGGTCCCTATACTAAGGGTATATGCAAATTACCGCTATTCTCTAGCATATGTATTATCAACTGAACCAACAGATATATATGGCAAGAATACGAAATAGGCATGCATATGTACCATATCACATGCTACAATATATCGCAAGAATTTGCTAATATAACCATCATGCATCTATTACAAGATAATGCATATACAAGTGTATAAATCACAACAACAGTATAACGGGTAGAAAACTTGCCTGAGCGACTGGGGGTTACGAATGGCTCGGGACGAGTCTGGTAACCTATAAACAACAAGTAAGTTGGAATTAAACCAAAGTCACTTGTAAATCTATACATTAACCAACTTAGACTCTAACGCTCGCTTTGCGCTTACTGATTCTCTTAAGTCACTCGAGTACCCTCGGCTCCACCATTTTTAATAATTTAACCATTACGAGTTTTAAGGCTATTCCTTCGCGAGTGTCTTACCAACTGCCTATTACACCTTACCATAATTGTTTCATACATTAATTAACCCTTTTTGGTCTTTAACCTATGTTTCAAAGTAAGGCGAGGGGAAAAGTTTCGTTCGCGAAACGCCGTTACTTAAAACGGTCGTTTCTCCTAAACCGTATATCGGAATCAAACGAACTACATATCAAAACGAAGCTCGTAACATGAGCTATCTAAACATGGAAATGGTCAACATCTAGCAGGGGGTTCTAGGGTCCTAATGTTATGAACAAAAGCAGTCTAAAGTAAATCGGACATTACGACGGCTATGTTTACGCGATTTCCCATATTTAAACCATTCCAAAACCATCACAATTCAACCCCAATTCACAACCCAATCAAACCTCCATCTAAACTACATTACAACAGCCCCAAATCAACTCATTATAATCAATCTACTTAATACAAAAACTTGAATTTAAACTATACTACATTCTTTAACCAAATCATAAGATTTCAACAAATCAATCACCACCATTCCAACCCAAACTCTTAAACAAACAAGTTTCAAGCTACTCTTTACCCTCACAACCATAATCAACCTAATATACAAATTAAAGCTAGGGTTAGGAGATGATATACCTTCCTTGAAGTGGTGGGAGTAGCTAGGAGGCCTTAAGAAGCCTCGAGGAGTCTTAGGAATGCTTGGATCTTAAAGGAAAATCAAGAAAATTTAAGTTAAAAACCTTGAAATCACTATTCATTGCCTTCTTCATTTATTTCTTGAAGAAGATTGAGAAGGAATTGAAGGCTTAAACTCATAATATAGCCATAACTATGCATAAGGAATACTAGGGAATTATCTTACCAATTTAGGAAGTCTTGATCTTGAGTTTTGAAATTTCTTTCTCTTTGAAATAGTAAAAAGCCGAGAGCATGAAGAAAATAAAATGCCTTGTGTTCTTGTTTTGATGAAAAATGAATATTTGCTTGGTTGGTTGAATTAGTTTTGTTTTGTTTTAGGTCAATTACCCATTTACCCTTGATTTTGTGTGGTTAATATTCCACCACATTTCCTTCCCTCTTATGTCATGCTTGCATCACTTTGTGATGTCATCACCCCTCCTTTGTCCTCTTTCTATTGGTTGGATGACACCATCCTCGCTTATCCCTTTGATTAACTTCCTAATTGTTTGCCTAATGACCGCTGATCTGTTATACGGTTCGCTTAACTTTCGTTTTCGTTTCTCGTTTGAGGGATCATACCCGGGATCTTATTACTTAGGTTCGCTTAACCTTTCTCAATATATTATATTCCTTTTTATGATCCTCTCTTATAATCCTTTAATTTAAATCCCTTTTTATCCTATTACCTTTTACTCAATTCTTTCCGTATCTAGTGGATTTCCGGGAAAAACCAAAGTGTTCGGAATTGGATTCTGACGATCTTTACATACACTTATATATCATATAGAGTACTACTAAAATCTCAGAATATCCATAACAGAACCCCTACATAGTGTGGCATGAAAAGTTTTCTCATTCAGCTAAAACACTATTCATAAGGTTTACAAAAAGTTCAAAATTTTGGGGTTATTACAGTCTCCCCTCCTTAAAAGGATTCCGTCCCGGAATCAGATAGAAAATTAATAGGGATACTCTCTTAGCATTGCACTTTCTAACTCTCGAGTAAATTTTCCCACATTGTGGTCCTACCACCAAACTCTGCCTAGTTTAATAACCCTTCTCCTAAGCACTTGTTCCTTTTCACTCTATAACCATTCCTGGTTGCTCCATATAGGTTACGTCGGGTTGCATGTCTATGTGCTCATATTCCCCTATTTATCCAGCATCCGAATTACACTTTCTTAATCATTGATACGTGAAACACGTTATGAACTTGCTACAGGTTCGGGGGTAGGGCTAGCTCGTATGCTATCCTCCCAATATGTTTTAGTATATCCAAGGGTCCGAGACATTGTGGACTTAGCTTTCCTTTCTTTCTGAATCTCTTCAATCCTTTCCGAGGGAATACCTATAACAACACTAGGTCCCCTACTTCCTATTCCTTGTCCTTTCGTGTCAAATCAACATATGTATCATGTCCATCTTGGGCTACTACCAGCCGTCCTCTGATTAGATCTATCATATCCTTGGTCCTTTGGACCACTGCTGGTCCGAGCATTTTGCGCTCTACAACTTCATCCTAACATAAGGGAGATCGATATTGTCTTCCCTCAAGGATCCCATAAGGCGATATCTCAATACTGACTTATTATCTATCGTCGTAAGAAAACTCAATCCGTGATAACTAATCATTCCAAATTATTTCAAGTCCATTGCACAGACTCTCATTATAACTTTTAGCATTAGAGCTTTTGCTTCTGAATACCCATTCTTTTCCAGTTCGTAATCGCTACTACCTTCCGTTCCTAATATTATACTGGTTATACTTTTGCTCATTAGCGTTCTATAACCTTTTAATAACCACGTCAACCTTTGTATCACGAATGTGTTTCCATTCCGAATACTACCACAACTTTATTACTCCTTTTTCAGCTGTTTCTATTTCCCAAAGTTTGATCAATCATATAGAAGTAAATGAATTTGTTGAGAGATCGCTATGATCATGAACACTTGTTATATCGCATAGTTAGTACAGAAGGTGGCCAGCCTTTAGTACTTGACAAGCAATTAAACAATAGTTGGTATCCTACTCGGCTTCTATCACACAGATAGATAGTCATTCGGCAATACCTCCCCTTCTGGAAGGGTTGTTCTTCTCAGTTTATTTGAAATGAAAAGAAAAGAAAAGAACGAACTGAAGAGAATTGTATATATGAAAAAAAAAATATTGCCATAAAATATCTGGCTTGGAATCTACCTCTGAACTATAGAGGTTTGTCATAGGAGAACAAAACATATATGTATTTATATCAACATCAAGTATTATAGCATCGTATTTCACATGCCTAAATATTTTTGCTATTTCGTCCATCATTCTATGGACCCATGCTCTTCCTCGAGCTTATACACAATCACCTTTGAAACTCCCTCGATATCGAAAATCGAACCTGGGATCTCCTTCTAGACATCATCGTTACTTGAATGCTATGCTTGCACCGCAACCTTCCTCGTATAATAATACGACTCTCTATTGATAAGAAAGAATAAATATTCAATAGGTAGATACTCTACTTAATTAGTCTATCAATGATAACTTATACACTACCACGACCCGATTAGTGGTACTCAATCTAAACACCCATTCCAATACAACTCTCACGGTTGTAATCAGCTCATTACTCGCACAATCATTGCTGCCTTACTATGGTCCACCACTAACCTACTGTAGTCATTCATTTTCCATAAAGTCTTAATAGCTAACCATACGGAGTCAATACATCTCGTATCTAATTCTTCTAAGGAGGTAAAATGATCCCCGTTCATGATTCATGAAGAACACTCCTGAACTTGACGTACTTACATGACATGAAGCAGATAAAATTGCAGAAGAGTTTTAGTCAAAGCAACGATAGCAGGTGAATACCAATCTTAATCGTATGCCTTAAATAGAAGACTTAACTCAAGGCTCGTCTAGTCCTTTTTGAAACATGGTCATGGCTTATCTCAAGATAGTATCTTTTAAGATAAATAGCCCGCTCATGGCGATTACACAAATTAAACCTTTACCAAACTACTATTACGGTTGGGTATTGCACAATCATCAGAAGGAATGTCAATCTTTCAAACCATAATACAACCTTTACGGCTTCAACCATTATCACTGTATTCCTCTGGCATGAGCGCCTGTAATTATCCTCCTACCTTTAAAGTGTCGGCCACCTCTTTGGCCTTTCCTGATAGTAAAATTTTCCTTATAATCAATGTCATTTTAACCGCCTCCAAATAAATTTTCTACCTCATTTCCATCACTGCTTATGTGAATATGTCTTCCTTAAAATCTGATGAGTAAAAAAAAATCACCATTTTTCCATAAGTTATTGCCTCAGTCTTTAGAGGTTTCCTCATACCCAACTTCCTTACCATTCCTCAAACTCTATTGCTTTTATATTCCTTTCCACTTCAGTTTCTTTTTATTTTCCTTTCTCTTATCATTATTTCATGAACCAACCCAACATAAGCATTGATTTCAAACATCCCGTCATTCTGGATTCGTGTCTTCAGAACGAATCTTGACAACTTTTACCACTTAGATTCATAATTCATCATACTCTTCTGCCTTTGCTATGGCTCTAAAGCTTTTACACTATCTCCATAACCTTGGGAAGTACTTTCCTGAAAACAATTGACTGAACTTAAATCAGTTTATTATAATCTCTTGCTCCGTACCTTCCTTGGCCTTTCACCAGCGGGTGGCCTCTCTCTTAGGAGGGTAAGTGACAAAAACAGTCTTTTGTGATTCGTCAATCATTTAGAATCTCAAATGATTCCTATATTTCCTTTAGCCAGGCTCTAGCCTCGACTGGGTCAGCTTGTTCCTTGGAACTCTGAGAGCTTAGCGACTTAAAGGTCCTGAAAGAATTTCTCACCGCATTGTTTCCTCAAGGTGGTGGTTGGGGATAATAGTCTAAGTTCTGTCTAGAAAGGTCCATAAATTGCCGTAAAGGAGTACCATCTCGGGTCTCCTTTCCTTACTCGACTTTCTGTTTCCTTAGTATGAAATGTTTCATCCTTCTCCCATACTTGGGGTTATTTTATACATTTTAAATCCTCATTTTCCACTTCATTATGTTATGGGTTCATTCTATCTTGATGGCGACCTCCCTGACTATCACGTTCAGGTTTTGCTCTAAATCTTATTCCTCAAACTAGCTTTCATCTAGGATCTCATCTTTAAGCTCTTGAACATTTGGAACCCAAACCCTGTAGGAATACCTCATTATTCCCTTATCATCTTTCTCGGTATTAATCTTTTATCTAATTGTTGGCTCTATGCCTTCATTCATCACTTTTTCTTGGCACAATAATAAATTTTCCAATAATTCAGACTGCATAGCGATCTCAAATAGCTTTTCGGTACCGGCTCCGGTTACCTTCACTTCTATTTCCATTTTTTTTCAAAATCTCTTATTACTCTCCAAAAGACATTATCATCTTGAGTCTCTCCTTTTTACTAAGGGCATCAGCCACCATATTGGCTTTCCCCGAATGATAAAGAATCTCCCAATCATAATTCTTGATTAGCTCTAACCGCCTCCTCTGGCGTATGTTGAGCTCTTTCTACGTGAAAATGCACTAGGGCACTTATGGCTTGTGTAAATCTCGGACTTCTCTCCATACAAGTAGTGCCTCCAATATTTAGGGCAAAACTATTGCCACGAGCCCAAGCTCCTGGGTGGGGGTATCGAATTTTATATTCCCTTAATTGTCTTGACGCGTACGCGATTACCTTGTTGTGCTGTATAAGAGCACCCTAATTCCTTATGCGAAGCTTCAATACAAATCACAAAATCTCCTTTTTCCATCCGGCAACGCCAACATAGGGGCCGTCACCAACCTTTGCTTCAGTTCTTAAAAGTTGTTCTCGCATTTCTCTGTCTAATCGAACTTCTCAGTCTTACGAGTAAGCCACGTTAAAGGGGGCTACTATCTTTACAAACTTGAACGAACCTCCGGTAGTGATCGACCAATCCTACTTCTGGTAGTCGACCTAACCATGGTCATCAATTCATCAGTGGTCCTTTATTCATTCTTGTCAGGATCCTCCATGGGATCCTCCTCAGCAACTGTCCTTTCTAGGACAACATCCTCAACCTCTACATCCTCAATATGAACATCATCCGATCCCGCGTTAGGACGCTCTATCGGATCCGTAATCTGATCTCCAATAAGTAATAAAACATCATCGCGTTGTTGCTCCTCAACCTCAGGGTTCGGAGTCCCGCTACCATATACGATCACGAACTACGCTTCTACCACGATATTTGTAAGGGTTCCCATAAGGGTTTTAACTGTCAGTACTATGTTAGGTAGCCCGACTATGAACTCGGCAAGAGTTCTTATTATCTTAGTTATTATCTTAACGTCACATCATCTCTGAGGTTTATAATGCTTAGCTCTGATACCACTTCTATAACACCCCCAAATCCGGGATCGGGGATCCGGGTTGTCACGAGTTCCATTTCCCTTAATAACATCCAATCTTAATAAATAATCAACTACTCTGTACTGTGACCACACAATAAACACACACACCACAAGTTATAGTCTCAGAGATGAATATCCAAAAATAATCACAAGTCGTTTTATTCCACAATTATATGCCAATACACCTTAAACAGGTTTCTGAATAAATTTACATTTCTTTGCCATTATTACAATTCATAAATATACATAATCTGATACATCAAAAGTTGAAAGCCTAGCCTATTGGTAGTTCCTACCTCAGCTACAGCGACATCAACGCCTATAGGAAACTGCGGAACGTTTCCTATCCGCTCGCGAATTGGGAGCTTGGTCCTGTTCATCTTGTCTATCTGATGTTGTGTGATGAAAGAAGAAAGCAAGGGTGAGCAGCAAGCCCACCAAAATAATATGTATAATGATTAACAATATATGAGCCTTCTCATAGTACTCATGAAAGTCTTGGTCAAAAGAAATGAACCAAGTTGATATCTTAATGCGATGAAGTCGTAAAATATTCAGTATATATATATACATCTATACTTTTCAAAATATTGGAAGTCCTCTTCCATGCATAATACACACAGAGTTCCAGTGTATAACTGTATAAAAATATCGTTGCAAGGTGATCTCATATATCTAACCTTGTCTCAACGTTTTTTCTGAAAATCTTTGTCATGCATAAGATAATCATTTACTAGATATAAGTTTAAAAGATGAAGTTACAAGATACTCCAATATACTTATATCTTTTCCAAATACTACTTGAACTACCACCGTTCAAGTTATAATTAGTTTCAAAAGTTCATCACATAGATGAGACTACAAGATCAGATTTGAATAGATTAAATCTTTAAAATATCATCAAAATAAAATGAAGTTACGAGATACTTCATTTGATGCAAACATCATTTTGAAAACTTGAACCTGTCAACACTCAACAATCGCCCAACCATAGCCTATCTATCGAAGTGCTCTGGGTAGTGTTGCAGAAATATCCAATTGGATGATGAACTCATTACGGGAGTTTGCCGCGCCAGGAAGACCACTTACGATGATCAGTCGTAGTAGTACAACCCCACCATTTTCTACATGTAGAGGAGAACCTGTAGGATTTACTTGTCAACCGAACACTGAACTCCTAAGGAATGGACCGCCTTAGCGGAACTTCCAGGCCATTTGGGCCAATATAATAAGGCTGGGCCGGCGCTACTCGACCACTTACGCCACTCCTAGTTCAGATGAAATCCATGACTCTGAAACGTAAAGCTCGTCCCCACTTTCCCCAAGTAGAAACTTGTTGATACGGCTCCACCAAGAAGTCGTATCTAGTTGGAAAGGAAAACTCACCGATATTTCCCAGGCGATGTCTGTTAATGGATTAACTTGTTCCAAGAATTTTACTTCCCGAGTGTTGGGTAAGTAATCAAAAACTCTTTTATCAAGACAGCAACCTTGTTGCGAATATAAAATACACCACAGAGCCGGATCCCTCCGGTTTTGAGCGAGTATTTAAATCCCCTTTTTAAAAGGAAGATCTTAAATATAAAAATGAGTTTTGGGATCCGTTCTAACTTTTAAAATTCATTTTAAAGACTTGAAAATACTTTAAAGAGTGTTTGGAATAATGCTGATTTAATAAAGTAAATCAGTCTCAATAAAAAGAAATATCTGAATATTATTATTTAAATAATATTCTCATAAAGAATAATCTTTATAAAAATAATTGAAGTAGATGTTGTAAAACTTATACTTGAAATGAGTATTAAATAACAAAAGATATACTTATACGAAAGTACTATCTTTATTTGAATAATCAAAATAAGTTTGATTATTGACACCTTATTCTTTAATAAAATAAAGAATATATTAATAAATAATAAGCGGAGTCATAATACCTCGAATGAATATTATAAATAATATTCATTAAATAAAATAAAGGAGTCATACATCCTCAAATGAATATCCAAGTAATATTCAATAAATAATATAAAGGAGTCATAAGTCCTCGAATGAATATTCAAGATAATATTCATTAATAAAATAAAGTTATCGAATAAACCTTATTCGATTAATAGTTTTGAAAACTATTACCATATATATATATAAAATATATATATATATATATATATAAAATCTACTCGGGATCCTCGACTCCCGGTTTTAGAAAATGCTTTCACCTTTGGGTCCCTATACTAAGGGTATATGCAAATTACCGCTATTCTCTAGCATAGGTATTATCAACTGAACCAACAGATATATATGGCAAGAATACGAAACAGGCATGCATATGTACCATATCACATGCTACAATATATCGCAAGAATTTGCTAATATAACCATCATGCATCTATTACAAGATAATGCATATACAAGTGTATAAATCACAACAACAGTATAACGGGTAGAAAACTTGCCTGAGCGACTGGGGGTTACGAATGGCTCGGGACGAGTCTGGTAACCTATAAACAACAAGTAAGTTGGAATTAAACCAAAGTCACTTGTAAATCTAGACATTAACTAACTTAGACTCTAACGCTCGCTTTGCGCTTACTGATTCTCTTAAGTCACTCGAGTACCCTCGGCTCCACCATTTTTAATAATTTAACCATTACGAGTTTTAAGGCGATTCCTTCGCGAGTGTCTTACCAACTGCCTATTACACCTTACCATAATTGTTTCATACATTAATTAACCCTTTTTGGTCTTTAACCTATGTTTCAAAGTAAGGCGAGGGGAAAAGTTTCGTTCGCGAAACGCCGTTACTTAAAACGGTCGTTTCTCTTAAACCGTATATCGGAATCAAACGAACTACATATCAAAACGAAGCTCGTAACATGAGCTATCTAAACATGGAAGTGGTCAACATCTAGCAGGGGGTTCTAGGGTCCTAATGTTATGAACAAAATCAGTCTAAAGTAAATCGGACATTACGACGGCTATGTTTACGCGATTTCCCATATTTAAACCATTCCAAAACCATCACAACTCAACCCCAATTCACAACCCAATCAAACCTCCATCTAAACTACATTACAACAGCCCCAAATCAACTCATTATAATCAATCTACTTAATCCAAAAACTTGAATTTAAACTATACTACATTCTTTAACCAAATCATAAGATTTCAACAAATCAATCACCACCATTCCAACCCAAACTCTTAAACAAACAAGTTTCAAGCTACTCTTTACCCTCACAACCATAATCAACCTAATATACAAATTAAAGCTAGGGTTTGGAGATGATATACCTTCCTTGAAGTGGTGGGAGTAGCTAGGAGGCCTTAAGAAGCCTCGAGGAGTCTTAGGAATGCTTGGATCTTAAAGGAAAATCAAGAAAATTTAAGTTAAAAACCTTGAAATCACTATTCATTGCCTTCTTCATTGATTTCTTGAAGAAGATTGAGAAGGAATTGAAGGCTTAAACTCATAATATAGCCATAACTATGCATAAGGAATACTAGGGAATTATCTTACCAATTTAGGAAGTCTTGATCTTGAGTTTTGAAATTTCTTTCTCTTTGAAATAGTAAAAAGCCGAGAGCATGAAGAAAATAAAATGCCTTGTGTTCTTGTTTTGATGAAAAATGAATATTTGCTTGGTTGGTTGAATTAGTTTTGTTTTGTTTTAGGTTAATTACCCATTTACCCTTGATTTTGTGTGGTTAATATTCCACCACATTTCCTTCCCTCTTATGTCATGCTTGCATCAGTTTGTGATGTCATCACCCCTCCTTTGTCCTCTTTCTATTGGTTGGATGACACCATCCTCTCTTATCCCTTTGATTAACTTCCTAATTGTTTGCCTAATGACCGCTGATCTGTTATACGGTTCGCTTAACTTTCGTTTTCGTTTCTCGTTTGAGGGATCATACCCGGGATCTTATTACTTAGGTTCCCTTAACCTTTCTCAATATATTATATTCCTTTTTATGTCCTCTCTTATAATCCTTTAATTTAAATCCCTTTTTATCCTATTACCTTTTACTCAATTCTTTCCGTATCTAGTGGATTTCCGGGAAAAACCAAAGTGTTCGGAATTGGATTCTGACGATCTTTACATACACTTATATATCATATAGAGTACTACTAAAATCTCAGAATATCCATAACAGAACCCCTACATAGTGTGGCATGAAAAGTTTTCTCATTCAGCTAAAACACTATTCATAAGGGTTACAAAAAGTTCAAAATTTTGGGGTTATTACAGTCTCCCCTCCTTAAAAGGATTCCGTCCCGGAATCAGATAGAAAATTAATAGGGATACTCTCTTAGCATTGCACTTTCTAACTCTCGAGTAAATTTTCCCACATTGTGGTCCTACCACCAAACTCTGCCTAGTTTAATAACCCTTCTCCTAAGCACTTGTTCCTTTTCACTCTATAACCATTCCTGGTTGCTCCATATAGGTTACGTCGGGTTGCATGTCTATGCGCTCATATTCCCCTATTTATCCAGCATCCGAATTACACTTTCTTAATCATTGATACGTGAAACACGTTATGAACTTGCTACAGGTTCGGGGGTAGGGCTAGCTCGTATGCTATCCTCCCAATATGTTTTAGTATATCCAAGGGTCCGAGACATTGTGGACTTAGCTTTCCTTTCTTTCTGAATCTCTTCAATCCTTTCCGAGGGAATACCTATAACAGCACTAGGTCCCCTACTTCCTATTCCTTGTCCTTTCGTGTCAAATCAACATATGTATCATGTCCATCTTGGGCTACTACCAGCCGTCCTCTGATTAGATCTATCATATCCTTGGTCCTTTGGACCACTGCTGGTCCGAGCATTTTGCGCTCTACAACTTCATCCTAACATAAGGGAGATCGATATTGTCTTCCCTCAAGGATCCCATAAGGCGATATCTCAATACTGACTTATTATCTATCGTCGTAAGAAAACTCAATCCGTGATAACTAATCATTCCAAATTATTTCAAGTCCATTGCACAGACTCTCATTATAACTTTTAGCATTAGAGCTTTTGCTTCTGAATACCCATTCTTTTCCAGTTCGTAATCGCTACTACCTTCCGTTCCTAATATTATACTGGTTATACTTTTGCTCATTAGCGTTCTATAACCTTTTAATAACCACGTCAACCTTTGTATCACGAATGTGTTTCCATTCCGAATACTACCACAACTTTATTACTCCTTTTTCAGCTGTTTCTATTTCCCAAAGTTTGATCAATCATATAGAAGTAAATGAATTTGTTGAGAGATCGCTATGATCATGAACACTTGTTATATCGCATAGTTAGTACAGAAGGTGGCCAGCCTTTAGTACTTGACAAGCAATTAAACAATAGTTGGTATCCTACTCGGCTTCTATCACACAGATAGATAGTCATTCGGCAATACCTCCCCTTCTGGAAGGGTTGTTCTTCTCAGTTTATTTGAAATGAAAAGAAAAGAAAAGAACGAACTGAAGAGAATTGTATATATGAAAAAAAAAATATTGCCATAAAATATCTGGCTTGGAATCTACCTCTGAACTATAGAGGTTTGTCATAGGAGAACAAAACATATATGTATTTATATCAACATCAAGTATTATAGCATCGTATTTCACATGCCTAAATATTTTTGCTATTTCGTCCATCATTCTATGGACCCATGCTCTTCCTCGAGCTTATACACAATCACCTTTGAAACTCCCTCGATATCGAAAATCGAACCTGGGATCTCCTTCTAGACATCATCGTTACTTGAATGCTATGCTTGCACCGCAACCTTCCTCGTATAATAATACGACTCTCTATTGATAAGAAAGAATAAATATTCAATAGGTAGATACTCTACTTAATTAGTCTATCAATGATAACTTATACACTACCACGACCCGATTAGTGGTACTCAATCTAAACACCCATTCCAATACAACTCTCACGGTTGTAATCAGCTCATTACTCGCACAATCATTGCTGCCTTACTATGGTCCACCACTAACCTACTGTAGTCATTCATTTTCCATAAAGTCTTAATAGCTAACCATACGGAGTCAATACATCTCGTATCTAATTCTTCTAAGGAGGTAAAATGATCCCCGTTCATGATTCATGAAGAACACTCCTGAACTTGACGTACTTACATGACATGAAGCAGATAAAATTGCAGAAGAGTTTTAGTCAAAGCAACGATAGCAGGTGAATACCAATCTTAATCGTATGCCTTAAATAGAAGACTTAACTCAAGGCTCGTCTAGTCCTTTTTGAAACATGGTCATGGCTTATCTCAAGATAGTATCTTTTAAGATAAATAGCCCGCTCATGGCGATTACACAAATTAAACCTTTACCAAACTACTATTATGGTTGGGTATTGCACAGTCATCAGAAGGAATGTCAATCTTTCAAACCATAATACAACCTTTACGGCTTTAACCATTATCACTGTATTCCTCTGGCACGAGCGCCTGTAATTATCCTCTTACCTTTAAAGTGTCGGCCACCTCTTTGGCCTTTCCTGATAGTAAAATTTTCCTTATAGTCAATGTCATTTTAACCGCCTCCAAATAAATTTTCTACCTCATTTCTATCACTGCTTATGTGAAGATGTCTTCCTTAAAATCTGATGAGTAAAAAAAAATCACCATTTTTCCATAAGTTATTGCCTCAGTCTTTAGAGGTTTCCTCATACCCAACTTCCTTACCATTCCTCAAACTCTATTGCTTTTATATTCCTTTCCACTTCAGTTTCTTTTTATTTTCCTTTCTCTTATCATTATTTCATGAACCAACCCAACATAAGCATTGATTTCAAACATCCCGTCATTCTGGATTCGTGTCTTCAGAACGAATCTTGACAACTTTTACCACTTAGATTCATAATTCATCATACTCTTCTGCCTTTGCTATGGCTCTAAAGCTTTTACACTATCTCTATAACCTTGGGAAGTACTTTCCTGAAAACAATTGACTGAACTTAAATCAGTTTATTATAATCTCTTGCTCCGTACCTTCCTTGGCCTTTCACCAGCGGGTGGCCTCTCTCTTAGGAGGGTAAGTGACAAAAACAGTCTTTTGTGATTCGTCAATCATTTAGAATCTCAAATGATTCCTATATTTCCTTTAGCCAGGCTCTAGCCTCGACTGGGTCAGCTTGTTCCTTGGAACTCTGAGAGCTTAGCGACTTAAAGGTCCTGAAAGAATTTCTCACCGCATTGTTTCCTCAGGGTGGTGGTTGGGGATAATAGTCTAAGTTCTGTCTAGAAAGGTCCATAAATTGCCGTATAGGAGTACCATCTCGGGTCTCCTTTCCTTACTCGACTTTCTGTTTCCTTAGTATGAAATGTTTCATCCTTCTCCCATACTTGGGGTTATTTTATACATTTTAAATCCTCATTTTCCACTTCATTATGTTATGGGTTCATTCCATCTTGATGGCGACCTCCCTGACTATCACGTTCAGGTTTTGCTCTAAATCTTATTCCTCAAACTAGCTTTCATCTAGGATCTCATCTTTAAGCTCTTGAACATTTGGAACCCAAATCCTATAGGAATACCTCATTATTCCCTTATCATCTTTCTCAGTATTAATCTTTTATCTAATTGTTGGCTCTATGCCTTCATTCATCACTTTTTCTTGGCACAATAATAAATTTTCCAATAATTCAGACCGCATAGCGATCTCAAATAGCTTTTCGGTACCGGCTCCGGTTACCTTCACTTCTATTTCCATTTTTTTTCAAAATCTCTTATTACTCTCCAAAAGACATTATCATCTTGAGTCTCTCCTTTTTACTAAGGGCATCAGCCACCATATTGGCTTTCCCCGAATGATAAAGAATCTCCCAATCATAATTCTTGATTAGCTCTAACCGCCTCCTCTGGCGTATGTTGAGCTCTTTCTACGTGAAAATGCACTAGAGCACTTATGGCTTGTGTAAATCTCGGACTTCTCTCCATACAAGTAGTGCCTCCAATATTTAGGGCAAAACTATTGCCACGAGCCCAAGCTCCTGGGTGGGGGTATCGAATTTTATATTCCCTTAATTGTCTTGACGCGTACGCGATTACCTTGTTGTGCTGTATAAGAGCACCCTAATTCCTTATGCGAAGCTTCAATACAAATCACAAAATCTCCTTTTTCCATCCGGCAACGCCAACATAGGGGCCGTCACCAACCTTTGCTTCAGTCTTAAAAGCTGTTCTCGTATTTCTCTGTCTAATCGAACTTCTCAGTCTTACGAGTAAGCCACGTTAAAGGGGGCTACTATCTTTACAAACTTGAACGAACCTCCGGTAGTGATCGACCAATCCTACTTCTGGTAGTCGACCTAACCATGGTCATCAATTCATCAGTGGTCCTTTATTCATTCTTGTCAGGATCCTCCATGGGATCCTCCTCAGCAACTGTCCTTTCTAGGACAACATCCTCAACCTCTACATCCTCAATATGAACATCATCCGATCCCGCGTTAGGACGCTCTATCGGATCCATAATCTGATCTCCAATAAGTAATAAAACATCATCGCGTTGTTGCTCCTCAACCTCAGGGTTCGGAGTCCTGCTACCATATACGATCACGAACTACGCTTCTACCACGATATTTGTAAGGGTTCCCATAAGGGTTTTAACTGTCAGTACTATGTTAGGTAGCCCGACTATGAACTTGGCAAGAGTTCTTATTATCTTAGTTATTATCTTAACGTCACATCATCTCTGAGGTTTATAACGCTTAGCTCTGATACCACTTCTGTAACACCCCCAAATCCGGGATCGGGGATCCGGGTTGTCACGAGTTCCATTTCCCTTAATAACACCCAATCTTAATAAATAATCAACTACTCTGTACTGTGACCCCACAATAAACACACACACCACAAGTTATAGTCTCAGAGATGAATATCCAAAAGTAATCACAAGTCGTTTTATTCCACAATTATATGCCAATACACCTTAAACAGGTTTCTGAATAAATTTACATTTCTTTGCCATTATTACAATTCATAAATATACATAATCTGATACATCAAAAGTTGAAAGCCTAGCCTATTGGTAGTTCCTACCTCTGCTACAGCGACATCAACGCCTATAGGAAACTGCGGAACGTTTCCTATCCGCTCGCGAATTGGGAGCTTGGTCCTGTTCATCTTGTCTATCTGATGTTGTGTGATGAAAGAAGAAAGCAAGGGTGAGCAGCAAGCCCACCAAAATAATATGTATAATGATTAACAATATATGAGCCTTCTCATAGTACTCATGAAAGTCTTGGTCAAAAGAAATGAACCAAGTTGATATCTTAATGCGATGAAGTCGCAAAATATTCATTATATATATATACATCTATACTTTTCAAAATATTGGAAGTCCTCTTCCATGCATAATACACACAGAGTTCCAGTGTATAACTGTATAAAAATATCATTGCAAGGTGATCTCATATATCTAACCTTGTCTCAACGTTTTTTCTGAAAATCTTTGTCATGCATAAGATAATCATTTACTAGATATAAGTTTAAAAGATGAAGTTACAAGATACTCCAATATACTTATATCTTTTCCAAATACTACTTGAACTACCACCGTTCAAGTTATAATTAGTTTCAAAAGTTCATCACATAGATGAGACTACAAGACCAGATTTGAATAGATTAAATCTTTAAAATATCATCAAAATAAAATGAAGTTACGAGATACTTCATTTGATGCAAACATCATTTTAAAAACTTGACCCTGCCAACACTCAACAATCGCCCAACCGTAGCCTATCTATCGAAGTGCTCTGGGTAGTGTTGCAGAAATATCCAATTGGATGATGAACTCATTACGGGAGTTTTCCGCGCCAGGAAGACCACTTACGATGATCAGTCGTAGTAGTACAACCCCACCATTTTCTACATGTAGAGGAGAACCTGTCGGATTTACTTGTCAACCGAACACTGAACTCCTAAGGAATGGACCGCCTTAGCGGAACTTCCAGGCCATTTGGGCCAATATAATAAGGCTGGGCCGGCGCTACTCGACCACTTACGCCACTCCTAGTTCAGATGAAATCCATGACTCTGAAATATAAAGCTCGTCCCCACTTTCCCCAAATAGAAACTTGTTGATACGGCTCCACCAAGAAGTCGTATCTAGTTGGAAAGGAAAACTCACTGATATTTCCCAGGCGATGCCTGTTAATGGATTAACTTGTTCCAAGAATTTTACTTCCCGAGTGTTGGGTAAGTAATCAAAAACTCTTTTATCAAGACAACAACCTTGTTGCGAATATAAAATACACCACAGAGCTGGATCCCTCCGGTTTTGAGCGAGTATTTAAATCCCCTTTTTAAAAGGAAGATCTCAAATATAAAAATGAGTTTTGGGATCCGCTCTAACTTTTGAAATTCATTTTAAAGACTTGAAAACACTTTAAAGAGTGTTTGGAATAATGCTGATTTAATAAAGTAAATCAGTCTCAATAAAAAGAAATATCTGAATATTATTATTTAAATAATATTCCCATAAAGAATAATCTTTATAAAAATAATTGAAGTAGATGTTGTAAAACTTATACTTGAAATGAGTATTAAATAACCAAAGATATACTTATACGAAAGTACTATCTTTATTTGAATAATCAAAAATAAGTTTGATTATTGACACCTTATTCTTTAATAAAATAAAGAATATATTAATAAATAATAATCGGAGTCATAATACCTCGAATGAATATTATAAATAATATTCATTAAATAAAATAAAGGAGTCATACATCCTCAAATAAATATCCAAGTAATATTCAATAAATAATATAAAGGAGTCATAAGTCCTCGAATGAATATTCAAGATAATATTCATTAATAAAATAAAGTTATCGAATAAACCTTATTCGATTAATAGTTTTGAAAACTATTACCATATATATATAAAATATATATATATATATAAAATCTACTCGGGATCCTCGACTCCCGGTTTTAGAAAATGCTTTCACCTTTGGGTCCCTATACTAAGGGTATATGCAAATTACCGCTTTTTTCTAGCATAGGTATTATCAACTGAACCAACAGATATATATGGCAAGAATACAAAACAGGCATGCATATGTACCATATCAGATGCTACAATATATCGCAAGAATTTGCTAATATAACCATCATGCATCTATTACAAGATAATGCATATACAAGTGTATACATCACAACAACAGTATAATGGGTAGAAAACTTGCCTGAGCGACTGGGGGTTACGAATGGCTCGGGACGAGTCTGGTAACCTATAAACAACAAGTAAGCTGGAATTAAACCAAAGTCACTTGTAAATCTATACATTAACCAACTTAGACTCTAACGCTCGCTTTGCGCTTACTGATTCTCTTAAGTCACTCGAGTACCCTCGGCTCCACCATTTTTAATAATTTAACCATTACGAGTTTTAAGGCGATTCCTTCGCGAGTGTCTTACCAACTGCCTATTACACCTTACCATAATTGTTTCATACATTAATTAACCCTTTTTGGTCTTTAACCTATGTTTCAAAGTAAGGCGAGGGGAAAAGTTTCGTTCGCGAAACGTCGTTACTTAAAATGGTCGTTTCTCCTAAACCGTATATCGGAATCAAACGAACTACATATCAAAATGAAGCTCGTAACATGAGCTATCTAAACATGGCAATGGTCAACATCTAGCAGGGGTTCTCGGGTCCTAATTTTATGAACAAAAGCAGTCTAAAGTAAATCGGACATTACGACGACTATGTTTACGCGATTTCCCAAATTTAAACCATTCCAAAAACATCACAATTCAACCCCAATTCACAACCCAATCAAACCTCCATCTAAACTACATTACAACAGCCCCAAATCAACTCATTATAATCAATCTACTTAATCCAAAAAACTTGAATTTAAACTATACTACATTCTTTAACCAAATCATAAGATTTCAACAAATCAATCACCACCATTCCAACCCAAACTCTTAAACAAACAAGTTTCAAGCTACTCTTTACCCTCAAAACCATAATCAACCTAATATACAAATTAAAGCTAGGGTTTGGAGATGATATACCTTCCTTGAAGTGGTGGGAGTAGCTAGGAGGCCTTAAGAAGCCTCGAGGAGTCTTAGGAATGCTTGGATCTTAAAGGAAAATCAAGAAAATTTAAGTTAAAAACCTTGAAATCACTATTCATTGTCTTCTTCATTGATTTCTTGAAGAAGATTGAGAAAGAATTGAAGGCTTAAACTCATAATATAGCCATAACTATGCATAAGGAATACTAGGGAATTATCTTACCAATTTAGGAAGTCTTGATCTTGAGTTTTGAAATTTCTTTCTCTTTGAAATAGTAAAAAGCCGAGAGCATGAAGAAAATAAAATGCCTTGTGTTCTTGTTTTGATGAAAAATGAATATTTGCTTGGTTGGTTGAATTAGTTTTGTTTTGTTTTAGGTCAATTACCCATTTACCCTTGATTTTGTGTGGTTAATATTCCACCACATTTCCTTCCCTCTTATGTCATGCTTGCATCACTTTGTGATGTCATCACCCCTCCTTTGTCCTCTTTCTATTGGTTGGATGACACCATCATCTCTTATCCCTTTGATTAACTTCCTAATTGTTTGCCTAATGACCGCTGATCTGTTATACGGTTCGCTTAACTTTCGTTTTCGTTTCTCGTTTGAGGGATCATACCTGGGATCTTATTACTTAGGTTCCCTTAACCTTTCTCAATATATTATATTCCTTTTTATGATACTCTCTTATAATCCTTTAATTTAAATCCCTTTTTATCCTGTTACCTTTTACTCAATTCTTTCCGTATCTAGTGGATTTCCGGGAAAAACCAAAGTGTTCGGAATTGGATTCTGACGATCTTTACATACACTTATATACCATATAGAGTACTACTAAAATCTCAGAATATCCATAACAGAACCCCTACATAGTGTGGCATGAAAAGTTTTCTCATTCAGCTAAAACACTATTCATAAGGGTTACAAAAAGTTCAAAATTTTGGGGTTATTACATATAATTTTAATAATTTTTTTCGGACTTTATAACATTGAGAAATCAATATTTCATTAATTATTCAATTTCGCATGATTTTCTGAGTGTGCTGAATGGTAAAATCCATATTTAATTATAGAAATCTTCAAAAATTATGAAACTAATATTTTATTAAGTTCATATTATTCTAAGAATTTTAAAATTATTTTGGGAATTTTTGAAGTTAGTTTCACCCGCGCGTTGTTTCGTTATTTGTTAAAAAGCGGGTACAAAGTGCACCTCGAAGATTATTTTAAAAATTTTGAAACTTATGTTTTATAAACTCCGGGATATTTATGACATTTTAAGATTGTTTCCATAATTTTCTGAGATTATTTCGCGTGCACCTTTGTTTGTTAAATTCGAGTTTCAGGACAAGACCGAGCCATAGAACCTCCGTATCTATCTTATACATTACGTGTAAGTTTCTTATTAATCAGAGGGACACGTGTTATGTTTTATTTTGCAACATCTGTTAACAACAAAATAAAAAATAATAATAAACAAATGAACCCCCTGGGTGTTCACTGTCTTCCTCGATCTCTCTCCCCTCACTCTCGAATCTCTCTGTTCTCTCTCTCAATCTCTTTATCTCTGGTTTCTCAGTTTCTCTTTTTCTTTCTTCCTCTCCGTTTCCGTTTCCTTTCCCGGCGTTGCTCATCTCGTCGCCGTTTCCTGTACTTTCCGGTTGTTTCTTCCTGTTCGATTCTGGCTTTGTCTTGATTGGTATATATATATAAGTGTGTGTATTGTGTGTGTTTAAATTGCATGTGTGTATGTGCAAGTGTTTGTGTCTGTGTGTGTTGTGGCAGCGCGTGGTCGCGTGTGTGCGATTGTGTGTTTTCTGTTGGGCTGGTTCCTTGTTGGGCTTGTCCTGTTTGCAGTTGGGCCTGTTAATTTGGGCATCGCTGTTGATGTTGGGCCTCTAACAGTAAGGCTAGTTGTGTGCAGTTGGACTTGATTTTTGGGCCCTGCAGTTTGGGCCTTCTCTGTTGGGCCGAATTGAAACAGTTGGGTTTGATTGCTATAACTTTAATTCCTATTTTCCTTTTTCTGCAAGAAAATAAATGAATAATATTCATGTAATCAAAACTTTCTTTGCGGGGAATAATATTAATCGGTATAATTTATTTGGGAATCCGTATTATATCGGGCGCCAATAAATTGTGTCGCCGTTGACGATGAACTTCGGTGAGTCAACGGTGGACAGTGATGACTTTGATCTGAGTCCTAAATTTTATAAATAAATAAAATAATTTATGAAAATACTTTTGGATTTAAATAATAATTTTGAATGGTGTTGTGATGTATGTTATATAAAATGATGGGGTGATATTGTGGGTTATTGTGATTGTTGATATCGATTGTAATCGACGGGTAGTCTTATAAACAAAGAAGTTGCTGCCAAAATTTTCTAAAAATATATTTGTAAATGTACATACTTATATTCTACGTGTTACCCCTAATTGTGTTTGGGCTACATGATTACGTGATTATGTGTATAATAACTATACGTGTCGGGTTATCGAATTGGGTTATTAGGATTTGAGGATATCAAGCATGTCGGTATAACTAATTAGGGTACTCTGTATTTGCAGATCCCAGACGAGTTTCCCCAAGACCGAAGTCAGCGTGAAAGCTACTTAGGGTTTTGTAAAGCATTGCAAGGCAATTACCCCTGACCATTCTTTTATAGTTCAGTACATAGTAATAGCTAAATTTTTTATTCTCGTAATGGAACAAAAATGTTTTAAGTTACGTATCCCCTGTAGTTATAAATCACTGTTTTCAAATTATTTTGGGGAAAAGTAACTTCGAAAGGTACCTATCTCGAATGAAATGAATTGCAAACTGGATTTTATATGTGTGCTGGTAAAATAAATGATTTTGAAATGAAATAGGTACAAATGTTTTGAAAACTGGATAAAACGGTCAGATATGGGGTACATTGGAACCAGAATAGGCCTATTGAGGTGGCGTAAGAGGCTAATTCGGTTGCGCACAATATAAAACCGATTAGTCCAGCAGGTTAGAGACCTAGCTAGTCTCTGAGTTCCAGAACAGGTAAATGGGATGGCAGTTAGAGCCGTCTGGTGTAGATAGCCTGATCAGCTATCTTCACATATCCGCTATGTATCTGATTTAGATTTGTGATTCCCGTAAGAGCATAAATAGTTGATACAGTGGTTTTATAAAAGTGATTAGCATGCTAAAATTGGACTCTGGTATTTACACAGCCCACTACTATGTTGTATTGATAAAGCATGCTAGTTAGTGATATCCAGTTATTTTCGATTTTCATTATAAAATGTTGATATTATGATTACAGCTCTATTCCTATTATTGTTACATTACTGCTTTTATTCCGTTATTCATATGTTGGTGCTGCTGAGCGATTATGCTCACCCTTGCAAACTGTTATGTATATCTCGCAGATGCCTAGAAGACCAATCAAACAGACCCGTGTTCCCGTTTCTTCTGGACCTGGCTCCTCTGAGGTAGTTTGTATCAGGCCATGAGGTCTGATGAGTTGCTGAATAAACTTAGAGTGTGTTAGATGCTGAATAAATGAGTTGTAATAATGTGAAACTGAATCATACTTGAGCCTGGATTGGATCTTGGTTTGGGGTCAAGTTAGTATATTTTAATAATAATCTCGTTATTTATATTTTGGTTATTATGTTTGGTGACGTTAACTCCTGACCCCGGGGTTGTGGCCGTCACAGTTGGTATCAGAGCTACAAGTTCAAGTCCCTGATTTAGGTTAGGGATTGTGTCGAGTAGGTGATAACGTGAGTCTTTAGGTGTGAGTCAGCAACTCATATAGAGGAGCAAACCTTTAGAGTCAGTCGAGGGTTCCGACGGTGTTACCCTGGCATTTATTAAATGTTTTGAAAGAATTTGCTTGACCTGGTTATGTCTTTCCTTTATAATTATTATGTTGACAGTGGCCTATTGCGATTTCGAGCTCTCCATCTCGGGAGAATCCCTCTGACTCAGATAGCTCAGATTCTGAGAGACCCCTGGATGTTGTAACTGAGGAGACCCCTATGCCTCCTCCACCAGTTCTTTCCTTTGTGCCGAGAGACATCCCTGTACCTGGTACTCGTCCCCGTTGGGTACGTAGGTCTGTGTCTGTTGTTAGGGATTTCCCTCCCGGCTGTGGTCCCAGTTGTTCCATGATGAGACCTCCAGTACCTCCTGTGGCCCCTAGTGGTACTTCTTCACCGATCCCTTACCATGTTCACACAGCGGTGAATACTTCCTTTATCAGAGATCAAAGTCCGGAGTTGGCTGCTCAGATACCTATTGCACCTTTCCAGGGCATTTCTGCCCCTTCCCCTAAGGTGCGAGCCCGTGTGCGAGCATTGACCCAGATGGCGGTTGAGAGGGCTAGATCTGTTGAACGTTTCATTAGCTCAGAGTTCAGAGCTGTGCAGTATCAGGACCTCGTGAACTGGCTAGTTTTTGAGCTAGGTTCCATTGGTGGTAGTGGTAGTGGCTAGACAGGTTTGCAGGCAGTGAAGCCCCCAGAGTTTAAAGGAGAAGTAGATCTTGTTGCTGCCAGGATATGGTTAAAGGAGATGGAAAAGGCATTTGCGCTCACCAAGGTGAAAGAGGATTTAAAGACGGACTATGCTAGTTATTTTTTAAAGAATGATTCAAATTATTGGTGGAAATCTATGCGAGCTCTAGAAGGAGAAGGTCCAGTTCCATGGGCCAGATTCACAGAGTTGTTTTTGGAGAAATACTTTCCGGACTGTCTCCAGAGTCAAATGGAGATGGAATTTCTGGAATTGGAACAAGGAGATAGGAGTGTTACGAAATATGAAGTGAAGTTTACGGAGTTGGCCCATATAGCACCGGAATATGTGAGTTCAAAAGCTCAACGAGCGAAGCGGTTTCAACAAGGGTTGAAGCCAGAAATAAGGAGTGGAGTTGTAGCCTTACAACTCAAGACCTATACTTGGTAGTTCAGGCTGCCCTAGTGATAGAGAGTGATCAGAGGTTAGCTGCAAAGGAGCAGGGTGAGAAGAAGAGGAAATTTGAAAGTGGACCTGCTAGGTCAGAATCGGATATAGCGAGTCGGAAGTTCCAGCGTTGGTTTGGAAAGAATAAGAATAAGAGGTTCAAGAGGCAGAATTTTTCCCAGGAGAAGCCCGGTACTACTTCAGTTAACTCTGCCCCGAGAGGGTTAGTAAGCCAATGGTTGATTGTAAGACGTGTGGGAAGAAGCACAGTGGACAGTGTTGAGAGAATACCAATTGTTTTAAGTGTGGACAAAAAGGTTATTATTCCACGGAGTGTAAGTCTGAGATTCAAGGAGTTACTTGTTTTAGTTGCGGTAAAGTGGGGCACATAGCTAGGAATTGCAAGTCAGTGACCCAAGGTAATGCTGGAAGGAGTGTGTCCCAAGGACCAGCAACCAGTACTGCTAGAGCTAGGACTTTTAAGATGATCCATAAGTCTCCAGTTCATGATTCCGATGTGGTTGCAGGTACGCTTTCTCTTAATTCCGTACTTGTTAACGTTTTGTTTGATTCAGGAGCGTCCAAATCTTTTATATCTGTGAATTGTGTGAATAAAATGCAATTGATGTTGGAAGACCTAGAAGAACCTTTGACCATAGAACTGGCTAATAAAGATAAAGTAACTGTAAGTCAATTTTGTCTTGGATGTTCCCTAGAGATTTTAGAGTATATGTTCCCTGTTGACTTAATACTCTTTGAGTTGGGAGACTTTGATATTATTTTAGGCATGGATAGGTTGTCTTTATATAAGGCAATATTGACTGTAAGAAAAAGAGAATTGTTATGTACACCCCCAATAATAAAAGAATCAGTTACCAAGGACAGAGACAATATAAAAAGTTCCTTTCAATGATGCAAGCGAAGAGATTATTGCGGTAAGGATGTGAGGCGTATTTGGATCATGTGCTGGATATGAAGAAAGAGACCCCCATTTTGGATGAGATTCCCATAGTGAGAGAATTACCTGACATGTTCCCAGAAGAGGTACCAGGATTGCCACATGATCGAGAGATAGAGTTCTCTATTGATTTGATTCCAGGAGCTGAACCAGTTTATAAGGCTCCATACCGGATGGCCCCAATGGAAATGAAAGAATTTGCTAAGCAACTTCAGGAATTATTGGACAAGGGAGTCATTCGACCCAGTGTTTCTCTGTGGGGTGTTCCAGTGCTATTTGTGAAGAAAAAGGATGAAAGTATGAGATTGTGTATTGACTACAGAGAGCTGAACAAGTTGACGATAAAGAATAAGTATCCTTTACCACGCATCGACGATTTGTTTGATCAGCTTAAGGGAGCATGTTATTTCTCAAAAATTGACTTAAGATCTGGCTACCACCAACTGAAGATAAAGCCTGAAGATATTCCCAAGACTGCATTCAGAACAAGATATGGCCATTATGAGTTCTTAGTGATGTCGTTTGGATTGACGAATGCACCAGCGGCTTTCATGGATTTGATGAATAGGGTATATAAGGAGTACCTAGATAAGTTTATTATTGTATTTATTGATGACATCCTCATATATTTGAAGAATCCAGAAGAGCACGCAACGCATCTACGGATTGCCCTTCAGAAATTGAGGGAAAAGCAATTGTATGCAAATTATCCAAGTGCGAGTTTTGGTTGACAGAAGTATAGTTTCTTGGACATATAGTGAGTAAGGAAGGCATCAAAGTAGACCCAGTAAAGATTGAAGCTGTATCAAGGTGGGAGCAACCAAAGACACCGACTGAAATAAGAAGTTTTCTTGGATTAGCAGGATATTATCGAAGGTTTGTAAAAGATTTCTCGAAGATTGCATCCCCATTAACCAAGTTGACCCGGAAGAATGAGAAGTTCGCTTGGACGGAAAAGTGTGAAGAAAGTTTCCAGGAATTGAAGTGGAGATTAGTGACGGCTCCAGTATTAGCATTGCCAGATGAGATGGGAGACTTTGTGATCTATAGTGATGCTTCCTTGAAAGGATTGGGTTGTGTGCTAATACAGCATGACAAAGTTATTGCTTATGCCTCCAGATAGTTAAAACCTCATGAGCAGAAATATCCAGTTCATGACCTTGAGTTGGCGGCTATAATATTTGCTTTGAAGTTATGGCGTCACTACTTGTACGGAGAGAAATGCGATATTTATATAGATCATAAGAGCCTGAAGTACATATTCACGCAGAAGGATTTGAACATGAGGCAGAGAAGATGGTTGGAACTGATTAAGGACGATGATTGTTCGATTAATTATCACCCAGGTAAAGCCAACGTGGTAGCTGATGCCTTGAGTAGAAAAGAAAGATTGAATATGATTCAAATGGCGGAAGAACTAGCACGGGATTTGGAAAGAATGGAAATTAAGGTCCGAGTACCTAGTGAGAATCAAGAGCAACTATATGAAGTTACTTTCCAGCCGGCATTGATGGAAAAGATTAAAAGGTGTCAAGAAGGAGTTATGGAACAAAAGTCGGATACTTTGACGGGAGAAGAGTTGTGTACTCAAAAAGATAGTCAAGGTTTGTATAGATTTTCATCCAGAGTTTGGATTCCTAATGTAACGGAATTAAAGAATGAGGTATTACATGAAGCACATAACTCTAGGTTTTCTATCCACCCTAGTAGTACTAAGATGTACCAGGACTTAAAGAGAAGCTTTTGGTGGCCAGGAATGAAGAAGGATATTTCCAATTGGGTAAGTAAGTGGCATGTATGTCAAACGGTGAAAGCAGAGCATCAACGACCAAGCGGATTGTTACAACCTTTGAAGATTCCCCAATGGATGTGGGAAGAGATTGCTATGGATTTTGTAGTGGGATTGCCAAGGACGAGAGCGAATCATGATGCTATTTGGGTAATCATTGACAGATTGACTAAGTCAGCGCATTTCCTTCCGATCAATGAAAGGTATTCATTGGAAAAGCTAGTTAAGTTATATTTAGATGAGATAGTTACCAAACATGGAGTGTCTGTGTCTATAGTGTTAGATCGAGACCCGAGATTAAATTTCAGGTTCTGGACTAAATTCCAAGAGTGCCTAGGAATGAAGTTGAATATGAGCACTGCTTATCATCCTCAGGCGGACGGCCAAAGTGAAAGAATGATTCAGACCATAGAGGATATGTTGAGAGTCTGTGTTCTGGATTTTAAGGGTAATTGGGATGAACACCTACCTTTGATTGAGTTCTCGTATAATAACAGTTACCATGCCAGTATCGGGATGCCGCCTTATAAAGCTTCGTAAGGACGTAAGTGTAGATCACCGTTGTATAGGGATGAGGTAGGAGAAAAGAAAATGTTAGGTCCCGAGTTGGTTCAGCAAACCAGAGATGCCATAGTGTTGATCCGAAAAAGGTTAGAAGCAGCCCAAGATAGACAGAGAAAGTATGCAGATTTGCATAGGAAAGATATGGACTTCGAGATAGGAGCTCTAATGTTACTAAAAATATCACCTTGGAAAGGGTTAGTACGATTTGGTCAGAAGGGTAAACTTAGGCCTAGATTTATAGGACCCTTTGAGGTTTTGAAGAAAGTGGGAAAGGTTGCCTATGAGATAGCGTTACCACCGCAGTGGCAGCACATTCATAATGTGTTCCATGTGTCTATATTGAAGCCATATATCCCTAGTTCGAATCAAGTCATAGAATATGAACCGATTTAGCTTCAGCCAGATTTGTCCTATGTGGAACAACCGATTCAAATCCTAGACTGTAAGGAACGAGTCCTTTGGAATAAGTCGATCCCTATAGTAAAAGTTCTGTGGAGAAATCCTCGAGTAGAAGAGTCTACTTGGGAATTAGAGTCAGACATGCTTGATAATTATCCTCATCTGTTTAGTTAAGTCAGATTATGGGGACATAATCTTTTTAAGGGGGAAAGGATATAACGACTCATGTATTTTTTTAATGTTTAAAAGTGTAATAAAGGTTTAAATAATTAAATAAAATGTGTGTATTGGTTTTGGCAGCAGTTATTGATTTTTATTTAATTATTTGTGATATGTTGATATGTGGGATGGAATTTTGTGATTTATTAGTGAGTTATACGATTTTATTTCGCTTGTAAAAGTGATTTTATTACAGTTTTAATTCTATAAATATTTGGATTGTCTTTAAAATTGGTTTTATAATTTTATAATTTCAATAATTATTTTTAGGACTTTATAACATTGAGAAATCAATATTTCATTAATTATTCATTTTCGCATAATTTTCTGAGTGTGCTTAATGGTAAAATTCATATTTAATTATGGAAATCTTCAAAAATTATGAAACTTATATTTTATTAAGTTTGTATTATTCTGAGAATTTTAAAATTATTTTGGGAATTTTCGAAGTTAGTTTCACCCACGCGTTGTTTCGTTATTTGTTAAAAAGCGGGTACAAAATGCACCTCGAAGATTATTTTAAAAATTTTGAAACTTATGTTTTATAAACTCCGGGATATTTATGACATTTTAAGATTATTTTCATAATTTTCTGAGATTATTTCGCGTGCACCTTTGTCTGTTAAATTCGAGTTTCAGGACAAAACCGAGCCATTGAACCTCCGTATCTATCTTATACATTTCGTGTCAGTTTCTTATTAATTAGAGGGAACATGTTGTGTTTTATTTTGCAACATCTGTTAACAACAAAATAAAAAAAATTAATAAACAAATGAACCCCCCCCGGTTGTTCACTGTCTTCCTCGATCTCTCTCCCCTCACTCTCGAATCTCTCTGTTCTCTCTCTCAATCTCTTTATCTCTCATTTCTCAGCTTCTCTTTCTCTTTCTTCCTCTCCGTTTCCGTTTCCTTTCCCGGCGTTGCTCGTCTCATCGCCGTTTCCGGTACTTTCCGGCTGTTTCTTCCTGTTCGATTATGGCTTTGTCTTGATTGGTATATATATATATATAAGTGTGTGTATTGTGTGTGTGTGTGCAACTGTTTGTGTGTGTGTGTGTTGTGGCGGCACTTGGCCGCGTGTATGCGATGGTGCGTTTTCTGTTGGGCTGATTCCTTGTTGGGCTTATTCTGTTTGCAGTTGGGCCTGTTAATTTGGGCCTGGCTATTGATGTTGGGCCTCTAACAGTGAGGCTAGTTGTGTGCAGTTGGACTTGATTTTTGGGCCCTGCAGTTTGGGCCTTCTCTGTTGGGCCGAATTGAAACAGTTGGGTTTGATTACTATAACTTTAATTCTTATTTTCCTTTTTCTGCAGGAAAATAAATGAATAATATTCATGAAATCAAAACTTTCATTACGGGGAATAATATTAATCGGTATAATTTATTTGGGAACCCGTATTATATCGGGCGCCAATAAATTGTGCCACCGTTGACGATGAACTTCAGTAAGTCAACGGTAGACGGTGATGACTTTGTTCTGAGTCCTAAATTTTGTAAATAAATAAAATAATTTACGAAAATACTTTTGGATTTAAATAATTAATTTTGAATGGTGTTATGATGTATGTTATATAAAATGATGGGGTGATATTGTGGTTTGTTGTGATTGTTGACGTCGCTTGTAATCGACAGATAGTCTTATAAATAAAGAAGTTGCTGCCAAAATTTTCTAAAAATATATTTGTAAATGTATGTACTTATATTCTACGTGTTACCCCTAATTATGTTTGGGCTACGTGATTACGTGATTATGTGTATAATAACTATACGAGTCGGGTTATCGAATTGGGTTATTAGGATTTGAGGATATCAAGCATGTCGGTATAACTAATTAGGGTACTCTGTATTTGTAGATCACAGTCGAGTTTCCCCAAGAGCGAAGTCAGCGTAAAAGCTACTTAGAGTTTTGTAAAGCGTTGTAAGGCAAGTACCCCTGACCATTCTTTTATGGTTCAGTACGTATGAATAGTTAAATGTTTTATTCTCGTAATGGAACAGAAACGTTTTAAGTTATATATCCCCTGTAGTTATAAATCACTGTTTTCAAATTATTTTGGGGAAAAGTAACTTCGAAAGGTACCTATCTCGAATGAAATGAATTGCGAACTGGATTTTATATGTGTACTGGTAAAATAAATGATTTTGAAATGAGATAGGTACAAATGTTTTGAAAACTGGATAAAACGGTCAGATATGGGATACATTGGAGCCAGAGTAGGCCTATTGAGGTGGCGTAAGAGGCTAATTCGGTTGCGCATAATATAAAACCGATTAGTCCAGTAGGTCAGAGACCTAGCTAGTCTCTGAGTTCCGGAACAGGTAAATGGGATGGCAGTTAAAGCCGTCTGATGTAGATAGCCTGATCACCTGTCTTCACATATCCGCTACGTATTTATTTGGATTTGTGATTCCCGTAAGAGCATATTAGTTGATATAGCAGTTTTATAAAAGTGATTAGCATGCTAAAATTGGACTCTGGTATTTACACAGCCCACTACTATGTTGTTTTGATAAAGCATGCTAGTTAGTGTTATCCAGTTATTTCCAATTTTCATTATAAAATGTTGATATTATGATTACAACTCTGTTCCTATTATTGTTACATTACCGCTTTTATTCCATTATTCATATGTTGGTGCTGCTGAGCGATTATGCTCACCCTTGCAAACTGTTATGTATATCTCGCAGATGCCTAAAATACCGGTCAGACAGACCCGTGTTCCCGTCCCTTCTGGACCCGGCTCCTCTGAGGTAGTTTATATCAGGCCATGAGCTCTGATGAGTTGCTGAATAAACTTAGAGTGTGTTAGATGCTGAATAAATGTGTTGTAATAATGTGAAATTGAATCATACTTGAACTTGGATTGGATCTTGGTTTGGGGTCAAGTTAGTATATTTTAATAATAATCTCGTTGTTTATATTTTGGTTATTGTGTTTGGTGACGTCAAATCCTGACCCTGGGGTTGAGGCCGTCACAAAAGATCCATAAACTTAGGGGGAGTTTCTTCTAAACAAAACTCAGTCATACATCAAGACAACTATGTGGCCTCTTCATCTAGAGCTATACTACCACATCAGAGAAAATGAACGAGAGATCACCCTTTTGAACTAATTATTAGTGATGCATCTGCAAGAGTGCAAACAATGAAAGCAAATCAAGAAGAATGTTTGTATAACAGCTTTCTATCTCAGGAAGAACCTAAAAGGGTAGAAGAAGCTCTGTTGGATCCTGATTTGGTTTTAGCTATGCAGGAGGAGCTAAACCAATTTGAAAGGAATAAAGTTTGAATACTAGTACCCAAACCTAAAATAAAGAATCCTATTGACACAAAGTGGGTATTCAGAAACAAGATGGATGAAAATGGCATAATAGTCAGGAACAAAGCTAGATTGGTTGCTAAGGGTTGTTGTCAACAAGAAGGAATATATTTTGATGAAACTTTTGCTCCTGTTGCATGACTTGAAGCCATCAGAATTTTCCTAGCCTATGCAGCCCATGCCAATTTCAAGATCTATCAAATGGATGTCAAGAGTGCCTTTCTGAATGGAGATTTGGAGGAGGAAGTCTATGTTAGTCAGCCTCCAGGTTTTGAAAATCCAAATTTTCCAGAATATGTCTACTATCTTTTGAAAGCACTTTATAGATTGAAGCAAGCACCTAGAGCCTGGTATTACAATTTATCAAAGTTCCTTTTAGAAAATCACTTCACAAGAGGTATTTTTGAAAAAACTTTATTCTTTAGAGATGTTAATGGCTCTAGTATACTTGTTCAAATTTATATAGATGATATTATATTTGGCTCTACAGATGAAAAACTTTGCAAAAAGTTTGCCAAATCGATGCAAAGTAAATATGAAATGAGCATGATAAGAGAACTAACTTACTTTCTTAGTTTACAAGTTAAGAAAGTTAGTGATGGAATATTCATTAGTCAAACCAAATATATTAATGATTTTTTGAAGAAGTTTGACTTAATGGATTGCACATCTGCAAAAACTCCCATGGCCACTGCAACTAAACTTGGATTAAACACTACTGAAAAGTCTGTGGATGTTTCAAGTTCTAGAGGCATGGTTAGCTCATTTTTTTATTTAACAGCCAGTAGGCCAGATATAATGTTTGCTACTTATTTTGTGCTAGATTTCAAGCTGATCCTAGAGAATCTCATTTAGTAGCTATTATGAGAATTTTCAGATATCTCAAAGGAACTCCAAAACTTGGCATTTGGTATCCTAGAGATTCTGGTTTTGATCTAACTGGTTATTCAGATGCAAATTATGCAGGTTGTAAAATTGATAGAAAAGGTACAACAGGAACCTGTCAATTTCTAGGAAATAAGCTAGTATCCTGGTTCAGTAAAAAGAAAAATTCAGTCTCTACTTATACAACTGAGGCTGAATATATTGCTGCTGGTAGTTTTTGAGCACATATTTTATGGATGAAAAATCAACTATTGGACTATGGTCTACAGGTTAATAAGATTCCTATTTTCTGTGACAACACAAGTGCCATTGTAATTACTGAAAATCCAGTACAACATTCAAGGACCAAGCACATTGACATCAAGTACTGTAATATCTGGGATATATCGTGTAATTATTTTGGTTAATAAATAAATATTATGCATGTTCAGTATGTATTTTGTGAATTATTTGTTAAGTGGTATATGTGTTTGGGTGATTAAAAATAATATAAAGTGAGTATTTTTATTTTTATACGTCCAAAATAAAATATAGATAATTGTTATATCTTTCTATTTATTTTTATGTTGATTTATGATTTTATAAAAAAATTATGGATTTAATAAATTCTTTTTCCGAGTATTTTTAAATCATTTTATATAATCGGGAACCAGCCGACTTTACCCGTTTTTATGTTTTTATAACCTGAAACTCTTCCGAGAACTCCTACCTAACCTAATTGCAATATTCCGAGCATTTTCCATGTTTTGACTTTTTCGATCTGGCGTACGGTTTGTCCTCTACGGGTCCCGGCGTAATATTTTCGATACAAATTTTTTTTCGGTAAATCAATAAAACTCGTATTTTCGATAAATGGGATATTTTTATTAAACTATTACAATTATCACCTCGTAATACGTGTAATCAGGCTCTGATACCAAGACCGCAGTACAAATTGTACAGATTTGGATAATTATCCCGAAACCGGTACCGTTTTGGATCTGTTTATATAAATAAACGTACTATTTTATATCCAGTATGATCCAACGGGGTACCAATATTCCGTAAATATAAATATCCCTTACCGTATTTTATTTTGTACATACTATCATTTGCAGCTAGTAATTATATAATTTTACAGAGAAAAACCCTAATTTCTTATAACCTTCTGAGAATCAAACTATAATTTCGAGTTGTTATTGAAATCTGCTCGGGAAGCTCTAGTAACCAAAACTGCAGAAATCAAGGTTTATTCTCTATATTTTTATTTATTTCTGAATTATTTTGATTAAAATTATGAATTTTTGTTTGGATGATTGTTTGGATGATTTGATGATTGAATGTTGTAGAGCTTTTCTTCCTGATGATTTTGATATATTATTTGACTGATTTAGAGTTCAATAACATGTTCAAAATTGGGTTTAATTTTTAAATTTCAAAAGATATGGTTTATAACCCGTATGAATGTTTTTAATTGAAATTTGGGCTTTTTGTTCTAGGGGTTATTAGATGTTTTTGTTAATTGTATCGTGTTCCTTGTTGAATTTGCAATCGATTCATGTATATTACAACAACTGACGATTCCTGGTTTGCTTGAATCGAAGCTAACAAAGTTCGCCGGAACCGGCGAACTTCTCGGCCAACTCCGGGGTTATTAGAATGATTTGATTGTCGGGTTGTGTTCCTGGTGATTAGGAGAAGTGATCTGGAGCTTGTGGAGGTGTGAGGATCTCGGGAACGCCGTCTCCGGCGAGACAGTGCATTTTCCGGCGACGGGGTTGTAAAATTGCACTTTAATCCCTATACTTTTAAAAAGGATGAACTTTGGTCCCTGAACTTTCCAGAATTTGTAAAAATAGGATTGCCGTTTATAAATTATTTAAAAATCATATTTTCCATTTATTTTAATTACAAAAATTTGTTTTTAATTATTAAAAATTCTAAAAATTATTATTTTAATTCAAAAAAAATATTTTTAATTTAAAAATAAATCTGAATTAATTAATTAATTAATTTTAGTTAATAATTAATTAGTTAATTGGTCAATTAATTCAAAAATTAATTGATTTAATTAATTATTAATTGATTTTAATTAATTATTTAATTATATTTAATTATTTATTTTTGATTTAAAAATTCCGAAAATTAGTTTCGAGCTTTAAAATATTATTCTAAATATTCCGAAAAATAGTTTCGAGCTTTAAAATATTATTCTAATTCCGAAAAATAGTTTCGAGCTATGTGAGCAGAAGAGGCAAAGCGTAGGAAAGGGAAGAAAGTAGTCGTGGAGTAAGAGGTTGTGATTGAAAGCTAGTAGAGTATAGCAAGCTAATACAGGGCAAATGTTCTGAACTTTCTCGAGATATACTATGAATAGTTGATTGTTTTGTTTTATATTGCAAGTGCTTTGAAGCACTGAACCCTAAACCTTGATTCCAGTTACGGATCTTTGAGTCGTAAACCTTATTCTTTCTGAACCATTGATTATTGAATACCCGAATATGAACTACAAATATACGATACTACTCCACAAATACATACAAACTAAATATTGAACACTGAACCAGGATTACTTACATACTCAAACCATTGTACCTAATACATTAAAAGAACAAATCCTTGTAACCCTGAAACTTTGATTCTTTTGTTATCCAATTCTTTCACCGCCTGATAGCCATTCTTTGTAATTGCCATATTGTGTCCTTGTGAAGATTGAAACCATCTCATGATTCGAAATCCAATGTTATTTATAAATTTGTTTATTGATTTACATTGTTTATTCTGTTATTGTGATAGAATTGGATTGTCTTATAAAATTATGGACCAGATTCGTGGTCAGACCAGATTGGTGGTCAAGTTAGGCCAATGTGTGCCTTGGATCCAGTAATTAGAGCAGAGTTGTTTGCCTTGCTCGGGGTTAGTGCATGACTTATCAGCAGCCTAACCTTGGTTTTTTAAATGAAAATCTAATATCTAATTCTAAAACATTATTCATTGTTCACTTGATACCTTAACTCATTTCACTTGATCATTATTTATTCTCAGTATTGTCAATGTGAATTGCTGAGCTAATTAGCTCATTTGTGCGATTTTGTTTATACTCTTTTCCAGTTAAGAAGGAACCGGTTGGTAGTGAGGATCCCCAATCCAGTGCGAGAGCTAGGATTCCAGGTTGATTGGAATAAGCTAGCTAACGGCTTTTGGAATAGCTTAAGTTTGTGTAGTTTGTAATAATGTTTAATATTCAGTCGTAAGTTTAAATAGTTGGGATTTGGGTGTTTGTAATATAAGTGTGTGTGTGTGGCTTGTGTGCATACTTTAACCTGTTGCGATCCGTGGTAGTTGTTAAGTAGGATCACTGCATATTATTATTATCTTTATTATTATTATAAGCAAGTTATAAATAAGGTTTGTGTGTGTGTGGACCCTAAACTTCTGACTCGGGTTTGGAGGGCGCCACAGGTTTGGTATTAGAGCTATAGGTTATAAGTCAGTGACACAAGCCTAGATTGACGGGAATGGGTAGAGGGTTAGGATTAGAAGTAAGGTAGTAGAAATATAGAACATCGAGAGGTTGAGTACAACGATATAACAGGTATCAGTATGATTCGCGTTGTGGTTCGAGATTCTTACTTTGCGATATGATTTCAGATAGCAGCGATGGCCGACTCATTTATCCCAGTACCAGCTGACCACTCTCAACCCTCAGTTGGAGGACCATCTTCAGATCCACATCCTGTTGCTCCACCAGTGTTGGCTATTCTACCCCCAGCTGTGTTGCAGCCCGTACCACTACAGGTCATTCTACCCCCGGGCATGAGGCCACCTATCAGAGGACCCCCACCTGCTCATTCAGATTATACTGGGAATTACCGGTATGAGGCTCTTCTTCTGGAGCGTGATTCCATGTTGGCACAGATTCAAGAGTTGTAGCATATAATCAGGACTACAGATGTTGATCGTAGTGTGAGGGAGCTTCGAGAGGAGATCTATGTGACACGCGGAATTCTTGAGGCCAGACTGTATGGAGCTACATTAGCCGGCCCTGATGCATTTATGGGATAGGCTAGGGAGGTGATGGAGGACCTCGAGAGGCTAGGCGGACCAGAGTTTCCTTGGAGTTAGAGATAGAAATGGAGATGCGGAGCAGTGTGTAGTATGTATTAGTAGACTTTTGGGTTGTATTCATAGACTAGATCTGCTGACTAGTGAGTAGGTTTGTTGTACCCTTTTGCTTTTACTTCTGAAGCATTTTTACGCTTGTACTACCTAAAACTTTTGATCTATATATATCAGTACCTTTTCCTTTTCAACATTGTCATTTACATTACTACACCTGTTTTACTTTACTTTACTTTACTTATTACACTAGTTATACCTCTTGTGATACCATGTACCCTAACCCCTTAACTGTTTACATTCTATAAAGAAGCATGCAATTTACTTATTTCAACTATTACAACTGTTTTCAAAAAGAGATATTTCTATTTTACAAAACTTCTCTTTATGCAAAGAATTTGATTTAAAGGCTAAATAAGTTGTTTGATTCTTTACAGAAAATGCCTCCCAGAAGAAATAACCGTTCCAACACTCAGAATGAAGAAATCAACTACAACAACCAAGATAATACCAACCAGAATGTAAACCCAGGACCTATAGACCCAATAGTAGCCCAGATTCTTCAGATCTTGGCTCAACAAACAGTTCACCTGACTCAACAGCAACAAAGACAGACCAACCCACAGGTAACTTTCAAAACTTTTCAGGCGGTGAATCCACCAGAATTCAAGGGTTCCTTAGATCCAATTGAAGCGAATGTTTGGTTAAAGGAAATAGAGAAGTCATTTTCCTTAGTCAAGGTAAAGAAAGAACAGAAGGTTGAGTTTGCAAGTTATTATTTGAAGAATGAGGCTACCTACTGGTGGGAAAATATGAAGACATTGGAAGGTACAGATGCTATTACTTGGGAAAGGTTCAAAGAATTGTTTTTAGAGAAATATTTTCCCCAATTTGTTCAGGACCAGATGGAGTTGAAGTTTTTGGATCTAAAGCAAGGAACTATGTCGGTAGCTGATTATGAAAGTAAGTTTGAGGAATTGTCAAGATTTGTACCATCATATGTGGATACTGACAGGAAGAAAGCTAAGAGATTTCAGCAAGGTCTAAAGCCATGGATCAGAGGGAAGGTAGCCATATTTGATTTGGATACCTATGTTGGAGTTGTACAGAATGCCATGATTGCAGAAATAGAGAGCGAGATGTCATAAAAAGAGAAGGAAAGTAAGAAAAGAAAGTTTGAAGGGAATGAAGGACAGTCACAACCAGGGAAGTTTCCAAATTTTAAGAAAGGAAAGTTTCATCCAGGAAGAAATATAAATTTCAGGAAGCAGAATGCCGGCGACGGAGGTCAATGCAACCGTCCAGCCAATATGAATCAGCAAAATCCATTGAGGCTAATGTTTCCAGATTGTCAGGTATGTGAGAGAAGCACGGAGGAGTTCGTAATAAATTGAGTGTGGTTCGTTTCAAGTGTAATCAGAAAGGGCAATATTCGAGGGAGTGCCGCAACCAGCCAGCATGAGAGCAAGTGAGCAAGGATCAGCCTACCCCGAATCCAACAGTTAAGGTTCCATCCATTGGGTTTACATGTTTTAAATATGGGAAGCCAGGATATATAGTCAGGGATTGCAAGACACCAACCCCAGTCAGTAATGTATTGAGGATTATGGGATCTACTTCAACAGTGAATGAGACTCCAAGGGCTAGAGTTTTTGATATGTCTATGAAGGATGCTATTCAGGACACTGATGTCGTGGCAGGTACGCTTAATGTGAATTCTTTATGTGCCAAAGTGTTAATAGATTCGAGAGCAACTCGATCGTTTATTTCTTAAGATTTTTTTAGTAAGTTAAATTGTCCAGTTGAGTATTTAAATGAAATAATGAATGTGGAATTAGTAAATCAAGAACGTGTATATGTTAATCAAGTTTGTAGGAATTGTGAAATTGAGATTTATGGTAATAAGTTCTGTGCGGATTTGATACCATTTAAGCTAGGAGATTTTGACGTTATCTTAGGAATGGATTGGTTATCTAAGCACGATGCCTAGATAGACTGTCATAATAAGAAGGTAATTGTAAAGACTCCAGACGAAAGGATAGTAACGTTTAAGTGCCAGAAGCAAGCAAAGAAGTTCTTAACGATGATCCAAGCTAAAAGGTTGCTATGACAAGGATGCGAGCATTTTATTGCATATGTAATTGATAGAAGTCAGGAGCCAGCAAAACTTGAAGATATTCCGGTAGTCAATGAATTTCCAGACGTGTTTCCCGATGAGTTACCAGGACTTCCTTTAGACAGAGAAATTGAGTTTGTAATCGACTTACCACCTGGAACGGAACCAGTATCCAAGGCCCCGTACAGAATGGTGCCCGTTGAGATGAAGGAACTAGCAAAGCAATTGCAAGAGTTGCTAGAGAAAGGAGTAATCAGACCCAGTGTATCCCCGTGGGGTGCACCGGTATTATTTGTCAAGAAGAAGGATGGAAGCATGAGACTGTGCATCGACTATAGGGAGCTCAACAAGCTTACAATCAAGAACAAGTATCCGTTACCCAGAATTGATGATTTGTTTGACCAATTGAAAGGAGCCAAGTACTTCTCCAAGATTGATTTGAGATCAGGATATCATCAACTAAAGATTAAGCCAGAAGATATACCAAAGACAGCTTTCAGAACAAGGTATGGACATTATGAATTTTTAGTGATGTCTTTTGGATTGACCAATGCCCCGGCAGCGTTTATGGACCTGATGAACAGAATTTTCACGGAATACTTGGATAAGTTTGTTATTGTGTTTATATTATTAATTGATTTACTTAATTATTAATTGATTTTAATTAATTATTTAATTAGATTTAATTATTTATTTTTGATTTAAAAATTCCGAAAAATAGTTTTGAGCTTTAAAATATTATTCTAAATTGTTTTCAAGGCTCGATAATTATTATAAAATTATTTTGAAGTCAGAATCGGCCAACCGAACCCTGTTTATTGTTTCAAAAATGGTTCAACGGCCCGTTTAAATTCCGAAAAATGTTTAAAAATCCATATTAAGTATCTGAAAAATCCTTTTAACATCAAACCTTCTTTGAAAAGTATTTTCAATCAAACATCTTACGTGTTATGTGTTATATTTGCATTGATTAACGTGTTAAATACATATGTGTACGTTATATGACTGTTTTGATCATATCTTTCAATCTGTAAATCAGATTTGGGTAAAACGAAGGGTAGATAGAAGCTTATATCCAGTAGAATTATATGAGTTGAGTATTGATAGATACTTATGCTATGTGAGCAGAAGAGGCAAAGTGTAGGAAAGAGAAACAAGTAGTCGGGGAGTAAGAGGTTGTGATTGAAAGCTAGTAGAGTGTAGCAAGCCAATACAAGGCAAGTGTTCTGAACTTTCTCGAGATATACTATGAATAGTTGATAGTTCTGTATTATATTGCAAGTGCTTTGAAGCACTGAACCCTAAACCTTGATTCCAGTTATTGATCTTTGAGCCGTAAACCTTATTCTTTCTGAACCATTGATTATTGAATACCCGAATACGAACCACGGATATACGATACTACTCCACAAATACATACAAACTAAAAACTGAACCAGAATTACTTACATACTCAAACCATTGTACCATTGAAAGACCAAATCTTTGTAACCCTGAAACTTTGATTCTTTTGTTATCCAATTCTTTCACCACCTGATAGTCATTCTTTGTAATTGTCATATTGTTTCCTTGTGAAGATTGAAACCATCTCATGATTGGAAATCCAATGTTGTTTATGAATCTATTTATTGCTTTACATTATGTATTATGTTATTGTGATAAAATTGGATTGATTTATAAAATTGTGGATCAGATTTGTGGTCAGACCAGATTGGTGGTCAAGTTAGGCCAATGTTTGCCTTGGATCCTGTAATTAGAGCAGATATGTGTGCCTTGCTCGGGGTTAGTGTGTGACTGATTAGCAGCCTAACCTTGGTTTTTAAAACAAAAATCTAATATCCAATTCTAAATAATTATTTATTGTTCACTTAATACCTTAACTCATTTCACTTGATCATTATTTATTTTCAGTATTGTCAATGTGACTTGCTGAGCTAGTTAGCTCATTTGTGCGATTTTGTTTATACTCTTTTCCAGTTAAGAAGGAACCGGTTGGTAGCGAGGATCCCCAATCCAGTGCGAGAGGTAGGATTTCAGGTTGATCGAAATAAGCTAGCTAACGGCTTTTGGAATAGTTTAAGTTTGTGTAGTTTGTAATAATGTTTAATATTCAGTTATAAGTTTAAATAGTTGGGATTTGGGCGTTTGTAATATAAGTGTGTGTGGCTTGTGTGCATACTTTAACCTGTTGTGATCCGTGGTAGTTGGTAAGTAGGGTCACTGCATATTATTATAATCTTTATTATTGTTATAAGTAGGTTATAAATATGTCATGAATGGTATTGTGGAACTTCATTTTGTTCCAAGTGAGAAGCAACTTGCAGACCTCTTTACCAATACTCTTGATGAATCCACCTTTACTAGGTTGGTAAGTGAGTTAGGTATGCTTAATTACTCTTAATTTATTCTGATGTCTAAGCAAATTGAAATGCATCCGGAGTAAAATTTGATACTTAATGTTAAAAATGAAATTTTGGCTAAGTCGGGATTTACATCTCGACAGATGTTCATTACCATTGAAAATGAATATCTGTTGAATCTCATTATCCGTTGAAGTATCAAACGTTACTCTTGGTACTTTTATCTTTATCCGTCGAATTGCTCTCAATATTAGCCGTTAATTCTAAGCATTATCCGTCGAATTTACTTATAGCCTGTATGTATATTTCAATGAATAATTTTAGAATTATGACAGTTTTCCTTATATTTAAACGGCTATTTTGGGCTAATTTGATTGGTTACTTTAGTTTACTTTTTAATTTTTGACAGTTTATTTCTGAGTAAGTATAAAAGCTTATTTCATTCCTATTTTTACTTTTGTCTTTCTCAAGCAATTTCTCTTACTCTCTTCTTCTCCAAAAGCAAATACTCCCTTTCTGCAACTAATTTCAATCACAGCAATGGCACCCGTAGTCAAAATTATGTCCTCAACTGGGTACATTTATGAAAAGAACAACTTCATGGCTCTGGTGAACAAGCAAATTCCGGCATCTGAACACTATCACAAAATGATGGACTTTATCCTGAACTACAAACTGAGTTATGCCATGCCTGAGTCTCCAACCATTACTGTGAAGTTGTTGAGGAAATTTAGACTACAACAGTGTTCAACTCAAAGGACTTTGTTGCAAGGTTGGATGTTAGGCTTCCAGGCACAACAATGACAGAGATAGCTCAAAAGCTAAGAAAGGAAGCTGATTTGAACAGAAAAGTTGAGGCCATGAACTCAAGATTGACAAAGGTGGAGAAATCAATGGCCAAGATACTTGAAAATCAGGAAACTCAAACAAGTATGCTACAACAGTTGGTGGCTGCACAAACCTCAACCTCCACTTAACTTGATGCTAACAAAAAGGAGGAGAAATACTCTATCATTTTAGTTATTCAGGCAGAGTCAACCAGTGAGGGGGAGAAATTGCTCAACATACAAGTTAGCAAGGTGATTGTTCCAGCAATTGCTTTCTCTAAGCCACCAGCTCTTGACAACATTGATCTGATCAAGATAGCAAAAGCTAAGTTGGAGTCAAATGATAAATGGAAGAAGCTTGATGTAGCAGCAACTGAGTTGGAGTTAAATGAAAATTGGAAGAAGCTTGATGAAAACATCAAGAAGAAGTTTGGTCCAATTGAGAAGCAAGACAAAGTCTTCTCTCATTTCTCTCAATTAAGACCAATTTCAGCAAATGGCATGAGCTTAGGGAACATGAAAAGAGGTCAATCCTCATCTATTAAATCTCCAAAGGCCAATGTGATTTTTAAACCTAAGAGAAATTATCCAAAGAATTCAGACAAAAATCCATTGGACCTAATGTATGAAACCCCTAAGCCAGATGAAAAGATGCTGCCTGGAAAGAAAGATCCCAGAGATACAGATTCAAAGAAAATAATCGCTAAGATCTATAGAAATGGTAAATTAATATGTGTAGTGGTTGGACATCCATAATTTGCAGAGGATAAGAAAGAATAAAAGGTGAAGCTTAAACAAAAACAAAAACAAGCTGCTTTAGATTCCATGAACCAAGCTAAGAAGCCTGCAATCATAGAAGCTGCATTGCCTACTGTGACATCTGAGAATCTGATTGAAGGAAAGCAAGAAAAAATAAAGCAGACTAGGAAATTTAGATACAAGCTCCCGTCCAAGAGGAAGCTAGATTTCAATGATGATAAGGAAGAATACATGCCAATCCAATCTACTACTTCAAGTCAACCAACCATACCTACATTAAAGAAGGCTGAATTCAAGGTTGATCCTAACATAACTTCCCATGGTGAACCTGTAATTCCCAATGATGAACCCATAGATTGGGACAACCTGCCTCTTCCTGATCTAAACATTCCAATCCAAGTAAAGCCAAGAAAGACAAATAAAAGAGCTATCAAGAAGGCCAAGCTTGTCAAACCTCAATCTAAATCACTGACCACACCCAAACCAACTATCAACAAGGGAGATCAACTTTTCATTTATGACATTAAAGAATTCTCGAACATAAATCTGTATCTGGAAGAGATATATGAAGTTAGAGCCATTGATTCTTACAGATATCTTCCAAGAAGATTAGTCTTCAGGTACAAGGGTGGAAGAGAGATGACTAGGCCCCGTCACAGAATTCTCAATGAAGGTTATTCTACTCTAGTGACTATCTTCTCCTCAATCAAGAAGAACTTTGGGTTCAACATAGTTGCCAAGAAAATAGTACTAAACAAGATTGAGGAGATAAGGAATAGGTGGAAGGACCAAATGCACTCCCAAGAGTATTAACAATTCCTTTTACTGGAGATGAGGTGCATTTGAGACCATACTGGATAATGAGGTTCAAAGATGAAAAATGCATCAGAAGATTCTTCAGATTGGAAGATCAGCTAAAGATTTCCAGTAATGAAACTCTCATGGATATGCAAGAAAAGATGGATCAGACAAATGAAGATGAATCTGAGTTCTACAGGCAACTCCAAAATCAAATTGAGGAAAATAATGTGAAGCTGGGAAAGAAGTTTAGACAGTCAAGGAAGTAATCCAAATTTTCTCAGTCTAGAGGAGCACCTTGAAAATGGCCTGTGAGATTCTCTACAAACCTTCCTCTGTATGTTTGTCAATAAATTTTAGCACTTATAAATTTTATCTACTATAATTTAGTATGTATTCAAAGAGTGTTTTGTTATCATCAAGTTTCTATTAATTTATGGCTACAATTCCAGTAGACATAAATTGGGAGGATTGTTAAGAATATGTTATAAACTTGATGATAAGTTAAATTAAATACTTAGTAGATATTATTTAGTTTATTTTTAGTTTTCAACGGATGATCACTTCAACATCCATTGAAAGAGTAACTTATGTAATAATAAGTTTAGTAGCACATTTCTACATATTGTAATGCCTTAGTGAACTAGATGTTGTAGAATGTTTAAGTCTTGTTGACTACTAGATTGATATGCAAGATAGGTTGGTTAATTGTAAATATTAGATGCCTTGTAATCTTGTATTAATGAAATGGAGTTAACTACCATGAAGACAGTCCCAACGGATATTTCACTAGACTTCAACAGTTGATCAGCCAAAGTTTCAATGGATGATCAACCATAGTTTCAACGGATGATCCAATGAAGTTTCAACGGATGATTAAATTCAAAAGAGTAGTTGATAGTGACTTGACAGTCACATGCATTGATTGTATGCAAATGGAATGTGGCAGCCTAATTACAGGTTTTAGAGAACGAAGAAGCATTTCCATTTCCATGCTAAACTGAAGATATTTAAAGATGCTGGATTGAGAAATGAAGAAGCATGAGATTAGACTAGAAACATTTTGTCTTATTTTTTTGTCTCTTTATCATGTAACTTAATGATATATAAACCAAGAGTTGCAAGTAGAACTTCATCCAAGTTAGTAAGCAATTACCAGAGAAATAGAAAAAACTACATCAGTAAAGAGTTTCTCTGTTCTTTGTAAGTTCAACTTGTAAGCAGCTGTGTACAACATTATAACACAGAGTTATCTTATTAATATATATCTCTGGTGGAAAAGTTCATTCCACCAGAAAGTTTTTAAATATTTGTATTTGATTACTTTGTGTTTTGATTTCATCAATACTTTCAATCCGCACCATAGCCAAATCAAACAAAGTTATATATTCATAGTAGAATTGTTCTTAAATTGAAAAAGTAGCCAGAATTACATTCAACCCATCTTCTATAATTCTTTGTTAGATTGTTTGGGAATAACAAGTTAGACTTCGTCGGTTTTTGGTCGTGAATCGACCGGATTAATCAGACCAGGGGTTGTGGATAATAGTTGAATGCATTTCTGGAATGAGGAATTGATTTAGATAGAAAAAGGAGCAATAACCAAGTGAAATAGACTGGTATAGTGTTGATTTTGGCTGCCGGAGTTGGTCGGCGATTCACCGGATTTCGACTGGCCAGAATCTGGGTAAAAAGGTCCGGCGACCTTAAATCCCGGTTCCTTTTTCGTCGACCCGATTTCAGATCCAGTTAAAACCCGAGTTTGATCTTCTCTTTCCCCAAAATCAAATCTGAATTTTTTTTCTGGATTTCTATTTTAAAAATAATTCAAAAATCATTTACGAATTCTAAAAAATGATTTTAAATTTTAAAATTATTTTAGTTAATTATTTTAAATAATTAACTAAATCATTTTTAATTTTAAAAAAATATTTTAACTATTCATTTCAAAAATCTAAATTTGATTTAATTATTTATGATTTATTTTAATTATTTATGTATTTAATTAATTGATTAATTCAATTAATATATTAATTTTATCTGTAAATAGTTAAATAAAATATAATTATTTATAATTAAGCCAAATAATGTTTTAAAAAACATTTTGAGCTTTTAAAAATTATATAAAGGTATTTAAATTCAATTAATATTATTATTAATTGAATTATTCTTATTTTATTTGTTATAAATAGACCGTTCGTTCGTTTAATACGAAACAAATGCGTTTAGACTTAGAAAAATATTCTGCTTCTATTAAAAATACTTTCGAGATATAGAGTATTTCGTCTTGAAAGGTCGCTTGATTTTGTAAACGTTTCTGAGTCACGTAAATATCAAAATGTCGTATTTTAACTCAATTTCAATTCTAAACATATCGAGTCAATTTTTTTGACGAACTGAGTTATATGCTTTATGAAATATGTGATATGTGCCTTATGTGTTTATGTGTTACGTAAATTGTGGGTCCACGTGTCTATTAAATTTTATACGATTAAAGATTATCCTTATGTATTATTGTCGGGTGGGTAGACGATAAGGATAAACGTAGAATAGACAATTATATTTTCGGTTAATTGAAATAGTATCTTTTATGATAGATACACATAGTTCGAGGCATTTAAAGCCAGGAAGTGATAGTAAAAGTAAAACCTGATTTACATGTGGTAAATGAGACGAGTGGATACAGAACAGAGGCGAGCATAGAATGGTGATTAAAAATTAGAAAGCGGATCAATTGAGTCAAGTATTCTCATACCTCCTTGTGATATATTGCAAGTATTTCTTCCCTATTCTAAATTCAGAATGGTTAAATATTTTATATTTCGCTGCAACTACTCTTAATTATGCAAGTACTTTTTTGTTCTTATTCCTTATTATGAATTATGATCTCTTGAGCAAATACCTATTGTTTTGGGTTATTTGTGAACCCTGAGTCATGATGTTTTAACCAAAAATGTTTTTTATCAAAATACTCTACGGACTGGATGGTTACGATGAGGGTCAGGAATGAGCTGGACCCTAAGGGCAGAGATGGCTGGACCCTTTATTTACGGAGGCCAGAAATGGGCCTGGGTACCTTGATATGACGTGGGTCTATGCGGATGGGTATAGGTCTGTACTGTACCTGACTGATTAGTAGGATATAGTACTGTGTTGATTGTAGTATCCAGTCCAATTTATTATTGATCACCATTGACGAAATTCCTTCTTGGAAGGTTTATGATTACAAAACCAAACAAGAATTGACTCAGGAAATTAATAAGGGAATTGTTCATTAATTTTTGATTTATGATTAAAGGCTAGTTAAGGCCGATGTTTTATTCGCTCAACTCTTTTAATAAATAAAGATGTTTTTTAATCATTTAAATATTGTTTCCAAGAGTTTCTTTGATATAATACCTGAAAACCTATTATGATACTTGCTGGACATTTTTGGCTCACTCTTGCTTTGTGAACTCTTACTTCTTTCAGTATCAAATGAGGATAAAAGTGAATAGCTCTTAATAGAAAGCAAAATTGGAGAGATCCCAGCTGCAAGAAGTTGGAGATGTCAGAGTGAATAAGACGAGGAAGTTAGTACAGAGGTAATAAAATTTTATTTAGTTGTTATAAATTTTAGAAGGTTAGATTCTTGTTTCATACTATAAACTGTAATCGATACGGCAATAAGGGTTTATCTGTATATTTATTTTAATATACCGATTTATATTGTTTAAAGTTGTTTGGTGACACCCAATTCTGAGCCCGAATTTGGGGATGTTACACTAATTCTGCAACAATACTTTGGACTGTTGGTTCTTGTGGGACTTGAGGTGTAGAACCTATTTCAATCCTTTGAACTGAAGGTTCTTGTGTGCTTTTCTCAAAGATGGGATCATTGATGACAATATCCAATATAGCAATGTGCTTCTGATGAGCTTTCCTATCTTGTATTGTCTTCTGAATATCAGCATCCATAAAATATGACTCTCTTGAGCAGTTTCAGGCATAGTATGTTGAATTTCAGTGCTTGCACCTACACTTTGAGTAGGTGGTTCTTGTGTAGCAGGGGCATGAACAATTGCATCTTCACATTGTGAAAATGGTTCTTGTGTACTGTACCCCTTCTGTGAATATTGTTTCTTGGACTACTTTCTGACATGTACTGTGTTCTCTGTAGCATTTCTTTTAGCTTTATCAGGATGTGACTGTGCGAGATCAGAAATTGATGAAAACTTGTCAGGATTTGCAGGTTCCTGACCAAGAGCAACTTGAGATAATACTTCTAACCCAGCTTGCTATTTCTTAGCTTGATCCCTGTCAGCTGCTTTAACTAGTCTTCTTTTATTATGCACATGACTAGCTGCTACTATGTTAGCTCTTACTTCTTCTGTACTAGCACCAGTAACCTCCACTAGTCTAATAGGCAGCTTAAAAATAATTGGGCTATCACTATCAGTATCAGTATCTGATGGCTCATCTACTAACTTAACACAATCTGTAGTCTTTCTTTTCTTTCTACCTATATTCGCCTTAATGCTTGTTGGTAGTGGTGCACTTTTCTTCCTTCATCCGCCTTGTTTCTCCAATGATGTAAGTGTAAGGGAACCGATATTTGAACCTGATTGTCTCTGAGATACATCAGTCCTAGCTATTGGTTTGATTTTGTAACTGATTTCTTTTGAGAAGAACCAGAGGTGATATTGTGTCTAGATTTTGTAGTTTTAAGAGAAACACTTAGGTCATGAACAGGATTTGATGTGACATGTGCCATAGTTTCAGAATTTGGAAAATTGTACTTGTGAGGCATTTTGTTAGAAAAAAACACCCACGATTTTCTTGGTAATCCAAAAACCTTTTTTAATGAAAAATCGTAATATGAGATTAAGATTGGACCTTTCATCGAGTGTCTCTTTATCATCTCTTTCATTAAGTGTCACTTTATCATCTGTTGCAACCTGAAATCTCTGTACTCTAACCGTTATTCATTTGTCAAAAATAGATCAAGTGGTAATTAGTTGTATATATCAATTTATTTATTTTTAATCTTGAGCATCAGAACAGATTTAATTCACACATGTAATATCAAATAGAATATGAACAATCAGAAGTTATAAAGCACACAAAAGTATGAAAATTTACTAGATATGCATAACATTTTAGAATTGATCACTCAAGAAATTTTCATTGATAATGTGAGATGATTACAAAATAGAAGTACAAAAGATTTTAAAGAAAAATAGTCCTAACTCCCAAAAGCTAGAATATACTCATTCTTCATCTTCTTTGCTGCTTCTGTCTCTTCATCGCTTTGCGATGATATATGCGAGACATGGAGGATGCGAGAGATAATATTCTCTCGCAGCTCCAGAGCTTTGAGGCGACGCTGCTCAACCTCTTCTGCTATCCTCTCTTCTTCAAGAATGGTATCCATAATGAAGAATTGAAGCTCCAGCTGATCATCCCAAGTGAGATGATCAATGGCTGACTGTGGAGTCAGCCCGATGATAAACTTCACCATTTATCTGGACTTTCAGTCCGAAAGGGTCGAAGTAAAAATGCCCTTCAACAGGAATGTTGATTGGAAGATAAGCGTCATTATTATGACAGAAGAGTTGAAGGTGTGTCATGTGTTTGTGTAGAAGAGACATTTAGGGTATGAAGAGAAAGTGGAGAGTTGTGTTTTGCAGAGAATGAGTTATTTGTGGGATGAGTTATAACAACTCGTATATTTCTGTATTATTTAAATATGTAATTATTGAATAATTAATCAATTAAATAAAATGTGTAGATTGGTTCTGACAGCTGTGTATTGTTTATTATTATTTATATGTGATTGTTGGTCTGCAAGAATTATTGGTATAATTGTTTATTGGGCCGTATTGTTTTGTTTTCACTTTTAAAAGTGAATTTATGGCAGATTTATTTTCATAAATATTTGGATTGCCTTTAAAATTGTTTTATAGCTTTATACTTTCAATAATTATTTTTGAGATTTTATAAAATTTAGAAAATAATATTTTTGATTGCATTTTTTTGTAAAATCAGTAGTTAATTCCAGAATTCTTCGAAACTTATGAAACTCATAATTTATTAAGTTTTTAATATTCTGAGAATTTAAAATTTTTTGGTATTAATTTCACCTGCTCGCTGATTCGTTTAATCGTTAAATGCGGGTATAAGTTGCATTTCAAAATGGTTTAAAAATTATGAAATTTATATTTTATTAGTTTCGGGATATTTATAAAAAAATATTAAAAATATTTTGGTAATTTTTCGAGTTTGTTTTACCCGCAACTTGGTTCGATAGATTGTGAATTTTTGGAACAGATTTATATATATCAGGACACTTGTTCATAAATTAGAAAATCAGTACTCCGTGTTCAATTCATGTGTTTGGCTTCTACACGTGTTGAGCTGAGGACCTACAAAGAAAATAATATAAAAATTATTCTACCCAAACCCCCCCCCACCCGCTCTCATATCTCTGTTCTCGATCTCACTCCCTCCATATCTTCTTCGCGATCTCTCTCTCAACTCTCTTTGTCTGTATCTGTTTCTTCGCTCTTTTCTCCCTTTCTTTCTCCCGGGCCTTCTCCCGTCTGTGCTCCTTTCTTTTCCGGTAAGATTCCGGTCGGCTGTTTCCGACAAGTTCTATGATTCCGTCCATGTTTCTGAATGAAAATACATATATGTGATTGTGTGAATATATGTGTTTGTGTGTGGATTTGCAGTGTGTGTCTGTGCATATTTTTCTGGGATGGTTCCGGCTGGTTCTGCATTTCTGATTTGTTCCTGTGGTGTCGCGTGTGTCGCACGCGCGTGTTGTCCAGTTTAATTTGGAATTTTAATTATTTTATCTGATATTCTGCATGAAATTATTGAGTAATATTCATGAAATAATAATAGTTCTGTGCGATAAATTAATAATTATCGGTGAAGTTTTGCGTTGGAAACCCGAAAGTTAATCGGGTACCCGCAAAATTTTACCGCCGTCGACGATGAACTCCGGTTAGTCGACGGTGGACGGTGATGATACGTTCTGAGTCCTAAATATATAAAACAAATAAATTATTTTTGATTCGTAAATAAATATTTGTATTACGAGTCGTATTGAGACGTAAAATTTTGGATTGTGATTTGATGGGAATTGACGTCGATTATGTTTTAACGGGTAGGCTTATAAACAGAGGAGTCGCTTTCCAAATTTTCTAAAAATTATTTTAAATACGAAATACGAGTCAAGCGTATATATTTGTAAATAAATATCGATTGAACCCTGTTTTTTACGTGTACTATATTAATACGTATAAGTATGAGTCATGAATTGCTATCGTTCGGGTAAGTGTTTAGCGAGGATATGTCAAGCATAACTGGTCGTCTAACATAAGATATTTCGATTCTGTAGGTTCCGGTCGAAGGACTCGAAAGTAAAGTCGGTTTAAAGTCGAGCTAGTGGTAGTTGAAAAGATTCGCAAGGCAAGTACCCCTGACCATTCTTTTATGGTTCAGCATATATGAATGTACTGATGTTTTATTCTCGTAGTTGAACAGAAAGTTTTAAGTTACGTATCCCATGTATTTAAAAATATTCTTTAAAATTATGTTTTAGGGAAAAGTAACTTCTGAAAATGCTTATCTCTAGATTGTGATTAAAATTGGAAAGGTTTTGGATAGTGTGCTGTGATATAATTATTTTAAAAGAGATAGTAATAAGTGATTTTAGAAACTGGATAAAATAGTTCAAATATTGGATGGTTGCGTAAGAGGCCCATAACAGCCCAGCGGGTTTGCGTAAGTGGATAAGTCGGTTGCGCGCCCTATTTGAACCGCTTAGTCCAGCGTGACAGAGACCTAGCTAGTCTCTAATTTCCGGAACATGTTTGTGGTGGGATAGACTGATCAGTTGTCCCTAGGATTCGTCCAAATATATATCTGATTTTGGTTTAGTGGTTCCTTAACAGAATATATGATTTTGTGTTTCCTGTAATGGAATAGTGGATTTATAAATGAAAATAGCATGCTAAAATTGGACTCTGGTATTCACACAGTGGACGACTGACGGATACATTTTTATAGAGCTTGCTAGTTGTTGATATCCAGTTTATACTTGTTTTACTCATTTTTGTAAATGAGCTATAATTTATGTTCATATAACTGTTTTTGTAAACTCCTTTACCTGTTATTCATATAGTGGTACTGTTGAACAATTGCTTGCTCACCCTTGCAGCTTGTTTTGTATATATATATATATATATATATATATATATATATATTGTAGATGCCTAGAAGACCCATCTGACCTTGGCAGAACCGAGTCTCAGCCCCTTCCGGACATGGCTCATCTGAGGTAGTTTGTATCAGACTATGAGGTCTGATGAGTTGCTGTAATAAGTAAGTGTGTCAAGACGTGTTGAATAAGTTAGTTGTATTTTTGTAACCTAAATAATACTAGAACCTGTATCGGATCTTGGTTTTGGGGTCGTGTTTGTATAATAATGTTAAATCGGTAGTTTATATTGTGGTTTGTTATATTTTAGTGACGTTAACTCCTAACCCCGGGGTTGAGACCGTCACAGTTGGTATAAGAGCTACAGGTTCAAGTCCCTGATTTAGGTTAAGGATTCAGTCAAAAGGTATAAGATCTGTGTCTAAAGGTGTGAGTCAGCAACTCATTTAGAGGAGCAACCCTAAGAGTCAGTCGAGGGTTCTGACGGCGTTATCCTGGAATTTATTAATGTTTTGATAGAACTGCCTTAACCTTATTATGCATTTCCTGTATTTATATTGTTGGCAGTGGCCCATAGTGATATCCAGTTCTCCGTCCTGGGAGAACAGATCAGACTCTGACAGTTCAGATTCAGAGAAGACCTTAGACATTATAGCTGAAGAGACTCTTATGCCTCCCCCGCCAGTGCCTCAGTTTGTTCTATGGGACATACCTGGACCTAGTGCCCGTCCCCGTTGGGTACAGAGATCAGTATCTGCTATTAGGGATTTTTTACCAAGCTGTGGACCCAGCTCTTCTTCCGTTAGACCTCCAGTTCCTCCATCTGCTCCTACCGGTGCCTCCTCCCTGATTCCATATCATGTTCACTGGGCGGTGAACAGGTCCTTTATTAGAGAGCAGGGCCCAGAGCTGGCCGCACATCTTGATCGAGTTCTAGTTGGACCCTTTCAGGGTATCCTTGTCCCCTCACCTGATATCCAGGCCCGAGTGAGGTCTTTGACGTAGATTATGGTTGAGTGAGCTAGGTCTATTGACTCTTTTATTAGTTCCGAGTTCAGGGTCATTCAGTACCAGGACCTGGTTAACTGGTTGGTGTTCGAGTTAGGCTCTATTGGTGGTAGTGGCAGTGGTTAAAGTGGAGTTGCAGCAGGGATAGACAGAGTTCAGAATTGGTTCATCAGGAGTTCTGTAGTTTTTTTATAAGTATATTATATTGTTGTATCATATATTAGGCGGAGGCTATTATGACAGCCAATTTTGTTGTGTACTCGATATTATTATTAGTGTTGTATTGTAGCTGTTGGTTGGATATTTGCACGGTTGTTGTGTTGTAGTTCCTTTTATATAAAAGTTGTTGTTGGTTTTTATAAAAATTTTGCACTGTTGTTATTAATGTTACTGTTATTATTGTATTTGTTGTTGGTTTTGTTAAATTTAGCCATGCATCGTGGGTGGACCCCAAGTAAATAAGGAGGGGAATATTTTATTTTGGCAGCATTCTCCTGATGCATAAAAATGTTGCTACCCGGGGGCATAATTTTTATATTAAACCTTTTTGTTGTGTTTCATGAGAATGCTGCCCAAGAAGAATATCCCGTCAAATTCCTCTAGTAGAGACTCTGTTGGGGGCCCAGCCATAGGTACATTGCTAGATTTGTTGCGCCAATAGTCTAACCAGATGGCTCAGCAGCAAGAACAATTCCAGCAGCAGCAACAGCAATTTCTGCAACAGCAGCAACAACATCAGCAATTCATACAAGAACAGCACCAACAAATCCAACAACAACAGCTGCAGCTTCAGCAACAACACCAGCAAAGAGAGCTGAACCAAACCGCTAGTTTCAAATCCTTTCATTCGGTCAAACCCCCAAAGTTTAAGGGCGAAGTAGACCCGGTTTTCGCCAGAATTTGGGTTAAGGAAATGGAAAAGGCTTTTACCCTCATTCAAGTAAGTGATGATTCTAAAACAGATTATTCGAGCTATTTATTTAAGGGTGAATCAAATTTTTTGTGGGAATCCACTCGTGCATTGGATGGAGAGGGTTCTGTTTCTTGGACAAGGTTTACGGAGTTATTTTTGGAAAAATATTTTCAGATATTTTACAGAATCAGTTGGAAATCGAGTTTCTGGAGTTAAAACAAGGTGAAAAGAGTGTATCGAAATTTGAGGCCAAGTTCACGGAATTGGCCCGATTAGCTTCTGGATATGTGAGTACGGAGATTCAGAAAGCAAGGAGGTTTCAACAAGGATTGAAGTCTGAGATTCATAGTGGAGTGGTGGCTTTGCAACTTAAGACATAAATTTTTTGTAGTTCAGGTCGCCTTAGTGATTGAGAGTGATCAGAAGCTGGCCGTCAAAGAAAAGGGCGATAAGAAAAGAAAGTCTGAAAGCGTTACTGACAAGGCGAATCAAGAAGAATCCAGTCAGAAGTTCCAGAGGTGATTTGGCCGAAATAGAAACAAGAGAATCAGAAGACAAGGTTTTCCTCAGGTAAGGCCAAGTGCCACCTCAGTTGCTTCTACCCCAGCCCAATCAATCAAGCTAGTAGTGGAATGTAAGTCGTGGGGAAAGAAGCATAGTGGCCAATGCAGAAAGGATGTCCAATGTTTTAAATGTGATCAGAAAGGCCATTACGCGTCAGAGTATATTTCAGGGTATCCTGGAGTTACCTGCTTCAAGTGTGGTAAGGTTGGACACATTGCCAGAAATTTAAGGTCGCTACTCAGGGCAATGTAGGAGGTATTGTATCCCAAGGACCGGCAACCAGCACATCTAGAGTCGGAATCTTTAAGATGACCAAGAGATCCGATGCTCGGGACTCGGATGTAGTTGCAGGTACGCTTTCTCTTAATTCCGTACATGTTAAAGTTTTGTTTGATTCAGGAGCGTCTAAGTCCTTTATATCGAAAGAATGTGTGAGTAAAATGTATTTAATGTTGGAAGACTTAGCTGAGCCCTTGACTATAGAAGTATCCAACTAGGAGAGAGTTTCAGTAAGCCAATTTTGTCCTAAGTGTCAACTAGAAATCCACGTGCATTCCTTTTCAGCGGACCTAATACCCTTCCAGTTAGGAGAGTTTGATGTGATTCTAGGGATGGATTGGTTATCCCAGCATAAGGCAAATATTGACTGTAAGAAAAGGAAGATTGCGATGCATACAAAAAATAATGTCAGGATAAACTACCAAGGACAGAAACAGGAAAAGAAATTTCTCTCACTACTGGAAGCAAAGAAATTGTTGGGACAAGGATGCAAAGCCTACTTAGCCCATATTATAGACACTGAGAAAGAGGCACCTAATCTGGATGAGATTCCCATATTTAGGGAATTTCCAGATGTTTTTCCAGATGAGTTGCCTGGATTTCCACTAGATCGTGAAATCGAGTTTTCTATTGATTTAATTCATGGAGCAGGACCAGTTTCAAAGGCTCCCTATCGTATGGCCCCAGTGTAAATGAAGGAATTAGCTAAGCAACTTCAGGAACTTCTGGATAAGGCAGTAATTAGACCAAGTGTATCTTAGTGGGGCGTACCAGTGTTATTTGTAAAGAAGAAAGATGGAAGCATGAGATTATGTATTGATTACCAGGAGTTGAATGAGTTAACCATCAAGAATAAGTATCCCCTACCCAGGATTGATGACTTGTTTGACCAACTTAAAGGAGCGTGCTGTTTCTCAAAGATTCATTTAAGATTGGGCTATCATCAGCTAAAGATCAAGCCTGAGGACGTACCAAAGACCGCATTCAGAACCAGATATGGACGTTATGTGTTTTGGTGATGTCATTTGGATTGACAAATGCACCAGCTGGATTTATGGATTTAATGAACCGGGTGTATAAGGATTACTTAGATAAGTTTGTTATTGTATTTATTGATGACATCCTCATTTACTCAAAGACTAAAGACGACCATGGAGAACATCTGAAGACTGTCTTGCAAAGGCTGAGAGAGAAGCAATTGTACGCTAAGTTTTCTAAATGTGAATTTTGGTTGGATGAAGTTCAATTTTTGGGTCATATAGTGGGTAAAGATGGTATCAAAGTGGATCATGTGAAGATTGAAGCAGTATCCAGATGGGAACAACCAAAGACCCCGACAGAAGTTAGAAGCTTTCTTGGATTAGCAGGTTATTATAGAAGATCTGTAAAAGACTTTTCCAAGATCGCGACTCCATTGACCAAGCTAACCAGTAAGAATGAGAAGTTTGTTTGGACTGAGAAATGCGAAGAAAGTTTCCAAGAGTTGAAGAAGAGATTGGTGACAACACCAGTGCTAACATTGCCAGATGAAACGGGAAATTTTGTGATCTACAGTGATGCTTCTTTGAAAGGTTTAGGCTGTGTGTTAATGCAACATGATAAAGTTATTGCATATGCGTCCAGACAGTTAAAACCTCATGAGCAAAAGTATCAAGTGCATGACTTGGAGCTAGAAGCAATAGTGTTCGCATTGAAGCTGTGGAGACATTATTTATACGGAAAAAAGTGTGAAATCTATACGGATCATAAAAGCTTAAAGTATATATTCACCAGAAGGACTTAAATATGAGACAATGAAGAAGGTTGGAGCTGATCAAGGATTACGATTGTTCCATCAACTATCATCTGGGAAAAGCCAATGTGGTAGCAGATGCTTTAAGTAGGAAGGAAAGATTGAATGCGATCAAAGTTTCTGAAGAACTAGCAAAGGAATTTGAAAAGCTGGAAATTGAAGTTTGAGTGCCAATAATAAAGAGCAATTGTATGAAATCACTTTACAACCAGAATTGATGGAAAGAATTAGGAAGTGTCAAGAAGAAGTTATGAACCAAAGATTGGATAGTTTGACTGGGGAAGAAGTTTGTACTCAAAAGGATAGCAAAGGTATGTTCAGGTTTTCTTCAATAATATGGATTCCCAATGTGACTGAATTGAAGAATGAGATTTTACGAGAAGCTCATAATTCTAGGATTTCTATTCATCTGGGAAGTACCAAGATGTACCAGGACTTGAAACAGAATTTCTGGTGGCCAGGAATGAAGAAGAAAATTATAAATTGAGTTAGCAAATGTCATGTGTTCCAGACGGTAAAAGCGGAACATCAAAGGCTAAGTGGATTGTTGCAACCCTTAGAGATTTGCGATGGATTTTGTAGTAGGGCTACCAAATACGAAATCGAATCATGATGCTATTTCGGTAATCATCGACAGATTGATAAAGTCAGCACATTTCCTCCCGATCAATGAAAAGTACTATTTGGATAAGCTAGTTAAGCTGTATTTGGATGAAATTGTGACCAAGAACGGTGTTCCTGTGTCGATTGTATCCGACCGAGACCCAAGATTTAATTCAAGATTTTGGACTAAGTTTTAAAAATGTCTAGGAACCAAGTTAAATATGAGCACCGCTTATCATCCTCAGATCGATGGTCAAAGTGAGAGAACGATCCAGACAATAGAAGATATGTTGAGGGTTTGTGCTTTGGATTTCGAGGGAAACTGGGATGATCACCTGCCATTGATTGAGTTTTCCTATAATCACAGTTACCATGCTAGCATCGGAATTCCACCCTATGAAGCCCTATATGGACGCAAGTGTAACGACTGGGAATTTTCGTGAATTAATTATGCGAGTAAAATGTAATTATGTGAATTATGTATTATTATATGAGAATGGAAATATTTAAATATATATTATATTCCAGTTTGACGTGTCATCCGGTATAAAGAGAATGATTGTGAAGCGTAGTTGAAAATACTTAGCATCGGGCCGTCAGTCAGGACGCGACCCGTTACGTGAAGAATGAATATTAGTAAAAAGGAAAATTTTATGATTAAGTATATTTCATTATGATACGTGATATGTGAATCTATGTTGTTAACTATTAAGGTGCATGATTATGTGATTATATGCTTGTATGGTCTTATTTGGAATTTTAGAAAATAAGAAGTGCATTAATTGTTATTTATATAGGTTATAAATGCATTTTAATTCTTTAAGAAAAATAGTTTTTAAAATTATATTTATTTATAAATTTCAAATTTGATTTTATTAAATTTCTAAAATTCTAAGCTATTTTATGATGTCACTCTTGTAATTTATAGATTTATCGTTTTATTTATAAAATATATTCTTTGTAATTAATTAGATTAATAATTATGTGATTACCAAGTTGCCCTTGCATGCATTTCCACTCACAATATAAGAGAAGGGTAGTTGTGTCATTAACCACCCCACTATCTCATTTCAACTTAACCAAATTACCATATCATCCTTGCATGCATTTTGTGCTAGTAGTGAGAGAAGGGTAGGTTGGTAATTTTATAATTCCACTAATATAAGCACATGGGAGAATCAAACAAAAGGCTTGTCATTTCTACCACCACTTCATTCACATCATTTTTCATCTCTCCCCTCTTCTTCTTCTATCTCAGCTCTCTCTCCCTCTTTTCTTTTCTCTCTCACCGAGCTCTCTTTCTCTCTCTTTCGCTCCTACATGCAACACCAAAATCTACTTATTATTTAAAGATCTTTCCATTGATCTTCATCATTTTCAATCACCTATTCATATATTCTTTGCATGCAAGTGTTTAAGAACGTTTTTGCATCAACATCTCTTGGTTATATCTAAGAAAACACATTTTTTAGTGTATGATCTTAAGAGAGAGTGTAGTACATAAGTTGTGTGATTTTCTTGGATTTGTTTTGGAGATAGGTTCAACGTTTTGCTATTAAAAAAGGATTTTGTTTTTTATTGAAATTTTTACAAAGGGTTTTGGTTCAAAGATTTGGTTTTTGGTTCGAATGAATGAGTTTTGCAAAAGGGTTTTATGTTCAATTGGTTTTGATGATATATATATATATACATAAACCTTTGTTTTTGAGTTGGTTTCTTTGCATGCATGTAAATTCCTAAGTGTAATCAAGTTTTATTTTGTTTGGTTTGGAAAGAAGATGGGTTAAATGATTAGATCATGAGTTTAATTATGTTGGATTTTTTATTCAGAGTATTGCATGTTGAGTTGATTGATTGCATGTCGATTCTACAAGTTGTTTTGTTGTTAATTTGGTTATTGTTTAATTTGGAAATAGAATTTTTTTTATGTTGGATATGTGAGTAGATAAGTATGAATAAGTTAAGTTTTGATTATTAAAAGCATGGATTTCATTCAGTTTTTCAAGGAATAAATGATTGCATTTATGCATGTTCAGATTTTGTTCAAAAATAATGTTTTTGTTTGGTTTTTTGATTTAAAAGAAATTATTTCAAGAAGTGTTCTTGTTTTGAATGGATTAAAATAGGTTTAAATTGTAAATGGAACCTTGCATGTCGATATTTGATAAATTATTTGTATTTTATTGAAAAAGTCGAACGGTATATGGTATTAAAAAGGGTTGATTCAAGTTGTTTGGTCAATTTGATTTTAGAGTCTAATTAATTGGTTTGTGTAAGATTGATTTGGTGTTTAAAAGATGTTTGGTTAGTTGCATGTCAATTTAAGTGGTTGCATGTTGATTTCTTGGCTTGGTACCATTTGTTTTTATTCAAATTTTATAGTTAAAAATGAAGGAATAATTATTTGGTTGTCGAGTTATTTGGATCACGATTATTTTGTTAAGATATAGATTTAAGTATACAAGTATATACTCTCTATGTGTTATATGAGTACTCTATGATTATGCTTGAATATACGAGTTAAGTATATAAGTATATACCACTAAGTGCTATGTGAATATTCTGTGATTATACTCATGTATATAAGCTAAGCTTTAATGCGAGTTGGGATAATCGTTAGACGTTCAGGGAACGTCGAGGGCGAATAAGTATATAATTAGGGATTATGTTTTGGATTGTAGATTCAGATAGTGGAGGCATTTAGGCTAGAAAAGGGAAAGGAAACTTAGGTGGCAGTAGTTCAGCTTCAGTAGTTCAGTTTCAATTTCAGTAAAGCAGGAAAGCGATTTAAGGCAAGTAACTCTGCCTTATCTTATGAATTGATATTGCTAATGCCATGATAAAGTACTGATCCTTTTTAATACTTGTGATAAACCTGTTATTGATTTCTGAGAAACCCTAATATTGATTCTTGTGATAACTTGTTATTGGATCCTGTTCGTCCCGTTTATAACAATTTCATTGATTCATACCCTATTACATTTCCTATATCCTTTGTCACCCTATGATCTCGTAAATCCTAATAGAACCTTTATGAATTTCCTTGTAAAATATTTTGATTAACCTGAATTTTTCATTAACTTGAATACCTTTGCCTTATTGATTAATTCCCTTGTATACTCGAACTTGATTTCTAGTATTGCTTCAATAATTCCCTATATTGACCATTGCTTATAATTCAAATTCCTTGAACTACCTTTGTTTGATAACTATCCTTTATTTCCATATCCAAACTTTGTAACTAGATGTACGCCATGTACTACACTTAATATCCGACACTCCTACCTTTGTTGATTATCGTTATAACTCTTTTTCAATATTTTCTTCCTTAGTTTTTGAACCATTGGTACTCATACTTGATGATCCCGCTTGTGAGAAGATAATTCAATTTCTGATAAGAGTCCTATAACTCCAATCCTCGACTGATAATTTAAATCCTATTGTTTAGAATCCTTGTAATTTCTCCCTGGCATCAGTTTTATAGAAGATAATTTCTCTTTAACAAAAGAATGTTTTCTTGATTTAGTGGATTGGACTCAGGCGCAAGTCCCTTTCACACCAATTAATAGGCTTAAATGTTGCCTAGGGATCCCATTATATTTGAGAACCCAGCGAGGTTCGGGATTACTTCGCGGCTGATCACCGGCTGTAATCCGTAGCATCCTAAAATGAAGTTTTTTGAAGTTGTTTTGATTATAAATGTTTATAACATGATGCCATGATGCCATCTATCTTGTCCATGATGTTTTTATGCGATTATGATATGATTCTCCTGCTATTGAATTGCGATGAATGTCGGCTTTCACCATATCTTAATTCTTGATTCTTGAAAGCCCAAACCTTTCTTCATAACCTTGGTATAGCCAAAGATAGAAATCTGCCACGTAGAGATTTAAAAGTAGAATGCCTCAGATTTTTCTATTGTTATCGCTTTATAGAACTAATATGTAGTTACTTGCTGAGCTTTTTATGCTCATATATTTTGACTTGTTCTAACCATGGTAGTTAAGCGAGAAGATGGTCAGACTTAGGCGCACTGCTCGTAAGAGCGTACCTGGTGGCCCCTAATGTGTCGTAGGCTTCCAGATGTCAGAGCAGGTAGTACAGGATGTGTGAGCAAGCACTTTAGTTAGAAAATTATAAGGATATAATGGGTTATCTGTCGGTTCCAAGTCGGAATCGATTGTGTAAATTAAATATTATTTTGGGTTGTAATATATATTATCTGGTTGGTAATTGTAATCTTGTCTCAAACTTAATCCTGTTTAGATCATGTTATTAGTTAATCGGGGTTTATGCTTATTTATTGTTAGTATTAATGGTGTGTGGATCCTCATTTCCTAACCCCGAGATTGAGGGCATCACATAAGTGTAGATCACCTTTGTATTGGGATAAAGTAGGAGAAAAGAAAGTGCTAGGACCTGAACTAGTTCAGCAGACCAAAGATGCAGTGGCATTGATTCGGAAAAGGTTGGAAGCAGCTCAAGATAGACAAAGAAAGAATGCTGATTTACATCAAAAAGATATGAACTTCGAAGTGGGATCGCTGGTATAGTTGAAAGTATCACCTTGGAAAGGGTTAGTTCGATTCGGTCAAAAAGGTAGGCTCAGCCCAAGTTATATAGGTCCATTTGAATTTTTGATGCAAATAGGAAAGGTCACTTACGAGATAGTGTTGCCACCGCAATTGCAGCATATTCATAATGTGTTCCACGTATCCATGTTGAAGCCATATATTCCTGATTCGAATCAAGTTATAGAGTATGAACCAATCGAACTTTAGTCATATTTGTCTTATGTGGAATAGCCAGTCCAGATCCTAGATCGTAAGGAGCGAATCCTTAGAAATAAGTCTATTCTTATAGTTAATGTACTTTGGAGAAATCCTCGAGTAGAAGAGTCTACCAGGGAATTAGAGTCAGATATGCTTGACAAATATCCCCGTTTGTTTAATTAGTTAAGATTCTGAGGATAAAATCTTTTTAAGATGTGAAGGATATAACGACTCGTATATTTTTGTATTATTTAAATATGTAATTATTGAATAACTAATCAATTAAAGAAAATGTGTAGATTGGTTCCGACAGCTGTGTATTGTTTATTATTATTTATATGTGATTGTTGGTCTGCGAGGATTTTTGGTATAATTGTTTATTGTACCGTATTGTTTTGTTTTCACTTTTAAAAGTGGATTTATGGCAGATTTATTTTCATAAATATTTGGATTGCCTCTAAATTATTTTTATAGCTTTATAATTTTAATAATTATTTTTGGGATTTTATAAAATTTACAAAACAATATTTAATTAATTATTTACCTTTAAATGATTTTCTGATTGTATTTATTTATAAAATCAGTAGTTAATTCCAGAATTCTTCAAAAATTATGAAACTCATATTTTTTTAAATTTTTAATTTTTTGAGAGTTTGAAAATTATTTTGGAAATTTTTGGAATTACTTTCACCTGCGCACTGCTTCGTTTAATCGTTAAATGCGGGTATAAGTTGCATTTCAAAAATGGTTTAAAAATTATGAAATTTGTGTTTTATTAGTTTCGGGATATTTATAAAAATTTTAAAACTATTTTGGTAATTTTCCGGGTTTGTTTTTCCCTCAACTTGGTTCAATAAATTGCGAATTTTTGGAACAGATTTATATATATCAGGACACTTGTTCGTAAATTAAAAAATCAGTACTACGTGTTCAATTCATGTGCTTGGATGCTACACGTGTTGAGTTGAGGACCTCAAAGAAAATACAAATATTTTTATTCTACCCAACCCCCCACCGCTCTCATCTCTCTGTTCTCGATCTCACCCCTTCTCTATCTTCTTCGCAATCTCTCTCTCAACTCTCTTTGTATGTCTCTGTTTCCTCTCTCTTCTCATCCCTTTCTTTCTCCCGGGACTTCTCCCGTCCGTGCTCCTTTCTTTTCCGGTAAGATTCTGGTCGGCTGTTTCCGGCAAGTTCTGTGATTCTGTCCCTGTTTCTGATTGAAATTACATATATGTGATTGTGTGAATATATGTGTTTGTGTATGGATTTGCAGTGTGTGCATGTTTTTCCGGGATGGTTCCCGGCCGGTTCTGCATTTCTAATTTGTTGCTGTGGTGTCGCGTGTGTCGCACGCACGTGTTGTCCAGTTTAATTTGGAACTTTAATTATTTTATCTGATATTCTACAGGAAATGATTGAGTAATATTCGTGAAATAATAATAGTTTCATGCGAGAAATTAATAATTATCGATGAAGTTTTACGTTGGAAACCCGAAATTAATCGAGTACCCGCAAAATTTTGCTGCTGTGAACGTTGAACTCCGGTGAGTCGACGGTGGACGATGAGGATACGTTCTGAGTCCTAAATATATAAGATAAATAAATTATTTTCGAGTCGTAAATAAATATTTGTATTATGAGTCATTTTGAGAAGTAAAATTTTGGATTGTGATTTGTTAGGAATCGACGTCGATTATGTTTCGACGGGTAAGCTTATAAACAGAGGAGTCGTTGTCCAAATTTTCTAAAAATTATTTTAAATACAAAATATGAGTCAAGGGCATATATTTGTAAATAAATATCGAATGAACCCTGTTTGTTATGTGTGCTATACTAATACGTATAAGTACGAGTCGGGAATTATTATCATTCGGGTAAGTGTTTAGCGAGGATAAGTCAAGCATAACTGGTCATCTAACCTAGGATATTTCGATTCTGTAGGTTCCAGTCGAAGGACTCGAAAGTAAAGTTGGTTTAAAGTCGAGCTAGTATTAGTTGAAAAGCTTCACAAGGTAAGTACCCTGGACTATTCTTTTATGGCTCAACATATATGAATATACTGATGTTTTATTCTCGTATTGGATTAGAACGTTTTAAGTTACGTATCCCTTGTATTTAAAAATATTCGTTTAAATTATGTTTTTGGGAAAAGTAACTTCTGAAAATGCCTATCTCTAGATTGTGATTAAATTTAGAAAGGTTTTGGATAGTGTGCTGTGATATAATATTTTTAAAATAGATAAGTATAAGTGATTTTGGAAACTGGATAAAACGGATCATATATTGGATGTGTTAGGAATATATGTATTACTTTGATGATAAGTTCAACAAAACACTTAAGTAGAAAACTCGTGTTTGTAGCCTCAACGGATAAGACCACTTTGGCTATCCGTTGATGGAGTAGCTTTACTTAGAAATAAGTTTAGTATTGTAGCACATTTCAGTCTCTGTATTTAAGTTATAATTCTTAGAAGTTGTGGGAAATTATAAGTCATGTTGACTACTAGTGGATATGCAAATAGGAGGGCTAATTGTAAATATTTCATGCCTTGTAATTTTGTATAAATGAAGTAGTATCAACTGATAGATTAAAGGCCTTCAACGGATGAGAAACAAAGCTTCAACGGATGTCTCTAAAGATTAAATGGATAACATCCATCAACAGATGAGTGCATCAACGGATAAAGCTTCAACGGATGTCACTAAAGCATCAACGGATAAAGCCATCAACGGATGAAAGCTTCAACGGATGCTCAGTTCCATAGCAATTGATAGTGACAATTCATAAGCTGACAGAGGCACATGGGTTGAAAGAGATAATTGGAATGTGGTAGCCTCTTGGAGGAATCAAGAAAAAGCAGCATTTCTATTATGGTGCAAACAAGGAAGTATTCAAAGATTCACAGATTATCTTAGATTGCATTGGATAGAGAAATGAAGAAGAAACATGTGAAGAACTATTTTATAATTGTATTTTATCTTTTTCTTCACTCGTAAACTTGGTGATATATAAACCAAGTTGCAGCTAGTAATTAGATGTGAATTTTCCAGAGTTGTTTAGAAAAACATAGAGAGAAAATCATCTAGTTTGTACTAGGAAGCAGCTGTGAACAATTCTTTGTATCACAGATTTTCTGAAATACACATCTCTGGTGGAGCAACAAATCCACCAGAAAAGTTTTTAAAGCCTTTGTGTTCTTTACATTTGTGTCTTGAATATACATCTATCTGCACCTGCTCAATGCAATTCACACACATTCCTGCTCAAAGCAATTCACACACATCTGTTCATCATACACTTAGCTTTTGAAACTGCTCAAAACTTGAAAAAGTTTTGAGATTTACATTCAACCCCCTTCTGTAAATCTCATTGTTAGTTCCTTGGGAATAACAATTGGTATCAGAGCAAGCTCTTGACATACAAAGAGTTTAAAGATCTATTCTACTAACATCATGAGTAGGAAGGATATTGGTGTGAAGATTCCAATTCTGGAAAGAGATAATTATCATCACTGGAAAGTGAAGATGCATCTACATCTTCTCTTTCAAGATGAAAGCTACATAAACTGCATTGAGAATGGTCCTCACATCCCTCATAAAGTGGCCACAGCTGCCACTGCCACAGTTGTTGTTCGACAGTCTATTCCCAAGCCAAAAGTAGAATGGACTGATGAAGATATTGAAGAGGTTCACAAGGACAAGAAAGCCATGAACATTCTGTTTAATGGCCTAGACAAAGATATGTTTGATAATGTCATTAACAGCCAAACTGCTAAGGAAATTTGGGATACTGTACAACTTATCTGTGAAGGTACCGAACAAGTTAGAGAAAATAAAATACAGCTTCTCATTCAACAATATGAATATTTTCATTCTGATGAAGGAGAATCATTAAATGATACCTTCAATAGATTTCAGAAACTGTTGAATGGATTGAAGCTGTATGGCAGAGTGTACCAAGTCAAGGATTCCAACTTAAAATTTCTGAGATCTCTACCAAAGGAATGGAAGCCTATGACTGTTTCACTAAGGAATTCTCAAGATTATAAGGACTTCACACTTGAAAGATTATATGGAATTTTGAAGACATATGAACTTGAGATGGAGCAAGATGAGCTGTTGGAGAAGGGAAAGAGAAAAGGTGGATCAGTTGCACTTGTAGCTGAAAATGAGAGAACTGAAGCCAGGAATGAAGAAAAGACAATGCCAAGTCTCAAAATTGGCACAAGCAAATCAGAATCAAGCAAGGGAATGGAGCAAGCAGTTGAGGTTGAAGATAATTCCAGTCAAGATGACTCTGATGATGTTGATGAACATCTGGCTTTTCTATCCAGAAGGTTTGCAAAGATGAAATTCAAGAAAAACACTAGAGCCACTAAGCCAAACAAGAATATGGTGGACAAATCTATGTTCAAGTGTTATAACTATGGCACAAGTGGACACTTTGCAAGTGAGTGCAGAAAGCCAACTTCTGAAAAGAAGAAATTTGAGCAAGTGGATTACAAAAAGAAATATTTTGAATTGCACAAACAAAATGAAAAGGGCTTTTCTGACTCAGGAAAATGACTGGGCAGCTAATGGAGCTAATGAAGATGATGATATGGAGTATGTCAACTTAGCCCTGATGGCTAATTCTGATGAAAATGAAACTAGTTCATCAAGCAACCAGGTATTCACTACTGACCTCTCTCAGCTTTCTAAAAATGAATGCAATGAAGCCATAAATGATATGTCCAATGAATTATATCATTTACGTGTTTCCCTTAAATCACTGGCTAAAGAGAACACGAGAATTAAAGAGAATAATATGTTTTTAAGTGATAGGAATGTTGTGTTAGAGGGTAAGGTAATTGAGCTTAAAAATATTAAAATCAAATGCTTATCTGTTGAGAGTGAACTAGAAGAGTCTGTTAAGAAAGTATAAGTTCTTTCTAAACAACTAGAACATGAGCAAGAGGTAATCAAGGCATGGAAAACATCTAGGGATGTTAGTGCTCAAATTGTCAAGGTTCAAGGAATTGAATCACTCTATGAGAATGCCTGGAAGCAAACAGAAAGGAAATGGAATTAATTGATGGACTGTCAACGGATGTGGAATCAACGGATGATGAGAGTCATCCGTTGAAGGAAGAAAAGGAGCATCTGTTGAAGGTTTATCAATTGAAACAGGCAAATGATTCTAAAAGGGATAATCTGAAAAATCTCAGTAAGAAGTTTGGTTCAACTTGCAAGAACTTTGTCAAAGAAGAAGCTAGCACATCCAAAGGTGCCAGTAAGGTGAATATAGGACACATGACTTTAGATCAGTTGAAAAATAGGCTTAAGTTGGTTGAGGATAAAAAGGAAACTAAAAGAAAATCTAATAGAAATGGGAAGGTAGGGATTAACAAACACAACAATTACACACCTTATAAGTATGCTCCTAGAAAAAGTTGTGTGCATTGTAGTAGTGTTAATCATCTATCTACTAACTACAAATCTGTTAAGAATGCTCCCATGCCTTTAACTCATTCCATGCCTAACATGTCTATGTCACCACTGCATGTTATGCCTGTTATGTCTCAACATAATCCACATGCACATTTTGCAAACATGCCATATGTTAATAATCCTTATTTTGCTGCATTTAGTATGCCTCAAATGCCATACAACATGCCTATGTGGAAAAATATGTTTGCACAATCTATGCCTTATCAAATTCAACCAAATGTGCTAAATGATTCTGTGACTAACCCTACACTTCAACCAACTGCATCTGAGATCAAGGTTGACTCAAAGTTACATAAGTCAAAAGGTGCAGGAAGTGTGAAGTCTAGGAAAAAGACTAACAAGGCTGGACCCAAGGAAACTTGGGTACCAAAATCAACTTGATTTGATTTTGTTGTGTGTAGGGAAAAAAGAATCTATGGTACTTGGACAGTGGTTGTTCAAGGCACATGATAGGAGATTTCACCCTGCTCACAGAGTTCAAGGAGAGAGCTGGCCCTACCATAACCTTTGGAGATGACAGCAAAGGGTTCACTATGGGATATGGCTTGATTTCAAAGGAAAATGTCATCATTGATGAAGTTGCATTAGGTGATGGTCTCAAACACAATCTATTGAGCATCAGTCAACTATGTGACAAAGGGAATACTGTTTCCTTCAATTCTGAAGCCTGTGTTGTTACCAGTAAGAAGGACAACAAAGTGGTTCTAAATGGAGTTAGAAAAGGGAATGTGTACTTGGCTAACTTCAACTCTACAGATGTAGAATCAATTACTTGTCTTTTCAGCAAAGCAAGTCAAGATGAAAGTTGGCTATGTCACAAGAAGCTGTCCCATTTGAATTTCAATACAATGAATGACCTAGTCAAAAAGGACTTAGTTAGAGGAATGCCTCTAGTGGAATTCTCAGGGGATGGACTGTGTGATGCTTGTCAGAAAGGAAAGCAATATAAAGCATCATTCAGTAAGAAACTTGAATCAGCAATTGATGAACCATTATAACTGCTATACATGGATCTTTTTGGACCAGTCAATGTATTGTCAATTTCAAGAAAAAGATATTGCCTAGTGATTGTAGATGATTCCTCAAAGTTTTCATAGACCTATTTTCTTAGATCAAACGATGAAGCTAGTGAAATCATTATCAATCATATCAAGCAAGTCAACAACCATCCAGATTTCAAAGTAAGGAACATCAAGAGTGATAATGGAACTGAGTTCAGGAATTCTACCATGAGGTTGTTCTGTGAAGAAAATGGGATCATGCACGAGTTCTCAACTCCAAGGACTCCACAACAGAATGGTGTGGTGGAAAGGAAGAACAAATGACTAATTGAAGCTGCAAGAACAATGCTTGAAGAGTCAAAACTCCCAACATATTTTTGGGCTGAGGCTGTTAACTGTGCATGTTACACTCAGAATATTTCTTTAATCAATCAGGCAAAAGGCATGACTCCATATCAATTGTTCAAGAGAAGAAAACCAACCTTAAACTTCCTTCATGTCTTTGGTTGCAAATGCTACATTCTAAGGAACCAACCTGATCACAAAGGAAAGTTGATGCAAAGGCTGATGAAGGGATATTTGTTGGTTATTCTGCTGGAAAATCATATAGGGTCTACAATCTAAGAACCAACATTGTTATGAAATCTGTGCATGTTGTGTTTGATGATAAAAAGATTGATGGACTAACAGATGAGGTACATCATGAAGGACTCAAATTTGACAACATTGAGATATATTGTGATGATAGTGAAGATGAGAATGATGAAGAAGACACTTCAAAAAGGATTCAAAATTTTCCTTTGGATAATGCACAAAATGTTGCATCAGTTGAAAGTCATAACTCAGCATCCGTTGACAGAAGTAATGCAGCATCCGTTGAAAGACAAAGTGTATCATCCGTTGAAGTACATAATGGAGCATCCGTTGATCATAGTTCATCAATGGATAATCAATTTACATCATCAGTTGATAGAACTCCCAGTTCCTTGCAAAGGACCAATAACTCAGGGGGAGTTTCAACCAATCAACACTCTATCTCACATCATGACAATACTGAGGCCACCTCATCTAGAGCTAATCTACCACCTCAAAGGAAATGGACCAAGAATCATCCCTTTGAACTAATCATTGGTGATGCAATATCTAAGGTGCAAACTAGAAGGGCTACTCAAGATGAATGTCTATACAGTAGTTTCCTATCACATGAGGAACCTAAGAGAGTGGAAGAAGCTCTATTGGATCCAAATTGGATTTTAGCTATGCAAGAAGAGCTAAATCAATTTGAGAGGAACAAAGTATGGAAGCTGGTACCCAAGCCAAAGAACAAGAGTTCTATTGACACAAAATGGGTATTCAGAAACAAGATGGATGAAAATGGCATTGTCATAAGGAATAAAGCTAGATTGGTTGCCAAGGGCTACTCTCAACAAGAGGGAATAGATTTTGATGAGACATTTGCTCCTGTTGCAAGTCTTGAAGCCATCAGAATTTTTCTAGCCTATGCAGCCCATGCCAATTTCAAAGTCTATCAAATGGATGTCAAGAGAGCATTTCTGAATGGAGAATTGGAGGAAGAAGTCTATGTGAGCCAACCTCCAGGGTTTGAAGATCCAAATTTTCCAGACCATGTGTATTATCTGTTGAAAGCACTCTATAGACTAAAGCAAGCACCTAGAGCCTGGTATGAGACTTTGTCAAAATTTCTCCTAGATAATTACTTCACAAGAGGTACTGTTGACAAAACTCTTTTCTTTAGAAATGTTAATGGTTCTACAATACTTGTTCAAATTTATGTAGATGATATTATATTTGGTTCAGCAGATGATAAACTTTGTAAAAAGTTTGCTAAGTTAATGCAAAGTAAATATGAAATGAGCATGATGGGAGAGCTAACTTATTTTCTTGGTTTACAAGTTAAACAAGTTAGTGGTGGAATTTTCATTAGTCAAACTAAATATATTTATGATCTTTTAAAGAAGTTTGACTTAATGGAATGTTCATCTGCAAAAACTCCCATGGCCACTGCCACTAAGCTTGAATTAAACAAGGCTGAAAAGTCTGTGGACATTACAAGCTATAGAGGCATGGTTGGTTCACTTCTATATTTAACTACTAGTAGACCTGATGTAATGTTTGCTACATATCTTTGTGCTAGATTTCAAGATGATCCTAGAGAATCTCACTTAGTTGCTATTAAAAGAATTTTCAGATATCTCAAAGGGACTCCAAATCTAGGAATTTGGTATCCTAGAGAGTCTGGTTTTGATCTAATTGGCTACTCAGATGCAGATTATCCAGGTTGCAAAATAGACAGGAAAGGTACAACTGGTACCTGTCAATTTCTAGGGAATAAGCTTGTTTCATGGTTTAGTAAGAAGCAAAATTATGTTTCTACATCAACAGCTAAGGCTGAGTACATTGCTGCTGGTAGTTGCTGTGCACAGATATTATGGACGAGGAATCAACTATTTGACTATGGGCTAAATGTTGACAAAATTCCAATATTCCGTGACAACACAAGTGCTATTGCCATTACTGAAAATCCAGTGCAGCATTCAAGAACCAATCACATTGACATCAAGTACCACTTCATAAGGGAATATGTGATGAATGGTATAGTGGAACTTCATTTTGTTCCAAGTGAAAAACAAATTGTAGACATATTTACCAAGCCACTTGATGAATCAACATTCACAAGATTGGTAAGTGAGCTAGGTATGCTTAATTATTCCTAAATTCATGTCCTAATTGTAATTTGTTTTGTAGCCTGAAATGAATTTATTGCAAGAACAAAGTTGGCTTTAAGTAAAGTTTATTCTATCAATGGATATTTCCTATCCGTTGAAAGTCAAAATTATTCTATCAACGGATCTCCATTATCCGTTGAAAGACAAATACATTTCTGGTAATTTTATCCTTCAACGGATAAAACTGTGTTAATCTTCAACGGATAACTGTTTACCTCATCCATTGAAGTGTCACATCAGTCGTTTTGAGTGAGTCACAGTCGTTGATTCTATTTTCTTAACCGTTGATACATATATACATATATATACAGTTGTATGTTTTTGTATTAAAGGCAGTTTTTAGAATACATACAGTTTTTCTTTTATTCTCAAACGGCTGTAATTCACTTAAAAATATTGTCTAATCATTCTCTTTATGTTTTAATTTGAGAAAGTATAAAAGCCCCTTTGAATTCTTATTTTCACTTTACGCTTTCTTGCAATTTTCAAAAGCTTTTACTCTCTTTCTCTCCCAAAACTCTCAACTTTTCTCTGCAACTTCTACCCACAACAATGGCACCAGTAGTAAAGATAATTTCCCAATCTGGGTTTGTCTATGAGAAAATCAATTTCGTAGCTTTGGTGGAAAAGAATGAAGCCCACCCAGATTATCACAAGATGATGGATTTCATCAAAAAATGCAAATTGAGCTATGCAATGCTGGAAGCCCCAATGATTTACTATGAGGTAGTTGAGGAGATTTGGACAACTGCTGAGTTCAACCCCACTGATATGACCATCTCCTTCTCTCTCAAAGGTAAGGATTACTGTATTAACTGTGATGGTATACAGTCCTGTTTTAAATTACCTGAAAACAATACCATGATACCACACACTAATAATGATGTATCTAGCATGTTAGATTCCATAGGCTATTCCCTTGATTCTACTAGTTTAGGCAGTATTAAGAGAAAAGGCCTTAGGAAAGAATGGAGTTTTCTCAGTGATGCCTTTATCAAGGTTTTCTCTGGGAAAATTAGTGATTTTGATGCAATAACCTCATATCTTGTTAATATGCTCTATATGCTGGTTTCTGATAGGTACTACTGAAAGGCATATGTCATAGCCTATTTGTTTATTCGAGGATTTAACTCAACTCAAATAAGGATGTAACAAGTAAATAGTGGTTCTATCATCAGAGAGATCTCTCAAAGTAACATATGTCAAAGGATTAAGTAACATTGTTCGTCTACAGACTTGAGGACTTAATTCACTGGAAGAAGCTCAAGAAATTGATCAAGCCTTAGTGATATAAATCAAGATTGTGGATTTAATCAAGTGACAGAGATCTCGTCAGGGTATCAATTAATTACAAGGATTTAGTCTGAAGAAAATCAAGAGTATCAAAGTCAAGGTATGAAGAAACGTCACGGAAGTTAGTCACTCATGAACCAGACAGTACATCGAGTGTCAACATTGAAGTGGTGGAATTGATTCATAATTGACAGTCATTTTCAGAAGATTTTCAGAAGAATGGTTGCTGCTCAAGATTAGTATTAATTCTCTATTAATTAATTAAGTCATATAATTTAATTAAGAGAATAAATTAAATCTGCAAAGATTAATTTATTGATTAATTGAATTAATTGATTAATTAATTCATAATTATTATTTGATTAAAATCTATTTTAATCCAGCAAGACTATCTTTTGTATTAGCAAGACAATCGGTATGACAATCAATAGTCATACCGAAAGTGCATTGAACTGAAGCTGATTTTCAACAGAAGCAGTGCATTGAATATCAAACACAGAAGAACACAGAACAGAGAAAAACAGCAGAGAACTTATTGCAAATTTACAGATCATTTATTTCTAGTATTTATTGTTAAATCTAATCCACTAGAAATCCTTTTCTTGTTCTTGTGTAACTATCTAGCGGATCAAAATCCCTAGAACTTAATCTCAAATTGCATTTAGCATTTGATCCTTTTTATTACAAAAATAGAAAAAGTTCATGTCGAATTTATTCTAGATTTGGAATAATTTATTTGAGATTAATCCCTTGTAAATGATACCGTTGTTGTAACATCTTTCAAGTTTAATAATAGTTTTATTTAACTTGAATTTTGTTTCACTTTTTTTATTCCGCATTTTATTCGATTAAACGGTATTGTTTGTATTCAACCCCCTTCTACAAACATATTGAGACCTAACAATTGGTATCAGAGCCTTCTGATTAACGAACAAATCAAGATCTTAGACTTTTGTGAATCTTTCACTCCTTGAATTTTTATTTACTCAAAAAATTCATAATGTCTACACAAAAAGTTGGAACCGTTAAAATTCTACTATTCGATAAAGAAAATTATGTTATGTGGAAGAAGAAGATGCTATTGTTTTTACAAGTTGCAAATCCCAAATATCTGGAAGTGTTAAAGAAGGGTCCAAAAATTCCGATGGTTATTGAACCAGAGGTAATAGAAGATGATGTGGTGATTACCAAAGCTAGAGCTTATGTAAAAGATCCTGAGGATTTTTCTCCTGCTGAAAAAGAAGAAGCCTCCCTGGATGTTAGCCTTCAATTAATTTTAGTAGATTCCCTTGATCCCTTGATGAATAGACATGTGATGAACTGTAAAGATTCCAAACACATATGGGAAACTATTGAGGTGATTAATGAAGGAACAGAGGAAGTTAGGGAGAACAAGTTAGAAATCCTAACCTCTGAGTATGAATACTTTAAATCCAATCTAGGAGAAGGAATCACTGAAGTGTTTGAGAGGTACAATGCATTGATCAACAACCTGAACATTAATGGAAATACTATTCAATCAGGGAGGTCAACAAAAAGTTCCTTTTAACACTGCCAACTCATCCCGAACATAAAATCACTGCCATAAGAGAAGCAAGAGATCTGAGTGAGATTTCTTTGGAAAGGCTCAATGGTGTGTTAAAGACCTATGAGTTGGAGCAGATTCAGCAGAAGGAAGTCTACAGGAAAGGAAAAGTGGTCAGCACGTCTACTGCTCTAGTAGCTGAAGAACAACAACAACAACCACAACAACAACAACAATCTCAACAGTCAGAAAGAATGGTACAGTCTTCCAAGGCTGAAGAAAATGTAATAGTAGCAAAATTTGATCCTCCTACTACAAATCAATCAGGAGATGGTTTTTATTCCTTGGAAGAACTGGAGCAATTGGAAGATGAGTCAATGGCCCTGATTGTCAAGAGATTCTCCAATGTCAGATTCAAGAGGAATCCCAAGTTCAAGTACAAGTCCAACTACAACAGATTCCAGAAAGGTGGATCTTCATCCTCTAACACCAGCAGTGGTGGGTACAAAACAGGGATGGTTGATCGAAGTACCATTCGATGCTTCAACTGCAATGAGTTGGGACACTTTGCCACAGAATGCAGGAAGCCAAAATAATTTAGGAAGAACTCTTATGATTCTAATCAGAAGAGTAAATCTGAAAGGGCTTACCTGGCAAAGGGAAGAAGCTGGGATGATACTGACAGTGAAGATGAAGAAGTTGGGAATCTTGCTCTCATAGCTAGTGATGCAAACACCTCATCGTCAAGAAAAGAGGTAAAATTTACTGATGCTGAATTAGTTTATCATCTAGGAGGTTCCTTAGATTGTGCTCGTCGTGATAATGAAATGTTAAATCAACAAATCAAAGACCTTGAGAAAGAGGTCAATGAATTAAGACTTGTGCACATTAATCAAGATAAATTAAAAGAACAAGTATCTTTTCTAGAGAATAGAGTTGATTGTTATAGACAACTCGAAACTATTCTCAAAGACAAGATCACCGGTCTTGAGACTAAGGTCAAAGCTTACTTTAATTCTTGCTCTAAGGCTAAAGAGTTCTACAATAAGCAAGCTATTAATCAAACATCTGGAGTAGGTTATGATTATAATGTTGCTATTGGAGAATTAGGCATAAACTCCCCTCATCATGTCTGTGCTAAAGGTAGGGAAGTACCACATGTGCTTAAGGGTGTTGATGAACCCCTCTATAAAAAATCAAGTGTTGAACCATTTGATGAGACCTCATTTATTATTCAAGAAGAAATCCGTGCTGAAGATCTTGCTAATGAGAAAGTTGTTTCCAAGTCAAGTGTGTCAAAGGTTCCAGTCAAAGTTGTGAAAGCAACTGAGACTAACTCAGACACACATGAGTTGGATAACAAAAATGCCATGTTTACCATGCATAAGTTGCCTGTTGTTAATCCCTCTCATAAAGCATGTGGTGTTCCTGATTGTATGTCTTGTGCTTTTAATTTGATGTATGCTTATTTTAATGGTAAGCATGTTTCTAATGATAAGACTACTCCTCGTCAGCATGTGAATAATAGGAAGCATGATAGGTCTAAGACTGCTAGTCCTCCTAAAGCTAGAAAGGAGACATTTGTGCCTAAGCCTAAACAGAAATTTGTCAAGGCTGTTTATAAGGTCAAATGTCCAGTCATTGAGAAAGTTGAGAACATTAAAGTTAAGAATGTTGTTTTGCCTGATAAAGGCCAATTTTACAAGTATGCCAGACCCAACCAAGCTTGGGTTCCGAAGAAGGTCTAATCCATTTGTATTGTAGGGCATTAAACAGGTACAACCGGTAGTGTGGATTCTTGACAGCGGATCGTCAAGACATATGACCGGAGATAGAGCCCTGCTATCAAATGTGGTTGAGAAAGCTGGCCCAGTGGTTACCTTTGGAGATAATAGCAAATGTTTAACTGAGGGATATGGCTGTTTGCTAGATGGAAATGTTATCATTGAAAATGTGTATGTTGTGCAAGGACTTAAACACAATCTGCTTAGCATTAGTCAGTTCTGTGACAACGGCTACAATGTTTTATTCGACAAGCTGAAGTGTCAGATTCTGCACAAGAAAAATGAAAAACCCTCCTTGATGGGAATCCGGAAAGGAAATCTATTCGTAGCTGACATGAACTCTGGAAGCAATCCTGAAGTCAATTGTATATATTCAAAGGTATCGTCAGATGAGAGTTGGCTATGGCACAAGAGACTTTCCCATCTCAATTTCAAAACAATGAATTCTCTTGTCAAAAGAGAATTGGTCAGAGGTCTGCCTCAGCTGGAATTCTCCCCAGAAGGACTGTGTGAGGCTTGCCAGAAAGGAAAGTCAAAGAAAGCAAGTCACAGAGGCACTGACACATCCTCCATAACTGGTGTTCTGCAATTATTGCACATGGATTTATTTGGACCAGTTAATGTTCTTTCGATGTCAAAGAAGTGTTACTATCTTGTGATAGTTGATGACTATTCCAATAATACGTGGGTTTTATTCCTTCACTCTAAGGATGAAACACCACAAGTTGTGATTGATCATATCAAGTTGATCGAGTTAGATTCTAATGTCCCTGTTAGAGCAATAAGGTCAGATAATGGAATAAAATTCAAGAATTCACTTCTCAATGGATTCTGTATAGACAAAGGGATTACTAGACAATTTTTAGCTCCTAGAACCCCTCAGTAAAATGTAGTGGTAGAAAGGAAGAATCGTACATTGATTGAAGCTGCAAGAACGATATTAAGTGAATCAGGTCTTCCAATGTAATTTTGGGCTGAAGCTGTCAATACTGCATGTTATACTCAGAATCGAACTCTAATCAACAAAGACTTCATGAAAACTCCTTATGAGATTATGAATGAACAGAAACCTTCTATCAAATACTTTCATGTATTTGGTGCCAGATGCTTCGTGCTCAAGGATGGAGATGATCGTCGTGGTAAATTTGAGGCAAAGGCATATGAGGGTATTTTTGTTGGATATGGAAGAAGATCATACAGGGTGTATATCATTGGTCAACGCAAAGTAACTGAAAGTGTAAATATTACATTTGATGACACTAAACTCCCTAGTATCCAAACTGAAGATCCTTCTGAGAAACTGAAGTTTGATGATATGTCAGATTCAGAATCAGAACATGATCAAGAACCTGAGGTTGTTGCTGGTGAAGAACCTGTTAATCATGATGATACTCAAGGTAATAGTGATGGAAACATTGGCAACAATGGAGATACCACTGCTACTGATGAAGAATCATCAAGTCAACCTGACAACAACTCAGGGGGAGATGCAGAAGGATCAACTAGTAGGACACAACATCCCAATGAGTTTCGAGGCGAATCATCAAGATCAAATCTTCCAAGACAGACTGTCTGGAATAAAGCTCATCCTTTTGAGTTGATTATTGGTGATCCAGATGTTGGAGTCAGAACTAGACGTGCTACTCAAAATGAATGTCTATTCTCAGGATTTCTTTCTGAGATGGAACCTAAGAAGATTGAAGAGGCACTGACTGATCCAGATTGGGTGATTGCTATACAAGATGAACTCAATCAGTTTGAACATTAACAAGTCTGGAAACTGGTACCTAGACCTACATACAAGAAAGCTGTTGGTACTCGGTGGGTATTCAGGAATAAACTAGATGAAGATGGTATGGTTATAAGAAACAAAGCAAGACTGGTAGCTAAAGGGTACTCTCAAGCTGAAGACATTGATTATGATGAAACCTATGCTCCAGTGGCTAGACTAGAGGCCATCAGGATATTTCTGGCATTCGCAGTATTCTCTACCTTTAAAGTTTATCAAATGGATGTCAAGAGTGCCTTTCTGAATGGAAAGCTGGATGAAGAGGTGTATGTAGAGCAACCTCCTGGTTTTGAAGATCCAGATCATTTGGATTTTGTCTACTTTCTTTTCAAGGCTATCTATGGACTCAAACAGTCTCCGAGAAAATGGTATGACACTCTCTCTGAATTTCTTATTGAAAATAGCTTTATTAGAGGTGTCATAGACAAAACTCCCTTTTCTAAAAAGCATAAGAATGATACTATATTAGTCCAAGTCTATGTGGGTGATATAATATTTGGGTCTACTAATGATAATCTCTGTAAGAGATTTGCTAAGTTAATGCACAACAAATTTGAAATGAGCATGATGGGAGAGCTGAAGTTCTTTCTTGGATTACAAGTAAATCAAAGGTTAGATGGAACTTTTATTTGTCAATCCAAGTATCTCAAGGAACTCCTCAAAAAGTATAATCTAGAGGATTCTGCATCAGCAAGGACTCCGTCAACTACAGTTGTCAAGCTTGGACCATGTGAAAACTCCATTAAGGTAGATGTCACAAGCTACAGAGGTATGATTGGCTCGTTACTCTATCTTACTGCAAGTAGACCAGATATTATGTATGCTACATGCTTATGTGCAAGGTTCCAAGCGGATCCTAGAGATATTCATCTCGTTGCTGTTAAACGAATCTTGAGATATCTTAACGGAACACCAAATATAGGTATTTGGTACCCTAAAGAATTTGGTTTTAACCTTGTTGGATATACAGATTCAGATTACGCAGGAAGTGTTGTTGATAGAAAAAGCACCTCAGGGAGTTGTCAATTCCTAGGTAGCAGACTAGTCTCATGGTACAGCAAGAAACGGCAAACAGTTTCCAATTCAACGGTCGAGGCTGAATATATTGCTGCTGGAAGCTGCTGTGCTCAGATCTTGTGGATTAGGAATCAGCTACGGGACTATGGCTCTGTATGGAACAAAATACCTATTCTATTTGACAATACAAGTGCAATAGCCATCACCAACAACCCTGTGCAGCATACAAGGACCAAGCACATTGACATCAGGTATCATTTTATTAGAGAGCACGTCATGAATGGTACTGTTGAACTATTTTTTGTTCCAACAGAAGAACAAATAGCAGATATTTTCACTAAACCTCTTGATGAATCCATATTTACCAAATTAGTTGGTAAATTGGGTATGTTGAATAGTTTTAGTGATTAAACTTGTGCATATCTGAAATCTGTTCTTGAATTAATTTACAAATGAATTTTTCATAAATGAAAAAATTCATTTGCAAATTTATTTTATCATATTTTCCATAATTTCTTGCTTATTTCTATGTAAGTTTTATTATCTTATCTTATTTATTTATTCTACTTGTTAATTTTAATATCTCAGAATATTTTATTTTCTCTAAAAATATTTTTCTATGAATTTTATTTGCTAAAATTCAACAGAAATCTATTTTTTGAATAAAATATAATTATTTCTGAAATATTGCTTTTGTTTTTGTAAAATTATTCTGAAACTGTAAGTATTAATTCTGTGTATAAGTTTATTTTATACTAGAATGACAATCGGCAAGACAATTGAAATTGTCTTGCTAAAAGTCATTCCAGTACATATATGTGTTTAATTTTAATTCAGTTTAATTTTATAACTGGCAAGACAATCGGTATGACTATCAATAGTCTTGCCAGTAATAAAATTTATATCAGATAATATTTGTTTTTATTTTGTACTGGTATGACTATCAGATTGTCATACCAGTTATATTATAAGTATTTTTGTTTTCTCAATTGCCTGGTATGACAATCGGGAAGACAATCGGTATGACTTTCCTCGATTGTCATACCAGTTGTTCAACTTAACAATTTTTTGTTTTGTTTTGTAAAATCAATTCAGTTCAGTTTTCAAATTCCAACAATTTTTTTCTCTCTTTTGTTTCTCTCTCTCAATTCGATCACAAACCTCCATTGATACTTCATTGCTCGAGTGTTTACTCAGCTTCACAAAACTCCACTTCTGAGATATATACATACGCGTATATACATACAGAAGTGCTGCCAATTTTTTTAAAAAAAATATTTTTCAAAATCCAATCTTTCATTTCATTGGCTGTTGTGTTGTGTGTTTGACTTATCTGGTTGCATATCTGATTTTGGTGGTCAAGACACATTTGTTTCTAAGTTTTTTTTCGATATAATTGAATTAATTCGAATTATTAATTAATTTTTAATTCAAATTTTCTTAATTTAATTCTTAAAATTCTGACAGTGTGTGTATTGTTGTATTTGTTTTTTAAAATGGCTCTCAATTTCCAAATTGTCTCGCATAATCTTGTTGGTTATTTTAATCCAGAAAAATGTGATGTGGAAAAATTTAAGCCGTGGATTAGATTTTTAAATGACCATTCGATTGTTAGCTCTGCTATTAAATCAAATGTGCATTTAAATGTCGATATGCTCAGACTAATTTGCATAACCTCTAATGTGGCCGATGATTTTAAATCTTTTTCATTCACCGTGGCAAACACACTGTATGTAGTTGATGAAACAGTCGTCAATCGAGCGTTAAATTTTCCAATGGACAATTTCTGTAATTTACCCTCTGAAAATGATATTTCAAACTTTTTCCATGCTATTCACCATCAGGGGGTGATTAATTTAACCAAGTTGTCTAAATCCAATTTGGTTTCTGAATGGGATATTTTCTTCGATACACTTTCCAAAGTGTTTGCCAACTGCACTAAATCCAACTTTCACAACATCACTTCCACTCTGCAGTATATTGGTCTTGCGGTTGTTTTCAATCAAAGGATCAATTTTGGCAAACTACTTTTACCCATTCTTCTGAGACGTCTCACTACTGCTTTACGTGATCATTCTACAAATCGTAGGGTTTCGTGCTACTATGCTCGTTTTCTCATGCACATAGCAGAACATCTTCTCTCACCTGAGCATAAAGCTCTTTTTGCTAACTCTTCAGTAACTGAACCCCCTCCAGTAAGCAAAAAGATTTACACACGCCAAGACACAACCTTCAAATTCATGCAAGTTCCAGTACTTGTATCTGCTTTCATGGCCACTTACATTCCTTTACCTATCTTCAATCTTCCCGGTCATGAACAACAAGCTCAACCTCCAGTGGTTCAAACCACCCAGGCTCAAACATCAGATGCTCTTCCTCTGCAGGTAATAATTCCTCAAACTTAAACTATTCCTACTTCTGTTGAAAGACCCCCAGTGGTTGATAGGACTGACCATGAAGTTGTAGAACCATAGCTTCAATCCCAGGTTATAGAGCCAAACACAGAGTCACAACCTATCTCAACCTCTCCCCCACTGTCTAAAATGTTGCCTAGAAGGTTAGTAGGAAGTAGTATATTGGTGGATGTGAATGAACCCTCAGCTCTGCCTCCTCCCAAGAAAAGAAGAACATTTAATGAGGCATCTGAAAGCCCATCCTTGTCCTCCCAACAGGACATGGACTTTGATATGGCCAGTGAACAGTACATTCTATCAACAAGATGAATCTATTGAAATTCGCCATAGGGCCATGGCATCCTGTACTGAGTCAAGCACAGTTCCATTACTCACAATGGAAGCATACAGACCAATAGATGATACTCAGGACACAGAGCGAGGAGTGCACATTGAGTCGGTTACAGTGCCTGCATAGCTACGGCAGAAGAGCAGTCACATGCTTCTGAGGGAAAATCTGACTCTCAGCCACCTTTAATAGAGTCATTTTCTCCCCTCCCAGATCCAACACCTTTGGCTCCCTCACGGGATTCTCCACTCGCAGATTTATCTGGAGAAAGTGGAGGGCAACTCGGTCAATCTATCCCTGAAGCAATTCAGACATCTATTTCACATGAAAAGATAGGTTTGACTGAGGATCGGGACTCGCGAATTCCCATTGCACCACCACTGACCTCTCTTGAAGAGGCTAGGGTGATTTCAATTGCAGGTACAGTCGATCAGCATCAGGAAGACTCCTCACGAGCAATAATATTGAGAGATACACAAGCACGTGAGTTGAGTGAATCAAACAGGAGAGATATTCAGATGAGCGCACACACAGACACAAACACTGAAAATCTGTTAGCTCAAATTGCTGAACTGAAAGAACAACTTGTAAAAAGTCTGGCTGAGGCTCAATCATTCAAAGCACAAGTGGCTGAACGGTCTTCTTCTTCCACCTCTGTCAATAATCAGCTGGCTCTCATCAGGACTGAAATATCAGATTTGAAGACCTCTATTGTACCAAAGCTTAACTCAATTCAGGCATCTCCAACGTTATCAGCTGAAGATATTTCAAAATTCTGCTCTCTCCATACAAGAATGACTTCTCTTGAAGACTTGGTTGAAATGAATCATTCACTGGATTTCTCCAGATTTCTGAAGATAGAGACGGGCATGGAACATCTCAATGAAGGGATGAAGCACTTGTACTTCATGATCAAAAATTCTCACTGCCCTAATGAAGAACAAAGAACTTTCTTTGAAGGGCCGTCTGGTGGAGGCTCAGGCTCTGGAGGTGATGGAGGTCATGGAGGGTCTAAGGGAAAGTCTGTAGAGGATTCCTCAACTAAGGGGGAGAAGAAAGGGAGAAGTGAAAAGGGAAAAGAAAAAGATTCGTCTGCCGAGGCACATGGAAGGCTGATGATGTCTACTATAGTGGAGAACAGGATGACTTTGATATTTTTGACATTCCCACTGAACCAGTCTTGGAAGATAAAGATGGTTTCTTTGAAGCTGAGGAGGAAAGTGATTTTGGAGAATGGGAAGAGGAAGCTCCAGTGGATCCTGTTTTTGAGAAAGAGTTTCAGTAGCAGCAGTCAGAGTTGAAAAGAAAAGAAGTTGAACTCAAAAAGGTATCCCAGATCATTGATATGAGGAAAAATATTGAACGAACAGAAACTCTTGAAAAGCAACGTCTTCATGACATTAAAGCTAAAGAAAGGAGAAGAGATATCAGACTGAAGATTGGTAAAAAATGGGATGAAGCTAGGAGAGTACTTGATATGCCTCAGCTGAGCATAAACAATGATAGGCAGTTTCTATATCTTCTGGACAAGCTGGAGATCTCTAATCCAAACAATGATGTGTACATGAATGCTATAAAGACTGAAGTCTCAAGGATCACAGCTGCCTTTGACAGATCTCTAAATGAAATGAGCATATTTGTATATTGTCAGAGCGAAGGATCTTTCAAGGTATCACTTCATCTGTTTGAGAATCGTTCTTTATCAGAGATTTGGGTTCTTCTCAACAAAGTCAAAAGAAGCTCAGAATTGAATGAAGTTCTTCGAGAAAGGCTCAAAGAGTTTGCCAGCAGGGCTAGTCCTCAAGTGGTCAACAATCTTCATCAGGTAAGATTCTTTAAGTCTGACTGTCTTCAAATCTGCCAGCTCGATTCACAATCTCCTAAAGACTACTCAGCTAAGCATCTTGTCTGGATGGAACATCACTTAAGAACTGCTGGATATTCATCCATATTGAAAACTCAAGCAGCTGATCTGATTCAAGCTTATTGTGAAAAGAATATTAAAAGGTACAATCAGTTCAAGAATAAGCTAAAGTCAGTTGGAGTTCAACCAGTCAGACCAGCCAGCTTCACTTCTAAAAAGGATCGTGTCTTTGACAAGGAATTGCTTCAAGATTTGGAAGAAGGTGAATTCGGAAGGGAAGACAACTAAATTCAATTAGCTCAAAACTTAATATAATATAATTAGGGCTTTATGAATCAAGATAGATTAATGTAGTTATATGTTCAGTCTAGAGGAACATCTATCTTGTATTCACTTGTAAATTTCTTTTGGAATATGGAAATTGTTAAATATAATCCAGAACTTTTCTGCTATTTACTTTGCATTACTGTTTATATCTTTTTCTTATTTGTTAGTTGAGTTATCCTCTAGGTATTTGTTGTTATTGTCTAACAAATAAATAGGGGGAGATTGAAAGGCATATGTCATAGCCTATTTGTTTATTCGAGGATTTAACTCAACTCAAATAAGGATGTAACAAGTAAATAGTGGTTCTATCGTCAGAGAGATCTCTCAAAGTATCATATGTCAAAGGATTAAGTAACATTGTTCGTCTACACACTTGAGGACTTAATTCACTGGAAGAAGCACAAGAAATTGATCAAGCCTCAGTGATATAAATCAAGATTGTGGATTTAATCAAGTGACAGAGATCTCGTCAGGGTATCAATTAATTACAGGGATTTAGTCTGAAGAAAATCAAGAGTATCAAAGTCAAGGCATGAAGAAACGTCACGGAAGTTAGTCACTCATAAACCAGACAGTACATCGAGTGTCAATATTGAAGTGGTGGAATTGATTCATAATTGACAGTGATTTTGAGAAGATTTTCAGAAGAATGGTTGTTGCTCAAGATTAGTATTAATTCTCTATTAATTAATTAAGTCATATAATTTAATTAAGAGAATAAATTAAATCTGTAAAGATTAATTTATTGATTAATTGAATTAATTGATTAATTAATTCAGAATTATTATTTGATTAAAATCTGTTTTAATCCAGCAAGACTATCTTTTGTATTAGCAAGACAATCGGTATGGCAATCAATAGTCATACTGAAAGTCATGCTAGTTCATTTAGATTGTCTTGCCGAAAGTTCTATCAGTTCAATGGATAGTCCTACCGAAAGTCCTACCAGTTAAAAGGATTGTCATGCTAAGCTAAAAGGATTGTCTTGCCAGTTAAATCAACGATATTGTTTGTATTCAACCCCCCTTCTACAAACATATTGAGACCTAACAACTACAATTTTAGCAACTATGTTATGCTAGAATTGGGTACTAGGTTAGGTAACAAGGCTAATAGACCTCATAACATCTACTATGCTAGATTCTTTATGTTATTGGCTATATATGTTGCTGAAGGTTTGGTCATAAATAATGAGAGTAATAAACTCAAATGCCGGGCACAAGAGAACAGGGTCCTTGCAGACCTTTTAAGGATTAACCTCAACAGTAAGATGTCATTGGTATACTTACCAATCATGGATGCACCTCAGATAAGTGAGGTAAATACTTCTTCAACTCCTACTACTTCCAACCCCATCATTTCTTTGCCTTTAAGTGTGGCCATGGAATCTGTGTTAATGCCCCAACAGGTTCCTACCAAGGCCACCAAACCTAAAGTTTCAAAATCCAAGTGAAAGAAAGCCACCTCTGTTGTCTCTCAAAAGACAACAGTTGTAACACCTACCATAAACCTTGAGGGGAGTGAACAGGGTGTTAGTGGTGAGGGGAGGGGTGAACATCAAGAAAACCCCTAGAATAAGGTAGGAGAAATGAGTGGTACCCAAGCTAGCCAAGCCACAGTTTCTCAAAAGACTGTGGTGGTTGAAATGGATTCAAACTCATCCCTAGTTGCATCCTCCCAAAAGGGTGCAGCTATTGAAAATAGTCCCCAACCAGGGACACAGATCAAAAGAGGGAGGGACACTGAAGCCACACACTCTCCTGTAAAATCCTTCACAAGAAGAAAGAAGGTCAAAACCCTAGTTTCTACACAGGGTGCACACACTGCACAGATACAACCACATGTATCTATGCCTTCACAAATTCAGCTTGATGTGACTCCAACAAATGTGGAGTCACAGCCCCATTCTCTCAAAATTGACACACACCAACCACCAAATTCTCCATCACCATCTCTGGATGTGGACATGATTTTCACATCAATTCCTGATTCTCCCTCTTTACAACTCAGGGGGGAGCCCCACTCAAATACTGGTGATCTTCATCTTTTAGATGATTTGTTAGATCATCAGCCAATTCTTTCAGACTTAGTTGAAGAATCTGTGTCACCTAAATTAAAATCAATCCACACAAATTCAAAAATTATGTCACTTTCAATTTCTACTTCTTTTCCTTCTTTAACGGATATCCCTCATCCGTTGACAAGTGGTTGTTCTTCAACGGATAAGCTTAACAGCAATTATCCGTTGATACCATCAGTTTCAACTTCAACGGATATTCCTTATCCGTTGATGGTCTCTACACAAACAACTGAACTAACTCCAAGTGTAGAAGACATGGTGAGGGTGTGAGGAGTGTGAGCCAAGGAGAGCCCCTGATGCAAGAAAAGAGAGAAATTGAGAGAAAAGCAGGTACATGAGATATAAGGGTGGATCCATCCATTGCTAGTGAGTCAATGATTGTGGATGATGCTGAAAAGGAAAGACAATTTCAGCAACATTACAAAGCTGTAATTGATAACATTTCCTTGGATGCTGACATTTTTACTCATCCTGTGTCAGCCTATCAACTGTTGGCTACTCAGGGCAATGAGGAGGCAGAAAAGACTTTAAACCTAGTACATACTTCAGAATCTCTACAAAGGGATAAAGTTGCTGTCAATGTGATGCCTTCTGCAGCTGGTGAGCCATCTGAGGAATTTGGAGTAAATTCTAATGATGATGACTCTGGTTCTTTTAATAGAAGCATGAACTTAGGGGGAGATGAAGGCCCAAGTTCTATTCCAGAGTTACCTGAATGGGCATTGACAAAGGAGTCTACACCAGGGCATTTCAATGTATCCTTAGTCAAACAAGTCATGGTTATCCAAAAGGCAATTCAGGAAACTTCAAATGCTGGTACCAAGGCTATTCTTCAATCCCACTTAGATTCTCTACATCTCATGAAGCTACAACAATTAAGACATAATCTAAGTGTGGATGAACTCAAGAACGATATAGATGACTTGAAGTCCTACAATACTGAGAAGCTGGATTCAATCATGCCCTTTGGTACCATGCATGAACTGTTACTGAGACTGAGAAGAGAATCAGATGTTGAAAAGAATATGTCCAAATTGGAGGAAAGAGTTCAAGTTATTGAAAACTCTATGGTCACCATTCTTCACAATCAACAATCTCAGACTACTCTTCTAATGCAACTGGCTAAAGCACAGGGCTTGACCCCTTTCCTTGATGATAACAAAAAGGGGGAGAATAAAGGAGAAGGGGAAGGGGAGCCATCTACAAATATACAAATATCAAAAGTGCTAGTTCCAGCCATCACTACTTCTCCAACACTTCAAATCAAAGGAAAGCTTGATAAAATTGATCTAATCCAGCTAGCAGCAGCTGAAATGAAGGTGAAAGAGGAAATGAGAAGAATTGATGAAAGGATGCAACAAGTTTTGGCTCTACAACTACAAAATCCTTATCTGTGAAACATAGCACAAAAGTTGAGCCAATCATTATGGAGCACAAGCCAGTAAGGAGGAATAAGGTTGGAGAAACTTCTTTCAGGAACCTGAAGCCCATGGTACTCAAGCCAACCACTAGATTCAACAAGGACTCTACAAAGAATCCTCTAAGCTTTGCTCAACTTAAAGAAGTGGATTTTCCTCTTCCAAAGCGTGATGCAGACAAAGTTTTGGGTGGTAACATCATAAAGCACAAAGAGACCAAGGATGTAGTGGAAAGAATGAATATGGCTATCATCTATAGAGAGGGAAAGAGCATCTGCGTGATGCAAGGACATCCTAAATTCTCAATAGCCAAGAGGGAAGAGACCAAGTGGCTAAAGAAAGAAGCTAAAAAGCTGAAGGCTGATAAAAGAGCACAAGCAAAGCTTGAAAAACAGCTAAAGTCAAGTCAAATTGAAGAAAAGAAGAAGATTGAAGACAAGAGTGAAGGAGACAAGACTGAAAGCATAAATGTGGATATGGGGAATATGGTTGGTGAGAGTGTGGAGGAAAGAAGTGAGGAAAGAAAGGAATGGCAGAAAGGGAACAGGAAGAAGGCCAATGCAAAAAGGAAGAGTGGAGATGACACTGAGGAATCCCAATCAAAATCTAAACCACTACCTTCTATTCCTGAACCTGTTGTGGCTGATCCCAGTATGAATATCCATGGTGAAACAATCATCCCTAAAGAGGAACCTACTGATTGGGACACCATCAAATTGCCTACCTTCTTAACTACCTCTCCACCACCAAAGAAACTGAAAAGAAAATCCAAATCAACACCTCCTCTAACCTCAAGTAAATTCACTCAGAAACATAAACCTAAGCCTAAGCCAGAAGCCTCAAAGGATGATTATGTTCACATTTATGACATATAAGAATATACAGATATTGAACTCTACCTGGATGAGCTGGAGGAAGTAAGGGGAATAAATGCCTATGGACAGCTACCAGAAAGGCTAGTGTTCAAGTATAAAGGAAGTGTGGAAAGGACTTGGCCTTTTCAAAGAATTATAAGTGAGGGCTATACTACCTTGATTAGAGTCTACTCAGCTATCAAAAGGGATACTGGCTTTACCAGGACTGCCAAAACTGAGATTCGCAACAAGATTTCCAGCATAAGGAAAACTTGGTGGAGTCAAATTCCTTGCCTAGAACATTACTCATCTCTGAGCATGGAATTACAATTCATAAATCACCTCATTGGTTGATGGAGTTCAAAGGCAATAAAAGAGTCAGAAGATTTTTCAGACTTGAAGACCAGCTTAAAATTTCCAGTAATGAAACTCTCAAGGACATGCAATCTAAGTTGGATATTAGTGAAGAAGATGAAGCTGAATTCTACAGACAACTCCAACTCAAAGTAGAGGAAAATGACAGGAGGCTAGGGAAGAAAACAAGGGAACAAAGGAAAAGAAAAATATTTGCTCAGACTAAAGGAGCACCCTTGAAAACACTGTAAATCTTCAACTCTATCTCAGTACATACACTTTTGCAGCACTTTTGAATTTCAACTTGGTTTCAACTCATATATTTGTTAAGTGTTTTTTATCATCAAGTTAACCCTGAATTTATGCCTACAATTCTAGTAGACAGAAATTGGGGGAGATTGTTAGGAATATATGTATTAGTTTGATGATAAGTTAAACAAAACACTTAAGTAGAAATCTAGTATTTGTAGCCTTAACGGATCCACTTTGGCTATCCGTTGATGGGGTAGCTTTACTTAGAAATAAGTTTTGTATTGTAGCACATTTCAGTCTCTGTATTTAAGTTATAATTCTTAGAAGTTGTGGGAAATTATAAGTCATGTTGACTACTAGTGGATATGCAAATAGGAGGGTTAATTGTAAATATTTCATGCCTTGTAATTTTGTATAAATGAAGTAATATCAACTGATAGATTAAAGGCCTTCAACAGATGAGAAACAAAGCTTCAACGGATGTCTCTAAAGCTTCAACGGATAACATCCATCAACAGATGAGTGCATCAACGGATAAAGCTTCAACGGATGTCACTAAAGCATCAACGGATAAAGCCATCAACGGATGAAAGCTTCAACGAATGCTCAGTTCCATAGCAGTTGATAGTGATAATTCATAAGCTGACAGAGGCACATGGGTTGACAGAGACAATTGGAATGTGGTAGCCTCTTGGAGGAATCAAGAAAAAACAGCATTTCCATTCTGGTGCGAACAAGGAAATATTCAAAGATTCACAGATTATCTTAGATTGCATTGGATAGAGAAATGAAGAAGAAACAAGTGAAGAACTATTTTATAATTATATTTTATCTTTGTCTTTACTTGTAAACTTGGTGATATATAAACCAAGTTGCAGCTAGTAATTAGATGTAAATTTTCCAGAGCTATTTAGAAAAACATAGAGAGAAAATCATCTAGTTTGTACTAGGAAGCAGCTGTGAACAATTCTTTGTATCACAGATTTTCTGAAATACACATATCTGGTGGAACAACAAATCCACCAGAAAAGTTTTTAAAGCCTTTGTGTTCTTTACATTTGTGTCTTGAATATACATCTGTATGCACCTGCTCAAAGCAATTCACACACATCTGTTCATCATACACTTCGCTTTTGAAACTGCTCAAAACTTGAAAAAGTTTTGAGATTTACATTCAACCCCCCTTCTGTAAATCTCATTGTTAGTTCCTTGGGAATAACATGATGGTTGCGTAAGAGGCCCATAACGGTCCAGCGGGTTTGTGTAAGTGGCTAAGTCGGTTGCGCGCCCTATTTGAACCGCTTAGTCCAGCGTGATAGAGACCTAGCTAGTCTGAAAGGCATATGTCATAGCCTACTCGTTTAGTCGAGTATTTAACTCAACTCAAATAAGAATGTAATAAGTAAATAGTGGATTAAGCATCAGAGAGATCTCACAAAGTAACATCTGTCAAAGAATAAAGAAACATTGTTCATCTGCAGACTTGAAGATTCACTGGAAGAAGTTCAAGAATTTGATCATGCCTCAGTGATGTAAATCAAGATCGTGGATTCAATCAAGTGACAGAGATCTCGTCAAGGTATCATTTATTACAAGGATTCAATCAGAACAACAGAGTCAAGACATGAAGAAACGTCACAAAAGTTAGTCACTCATGAACCAGACAGTACATCGAGTGTCAGCATTGAAGTGACGGAATTGATTCATAAGTCTCAGTGACTTTCAGAAGATTGTCAGAAGAATGGTTGCTGCTCAGCGTTAGTATTAATTCTCCATTAATTAATTAATTCATATAATTTAATTAAGAAAATAAATTATATCTGCAAGGATTAATTTATTAATTAATTGAATTAAATTGATTAATTAATTTAGAATTAATATTAAGGAATTACAGAATTTTAATTGGTTTAAAATCTATTTAAATTGAAACAAGGCAAACTGATTGTATTAGTATGACAATCGGTATGACAATCAATAGTCATACCGAAAGTCATGCTAATTCATTTAATTGTCTTGTTAGAATTTTTATTAGATTAAAAATCTGTTATTAATCTTTGCAAGACAATCTGAATTGTACTTGTGTAACAATCGGTATGACAATCAATTGTCATACCGAAAGTCATGCTGGTTCAAAGGATTGTCATTGCAGTTCATTTGCATTCGGCTGTTTACTTAAAAAGAAACAAAAGAAGCAGAAGTGAATATCATCCAACTATTCAGCAAAAACAGAACATATAGAAGAACAAAAGAGAAAAAGAAGCAGAAAAATATTACATCCATTCTGCAACTTCAAGATCAATTTTCTAGATTGTAAAGTTAAATCCAATCAACTAGAAATACTTATCTTGTTCTTGTATATCTATCTAGCGGATTAAAATCCCTAGAACTTAATCTCAAATCGCTTTTAGCATTTGATCTTTTAATTACAAAAATAGAAAAAGTTCATGTCGAATTTATTCTAAATTTGTAATAAATGATTTGAGATTAATCCCTTGTAACTGATACCGTAGTTGTAACACCTTTCAAGTTTAATAAAAGTTTTATTTAACTTGAATTTTGTTTCACAATTTTATTCCGCATTTTATTCGACGAAACGGTATTGTTTGCATTCAACCCCCCCTTCTACAAACAAATTGGGACCTAACAATTGGTATCAGAGCCTTCTGATTAACGTACAAATCAAGATCCTAGACTTTTGTGTTTCTTTCACTTCTTGAATTTTTATTCACTCAAAAATTCATAATGACTACAAAAAAAGTTGGAACCGTTAAAATTCCACTTTTCGATAAAGAAAATTATGTGATGTGGAAGAAGAAGATGCTACTGTTTTTACAGGTTGCTAATCCCAAATATTTGCAAGTGTTGAAGAAGGGTCCAAAAATTCCTATGGTTATTGAACCAGAGGTAATAGAGAATGATGTGGTGATCACCGAAGCGAGAACTTATGTGAAGGATCCTGAGGACTTCTCTCCTGCTGAAATAGAAGAAGTTTCCCTGGATGCTAGCCTTCAATTAATCTTAGTAGATTCCCTTAATCCCCTAATGAACAGACATGTGATGAATTGTAAAGATTCTAAACATATCTGGGAAACTATTGAGATTATTAATGAAGGCACAGAGGAAGTTAGGGAGAACAAACTAGAAATCCTAACCTCTGAGTATGAATACTTCAAATCTAATCCAGGAGAAGGAATCACTGAAGTGTTTGAGAGGTACAATGCATTGATCAACAACCTGAACATTAATGGTAAATACTATTCCATCAGGGAGGTCAATAAAAAGTTCCTTTTAACACTGCCAACTCATCTCGAACATAGAATCACTGCCATAAGAGAAGCAAGAGATCTGAGTGAGATTTCTTTGGAAAGGCTCTATGGTGTGTTAAAGACTTATGAGTTGGAGCAGATTCAGCAGAAGGAAGTTTACGGGAAAGGAAGAGTGGTCAGCACGTCTACTGCTCTGGTAGCTGATGAACAACAACAACAACAACCACTATATCAACAACAATCTCAACAGTCAGATAGAATGGTACAGTCTTCCAAGGTTGAAGATAATGTGATAGTAGCAGAATTTGATTCACCTACTACAAATCAATCAGGAGATGATTATTATTCCTTGGAAGAACTGGAGCAATTGGAGGATGAGTCAATGGCCCTGATTGTCAAGAGATTCTCAAATGTCAGATTCAAAAGGAATCCCAAGTTCAAGTACAAGTCCAACTACAACAGATTCCAGAAAGGTGGATCTTCATCCTCTAACACCAGCAGTGGTGGGTATAAAACAGGGATGGTTGATCGAAGCACCATTCGATGCTTCAACTGTAATGAGTTGGGACACTTTGCCACAGAATGCAGGAAGCCAAAACAAGCAAGGAAGAACTCTTACGATTCTAATCAGAAGAGTAAATCTGAAAGGGCGTACCTGGCAAAGGGAAGAAGCTGGGATGATACTGACAGTGAAGACGAAGAAGTTGGAAATCTTGCTCTCATGGCTAGTGATGCAAGCACCTCATCGTCAAGAAAAGAGGTAAAACTTTCTGATGCTGAAATGGTTTATCATCTAAGAGGTAACTTAGATTGTGCTCGTCGTGATAATGAATTGTTAAATCAACAAATCAAAGACCTTGAGAAAGAGGTCAATGAATTAAGACTTGTGCACATTAATCAAGATAAACTTAAAGACCAAGTATCTTTTCTAGAGAATAGAGTTGACTGTTATAGACAACTCGAAACTATTCTCAAAGACAAGATCACCGGTCTTGAGGCTAAGGTTAAAGCTTACTTTAATTCTTGTTCGAAGTCCAAAGAGTTTTACAATAAGCAAGCTGTTAATCAAACACATGGAATAGGTTATGATTACAATGCTGCTATTGGAAAATTAGGCATAAACTCCCCTCCTCATGTATGTGCTAAAGGCAGGGAAGTACCACATGTGCTTAAGGGTGTTGATGAACCCCTCTATAAGGAATCAATTGCTGAACCATTTGATGAGACCTCTTTTATTATTCAAGAAGAAATCCGTGCTGAAGATAATGCTAATGGGAAAGCTGTCTCCAAGTCAAGTGTGTCAAAAGTTCCAGTCAAGGTTGTGAAAGCAACTGAGACTAACTCAGACACACATGAGTTGGATAGCACAAATGCCATGTCTACCATGCATAAGTTGCCTATTGTTAATCCTTCTCATAAAGCATGTGGTGTTCCTGATTGTATGTCTTGTGCTTTTAATCTGTTGTTTGCTTATTTTAATGGTAAGCATGCTTCTAATGATAAGACTACTCCTCGTCAGCATGTGAATAATAGAAAGCATGATAGGTCTAAGACTGCTAGTCCTCCTAAAGCTAGAAAGGAGACATTTGTGCCTAAGCCTAAACATAAATCTGATAAGGCTGTTTTAAAGGTCAAATGTTCAGTCATTGAGAATGTTGAGAATAGTGAAATTAAGAATGTTGTTTTGCCTGATAAAGGCCAATTTTACAAGTATGCCGGACCCAGCCAAGCTTGGGTTCCGAAGAAGTTCTAATCCATTTGTATTGCAGGGCATTAAACAGGTACAACCCGTAGTGTGGATTCTTGACAGTGGATCGTCAAGACATATGACCGGAGATAGAGCCCTGCTATCAAATGTGGTTGAGAAAGCTGGCCCAGTGGTTACCTTTGGAGATAACAACAAAGGTTTAACGGAGGGATATGGCTGTTTGCAAGCTGGAAATGTTATCATTGAAAATGTATATCTTGTGCAAGGACTTGAACACAATCTGCTTAGCATTAGTCAGTTCTGTGACAACGGCTACAATGTTTTATTCGACAAGCTGAAGTGTCAGATTCTGCACAAGAAAAGTGAAAAACCCTCCTTAATGGGAATACGGAAAGGAAATCTGTTCGTAGCTGACATGAACTCTGGAAGCAATCTTGAAGTCAATTGTTTCTATGCAAAAGCATCGTCAAATGAGAGTTGGCTATGGCACAAGAGACTTTCCCATCTCAATTTCAAGACAATGAATTCTCTTGTCAAAAGAGAATTGGTAAGAGGTCTACCTCAGCTGGAATTCTCTCCAGAAGGACTATGTGAGGCTTGCCAGAAAGGAAAGTCAAAGAAAGCAAGTCACAAAGGCACTGACACATCTTCCATAACTGGTGTTCTGCAATTATTGCACATGGATTTATTTGGTCCAGTTAATATCCTTTCTATGTCAAAGAAGTGTTACTGTCTTGTGATAGTTGATGACTATTCCAAGTATACGTGGGTTTTATTTCTTCACTCTAAGGATGAAACACCACAAGTTGTGATTGATCATATCAAGATGATTGAGTTAGATTCTAACGTCCCTGTTAGAGCAATAAGGTCAGATAATGGAACAGAATTCAAGAATGCACTTCTAAATGGATTCTGTACAGACAAAGGGATTACCAGACAATTTTCAGCTCCTAGAACTCCTCAGCAAAATGGAGTGGTAGAAAGGAAGAATCGTACATTGATTGAAGCTGCAAGAACGATGTTAAATGAATCAGGTCTTCCAATGTACTTTTGGGCTGAAGCTGTCAATACTGCATGTTATACTCAGAATCGAACTCTAATCAACAAAGACTTCATGAAAACTCCTTATGAGATTTTGAATGAACAGAAACCTTCTATCAAATACTTTCATGTATTTGGTGCCAGATGCTTCGTGCTCAAGGATGGAGATGATCGTCGTGGTAAGTTCGAGGCAAAGGCATATGAGGGTATTTTTGTTGGATATGGAAGAAGATCATATAGAGTGTATATCATTGATCAACACAAAGTAACTGAAAGTGTCAATGTTACATTTGATGACACTAAACTCCCTAGTATCCAAACTGAAGATCCTTCTGAGAAACTGAAGTTTGATGATACGTCAGATTCAGAGTCAGAACATGGTCAAGAACCTGAGGTTGTTGCTGTTGAAGAACCTGTTAATCCTGATAATACTCAAGGTAATAGTGATGGAAACTCTGGAAACAATGGAGATACCACTGCTACTGACGGAGAATCTTCAAGTCAACATGGCAACAACTCAGGGGGAGATGCTGAAGGATCATCTAGTAGGACACAACATCACAATGAATTTCAAGGCGAATCATCAAGATCAAATCTTCCAAGACAGACTGTCTGGAATAAAGCTCACCCTTTTGAGTTGATTATTGGTGATCCAGATGTTGGAGTCAGAACTAGACGTGCTACTCAAAATGAGTGTCTGTTCTCAGGATTTCTTTCTGAGATGGAACCTAAGAAAATTGAAGAAGCACTAACTGATCCAGATTGGGTGATTGCTATGCAAGATGAACTCAATCAGTTTGAAAGTCAACAAGTCTGGAAACTGGTACCTAGGCCTGTACACAAGAAAGCTGTTGGTACAAGGTGGGTATTCAGGAATAAACTAGATGAAGATGGTGTGGTTACAAGAAACAAAGCAAGACTGGTAGCTAAAGGGTATTCTCAAGCTGAAGGTATTGATTATGATGAAACCTATGCTCCAGTGGCTAGACTTGAGGCCATCAGGATATTTCTGGCATTCGCAGCATTTTCAAACTTTAAAGTTTATCAAATTGATGTCAAGAGCGCCTTTCTGAATGGAAAGCTGGATGAAGAGGTATATGTAGAGCAACCTCCTGGTTTTGAAGATCCAGATCATATGGATTTTGTCTTCTTTCTTTTCAAGGCTATCTATGGGCTAAAACAGTCACCAAGAAAATGGTATGACACTCTCTCTGAATTTCTTATTGAAAATAGCTTTATTAGAGGTGTCATAGACAAAACTCTCTTTTCTAAAAAACATAAGAATGATACTATATTAGTCCAAGTCTATGTGGATGATATAATATTTGGGTCTACTAATGATAATCTCTGTAAGAGATTTGCTAAGTTAATGCACAGCAAGTTTGAAATGAGCATGATGGGAGAGCTGAAGTTCTTTCTTGGATTACAAGTAAATCAAAGGTTAGATGGAACATTTATTTGTCAATCCAAGTATCTCAAGGAACTCCTCAAAAAATACAATCTAGAGGATTCTGCATCAGCAAGGACTCCATCAACTACAGCTGTCAAGCTTGGACCATGTGAAAACTCCATTAAGGTAGATGTCACAAGCTACAGAGGTATGATTGGCTCGTTACTCTATCTTACTGCGAGTAGACCAGATATTATGTATGCTACATGCCTATGTGCAAGGTTCCAAGCGGATCCTAGAGATATTCATCTCGTTGCTGTTAAACGAATCTTAAGATATCTTAAGGGAACACCAAATCTAGGTATTTGGTACCCTAAAGAATCTGGTTTTAACCTTGTCGGATATACAGATTCAGATTATGCAGGAAGTGTTGTTGATAGGAAAAGCACCTCAGGAAGTTGTCAATTCTTAGGAAGCAGGCTAGTCTCATGGTACAGCAAGAAACAGCAAACAGTTTCCAACTCAACGGCCGAGGCTGAATATATTGCTGCTGGAAGCTGCTGTGCTCAGATCTTGTGGATTAGGAACCAACTACGAGACTATGGCTCTGTATTGAACAAGATTCCTATTTTATGTGACAACACAAGTGCAATAGCCATCACCAACAACCCTGTGCAGCACTCGAGGACAAAGCACATTGACATCAGGTATCATTTTATTAGAGAGCACGTCATGAATGGTACTGTTGAACTATTTTTTGTTCCAACAGAAGAACAAATAGCAGATATTTTCACTAAACCACTTGACGAATCCACATTTACCAGATTAGTTGGTAAATTGGGCATGTTAAATAGTTTTTGTGATTAATTTAATTAATATCTGGGATCTGTTCTTGAATGAATTTACAAATTAATTTTTCATAAATGAAAAATTCACTTGCAAATTTATTTTATCATTTTATCATATTTCTTGCTTATTTCTATGTAATATATATTATCTTATCTATGTTATTTACTCTACTTGTTAATTTAAAATATCTCAGAATATTTTATTTCCTCTAAAAATATTTTTCTATGAATTTTATTTGCTAAAATTCAACAGAAATCTATTTTTGGAATAAAAATAATTTATTCTGAAATATTGTCTTTATTTTCTGTAAATATTTTAAGTATTTATTTCAGTTTTACTATTTTGTAATAAAGTTTCAGTACATTAATAGTTGTCTGTACATATTCATGTTGTTTTTCTACTGCAAAGACAATCGGCAAGACAATTAAAATTGTCTTGCTGAAAATCATTTCAGTACTTATATATATATATACTTATTTTCATATTAATTCTGTGTGAAAACCTTTTATTTCCAGAATGACAATCGGCAAGACAATTGAAATTGTCTTGCTGAAAGTCATTTGCGAATATAATTGTCATTTCAGTGTTATTCAGTTTAGTTTTATACTGGCAAGACAATCGGTATGACTATTGATTGTCTTACCAGTTATAAACATTATATATATCTATTTTATTTTTTATTTTGCCTGGTATGACAATCGGTATGACTATCAGATTGTCATACCAGTTATAATTTTATTACTTATTCGTGTATTTCATTTCCTTCTTTTTGCCTAGTATGACAATCGGTATGACAATCCCGGATTGTCATACCAGCTGTTATATAAAGGCATGTGTTGTTCTTTTTAAACCATTTTCATCAGCACAGTTCATTTCAAAAAAATTGAACAGTTTCTCTCTTCATTTTTCTCTCTTCTCTCTCCTCGAACAAAAACCACAAACCTGTTATTTCCTTGCTCGAGTTTTTACTCAGCAAACTTAATCATCACTTTAGTGATATATACATATAAGTATATACATAAACAAGTGCTGTTGAATTTTCTGTAAATTCAGTTTGCCCCTTCAATTCCATTTTAATTTTAATTTCTTATTTGTGTCTTTTGGTGTGTCAAAACTGTGTTAGTGGTTTAAGAATTTTAACGAGATACATTTCTGTCTAAATTTTTCGATTATAATTAATTTAATTCGAATTATTAAATTAATTTAATTAATTCGAATTTTCTTAATATTATTCTTAAAATTCTGAAAGTGTGTGCCTTATTATTATTTTAAAATGGCTCTCAATTTCCAACTTGTCGCGCATAATCTAGTTGGTTATTTCAATCCGGAAAAATGTGATGTTGAAAAATTTAAGCCTTGGATTAGATTTTTAAATGATCATTCGATTGTTAGCTCTGCTATTAAATCAAATGTGATTTTAAACGTCGATCTACTTAGACTGATTTGCACAACCTCTACTGTGGCCGATGATTCAAAATCTTTTTCATTCACCGTGGCAAACACACAGTATGTAGTTGATGAAACAGTCGTCAATCGTGCGCTAAATTTTCCACTTGACAATTTCTGTAATTTACCCTCTGAAAATGATATCACAAATTTTTTCAATGCTATTCACTATCAGGGGGTGATCAATTTAACCAAACTTTCTAAATCAAATTTGGTGTCTGAATGGGATATATTCTTCGATACACTTTCCAAAGTGTTTGCCAACTGCACAAAATCTAATTTTCATAACATTACTTCCACCCTGCAGTATATTGGTCTTGCGGTTGTTTTCAATCAAAGGATCAATTTTGGCAAACTACTTTTTCCCATTCTCTTGAGACGTCTAACTTCTGCTTTACGTGATCATTCTACAAATCGTAGGGTATCATGTTACTATGCTCGTTTTCTTATGCTCATAGCAGATCATCTACTCACCCCTGAACACAAAGCACTTTTTGCTAACTCTGCTGTAACCGAACCCCCACCAGTTAGCAAAAAGATTTACACTCGCCAAGACACAACCTTCAAATTTATGCAAGTACCAGTACTTGTATCTGCTTTCATGGCCAATTATATTCCCTTGCCTATTTTTAATCTTCCCGGCCATGAACAGCAACCTCAACCTCCAGTGGTTCAAGCCACCCAGGCTCTTCCATTACAGGTAGTAACTCCTCACACTCTCTCTCACTCTCTTCCTACTTCTGTTAACAGACCCTCAGTGGTTGATAGGGCTGACCATGAAGTTGTAGAACCACAGCTTCAATCCCAGGTCATAGAGCCAAACACAGAGTCTCATTCTATCTCACCCTCTCCCCCACTGTCTAAAATGTTACCCAGAAGATTATTAGGAAGTAGTACAATGTCAAATATGAGTGAACCCTCAGCTCTGCCTCCTCCTAAGAAAAGAAAAACCTATTCTGAGGCATCTGAAAGCTTATCCTTGTCCTCCCAACAGGACATGGACTTTGAAATGGCCAATGAACAGTTACTAGAGGCATTCTCTCAACAGGATGCATCTATTGAAATTCGCCATCGGGCCATGACATCTTGTACTGAGTCAAGCACAATTCCATTACTCACAATGGAACCATACACTTCCCCAGATAATACTCAGGACACCCAGCGAGGAGTGCACGTAGAGTCGGTTACAGTGCCTGCCATAGTTACGGCAGAAGAGCAGTCACATGCTTCAGAGGGAAAATCTGACTCTCCGCCATCTTTAATAGAGTCATTTTCTCCCCTCCCAGATCCAACAACTCTGGCTCCCTTATGGGATTCTCCACTCGCAGATTTATCTGGAGAAAGTGGAGGGCAACTCGGTCAATCTATCCCTGAAGCAATTCAGACATCTATTCCAAAAGATTTGATAGCATTGACTGAGGATCGGGACTCGCGAATTCCCATTGCACCACCACTGACCTCTCTTGAAGAGGCTAGGGTGATTTTTAATGCAGGTACACAAGAACAGCAATTGGAAGACTCCTCACGAGCAATCATATTGAGAGAAACACATGCACGTGAGATGAGTGAACCAAATACGAGTGAACTTCAGGTGAGAGCACACACAGACACTGATACTGTCAACCTGTTAGCTCAGATTGCTGCCCTGAAAGAAGAACTTGCTAAAAGTCAAGCTGAAGCTCAAGCATTCAAAGCACAAGTGGTTGAACGGTCTTCTTCTTCCACCTCTGTCGACAATCAGCTTGCAATCATAAGGAATGACATCTCAGATTTAAAGACTACTGTAATACCAAAGCTCAATTCTATTCAGGACACTCCAAATTTATCAGCTGATGACATATCCAACTTCTGCTCCCTACATACAAGAATGACTTCTCTTGAAGACCTCGTTGAGATGAATCATTCACTGGACAACTCAAGATTTCTAAAGATAGAGACGGGCATGGAACATCTAAATGAAGGCATGAAGCACTTATATTACATGATCAAGAATTCTCATTGCCCTAATGAAGAACAAAGAGCTTATTTTGAAGGACCGTCTGGTGGAGGATCAGGCTCTGGAAGTGGTGGAGGTTTCAAAGGAAAGTCAGTAGAGGATCCCTCAACTAAGGGGGAGAAGAAAGGGGGTAGTTCCAAAGGGAAAGAAAAAGATACTTCTGCTGGAGATAAAGGAAAGGCTGATGATGCCTACTACAGTGGAGAACAGGATGACTTCGATATTTTTGACATTCCCACTGAACCAGTTCAGGAAGATAAAGATGGGTTATTTGAAGCTGAAGAAGAAAGTGATTTTGAAGATTGGGAAGAAGAAGATACAGTGGATCCTAGGTTTGAGAAAGAATTTCAGAAAGAGCAGTCAGAGATGCAAAGAAAAGAAGCTGAACTCAAGAAGGTCTCACAGATCATTGATAGGAGAAAAGACATACAAAGAACAGAAACTCTTCAAAAGCAACGTCTTCATGACATTAAAGCTCAAGAAAGGAGAAGAGATGTCAGACTGAAGATTGGTGGAAAGTGGGATGAAGCTAGGAGAGTACTCGATATGCCTCAGCTATGCACTAACAATGATAGGCAGTTCTTACATCTTCTTGACAAGCTGGAAATCTCAAATCCTAACAATGACATGTACATGAATGCAATCAAGACTGAAGTCTCAAGGATCACAGCTGCTTTTGATAGATCCCTAAATGAGATGAGCATTTTTGTATATTGTCAGAGTGAAGGATCATTCAAAGTGTCACTTCATCTATTTGAGAATCGTTCGTTGTCAGAGATTTGGGTTCTTTTAAACAAAGTGAAAAGAAGCTCAGAGTTGAATGAAGTTCTTCGGGAAAGGCTTAAAGAGTTTGCCAGCAGGGCTAGTCCTCAAGTGGTCAACAATCCTCATCAAGTGAGATTCTTTAAGTCTGATTGCCTTCAAATCTGTCAGCTAGATGTACAATCTCTTAAAGACTACTCAGCTAAGCATCTGGTCTGGATGGAACATCATTTGAGAACTGCTGGATATTCATCCATGTTGAAGACTCAAGCTGCTGACTTGATTCAAGCTTATTGTGAGAAGAATGTTAAAAGGTACAATCAACTCAAGAATAAGTTGAAGACAGTTGGAGTTCAACCAGTCAGACCTGCAAGCTTCACTTCAGAAAAGGATCGTGTTTTTGACAAGGAATTGCTTCAAGATTTAGAAGAAGGTGAAGTCAGAAGAGAAGACAACTAAAGTCAATTAGCTCAAAACTCAATGTAATATGATTAGAGCGTTATGAATCAAGATAGACTAATGTAGTTATATGTTCAGGCTAGAGGAACATCTATCTTGTATTCACTTGTAAATTTCATTTGGAATCTGGAAAATGTTAAATATAATCCAGAACTTTTCTGCTATTTACTTTACATTACTGTTTATATCTTTTTCTTATTTGTTAGTTGAGTTATCCTCTAGGTATTTGTTGTTATTGTCTAACAAGCAAATAGGGGGAGATTGAAAGGCATATGTCATAGCCTACTCGTTTAGTCGAGTATTTAACTCAACTCAAATAAGAATGTAATAAGTAAATAGTGGATCAAGCATCAGAGAGATCTCACAAAGTAACATCTGTCAAAGAATAAAGAAACATTGTTCATCTGCAGACTTGAAGATTCACTGGAAGAAGTTCAAGAATTTGATCATGCCTCAGTGATGTAAATCAAGATCGTGGATTCAATCAAGTGACAGAGATCTCGTCAAGGTATCATTTATTACAAGGATTCAATCAGAACAACAGAGTCAAGACATGAAGAAACGTCACAAAAGTTAGTCACTCATGAACCAGACAGTACATCGAGTGTCAGCATTGAAGTGACGGAATTGATTCATAAGTCTCAGTGACTTTCAGAAGATTGTCAGAAGAATGGTTGCTGCTCAGCGTTAGTATTAATTCTCCATTAATTAATTAAGTCATATAATTTAATTAAGAAGATAAATTATATCTGCAAGGATTAATTTATTAATTAATTGAATTAAATTGATTAATTAATTTAGAATTAATATTAAGGAATTACAGAATTTTAATTGGTTTAAAATCTATTTAAATTGAAACAAGGCAAACTGATTGTATTAGTATGACAATCGGTATGACAATCAATAGTCATACCGAAAGTCATGCTAATTCATTTAATTGTCTTGTTAGAATTTTTATTAGATTAAAAATCTGTTATTAATCTTTGCAAGACAATCTGAATTGTACTTGTGTAACAATCGGTATGACAATCAATTGTCATACCGAAAGTCATGCTGGTTCAAAGGATTGTCATTGCAGTTCATTTGCATTCGGCTGTTTACTTAAAAAGAAACAAAAGAAGCAGAAGTGAATATCATCCAACTATTCAGCAAAAACAGAACATACAGAAGAACAAAAGAGAAAAAGAAGCAGAAAAATATTACATCCATTCTGCAACTTCAAGATCAATTTTCTAGATTGTAAAGTTAAATCCAATCAACTAGAAATACTTATCTTGTTCTTGTATATCTATCTAGCGGATTAAAATCCCTAGAACTTAATCTCAAATCGCTTTTAGCATTTGATCTTTTAATTACAAAAATAGAAAAAGTTCATGTCGAATTTATTCTAAATTTGTAATAATTGATTTGAGATTAATCCCTTGTAACCGATACCGTAGTTGTAACACCTTTCAAGTTTAATAAAAGTTTTATTTAACTTGAATTTTGTTTCACAATTTTATTCCGCATTTTATTCGACGAAACGGTATTGTTTGCATTCAACCCCCCCCTTCTACAAACAAATTGGGACCTAACATAGTCTCTGAGTTTCGGAACAGGTTTATGGTGGGATAAACTGATCAGTTGTCCCTAGGATTCGTCCAAATATAATTCTGATTTTGGTTTAGTGGTTCCCGTGACGGAACAGATGATTTTGTGTTTCCTGTAATGAAACAGTGGATTTATAAATGAAAATAGCATGCTAAAATTGGACTCTAGTATTTACACAGCACACAACTGACGATACGTTTTTATAGAGCATGCTAGTTGTTGATATCCAGTTTATACCTGTTTTACTCGTTTTTGTAAATGAGTTATAATTTCTGTTCATATAACTATTTTTGTAAACTACTTTACCTGTTATTCATATAGTGGTATTGTTGAGCAATTGCTTGCTCACCCTTGCAGCTTGTTTTGTATATATATATATATATATATATATATATATATATATATATATATATATTGCAGATGCCTAGAAGACCCATTCGACCTTAGCATAATCGAGTCTCAGCCCCTTCCGGACCTAGCTCCTTTAAGGTAGTTTGTATCAAACCATGAGGTCTGATGAGTTGCTGTAATAAGTTAGCGTGTGCGACGTGTTGAATAAGTTAGTTGTATTTTTGTAACCTAAATAATACTTGAACCTGTATCGGATCTTGGTTTTGGTGTCATGTTGGTATAATAATGTTAAATCGGTAATTTATATTATGGTTTGTTATATTTTAGTGACGTTAGCTCCTAACCCCGGGGTTGAGACCGTCACATGAGTTGTGTGATTATATAGAGGAGACATAAGGAACTGAAGAGACTCTATTGATAATCGTGTAAGAATAAGTACAACATGCATAATATTACGTGTATCCATGCAAGTAAAAGCAAAGTCTCTTTATCTACTATTATTCCCAAGTGTAAACAAATACTAATGACAAATTTATCATGATTACTCTATAGAGAATAAAAAAATGCATCAATTAAAATTATGAAAGAAATAAGGTTACCATCCTTTTAAGAAAAATCAAGTCTGCTCCATCACGAGCTGGGATTATATTTTCACTCCACTTTAAAAATCATGAAATTTAATCATGATTCTCCCCCTCAGCATTTGCATTGATGGATTAATAGAATCAAGAATCTCTTTAGTATTAATCAATATGTCAGAAGTTGACAAATCATTAATTACAGTATCAGTTTCATGTGAAGCTCCCCCTGTAACAGTGTCGTCAGTTCCTGATTTAATCAATTTTCAAATAGTTGAAATTTCTCCCTCTCAACTTGTGCATTATCATAAACTTGACTCAATATCATCAGGATTTGCCTTCTTTCCTGACTTAATCTTTTTGTCTTGCAAATACATTTTTTTCATGAGTGTCTTCTTTTCCAACTTTTATCTATTGATGCCTTAATTACCAAGCAAGTTTCAGGACCATCGGTATTTGCATAAAGTTTGGCTTTATAGATGTTTCCATGTTTGTAAGCTTTGAAAACAATCTTCTTTGTGATCTTATGAACTACTTCATAGTGAGTATCATAGAACACAATATGGAAACCTCTGTCAGTAAATTGACTGATGCTGAACAGATTGTGCTTTAGTCCATCTACCAGAGCTAAGTTTGAGATGATGACATTTCCAATGATTATATTGCCATATCCCAATATTTTTCCTACATTCCCATCACCATAGGAAACAGGGATTTAGTTCCAGTCATATGTGCAGAATAGACAATGTCCAAAACAAGCACATTCTTCTTATTTCCCTATAATTAGAAATATGGAAACCAATTAGAATTTTGAAGTACCCCCACTTGTTGGGTCCTTTTGGACATCTTATGTATTTTGCAGTATAAGACTTCTTGTCATGAATTAATCCATCAGGATTTGTCTTGACAATTTTAACTCTATAAGATGTATGCACATTCAGTTTAGCGGTTCTATTTTAAAATAGCACTTTTATTAAATTTAGGTAAAGGATCACAATTGATGTGATACAGGCTATGATAATATTTACAAGTGTAAATAGTGTGCCAACTGCTACCACAATGAGAACAAGGGTTCAGTGGTTTGTAAAATACTAATCTACCACTAATATCGGACTCAGGAATCTTAGTGACTTTCTTTTTAGGCTTCCGGCAATCAATAGAAATACGATTAGTATTACCATAGTTAAAATAAGCTTTTCTAGGAGCATCAGGAATGTACTTATAGTTGCTTACCGTATTTATTCCTTGTTTACCATTTCTACTTCTCTTAGACCTAGATTTGTAAGTCCTAGCAGTTACCTCACAAATTTTCTTGTCTAACTGATTTTTAGAAAATTCTTGCTTTTCTTTTCTTGTATTTTAGGCTCTTCTTTCTTTTTATCAGAAACTCTAGGTTCAGCTTTCTTCTTATCAGGATTCTTAGAGGTGGAACCAACTTCATAAACAGACTTCACTCCATTTTTAACAGTTCTAACAAAGTTAACATGAGTACTATCATTAATAGCCTTATTGATATTCCTATCAGTAAATTTATTATAGCCTGGACATTCTTTCCAATTCTTATCACTGATGAAACTATGAAATTTTCTTCCTGAAGTCATCCATATTTTAAACACCTATCTTTCCTTCTAAAGAACTTTCTCTAGCCTGGCGTATTTGATATTTATCTGAGTTTCATTATATTGGGCCTTTTTACATGCCTTTTTATTTCATGCATGCATACTAACACAGCTTCTTAGAAATCATTTGTTTCTCTTAGCTTCTTATTTTCAGCAATCAAACTATTCACATTCAATATGCTTACTTTTAAAAGTGACAAGCAGAGAGTATAAGAAAGTTTTTAATTCAGATAGATTATTAATATCAATAGGGAATACAACTGAAGGTACCTTATTAGTTCCTAAAGCATCCTCTCCATGATTTGCCATGGGTGCATATCATTCATCATCATTGTTAGTTCCTGATGAGTCCATCCAGACTTTGTTGGAGTTTGTTGTGATCAAAGCTTTTCCAGTTGACTTGGGGCACTCAATAGCCAGATGTCCCCTTTCATTGCAATTATAACAAGTCACCTTGGTCTTGTCAAACTTCCTCCTCTTGGTGTACTGTCCATCATTCTTTCTAAACTTGTCATTTTCATCTCCAGAGTACTTTCTGTTAAAACCACCTTTCCTTTTTGGTTTTGCAAACCTCATCATTCTAAAGCCTTTCACCAACATTGCATCCATCTCAATAATTTGAGGATCATCTAGTTCACTCTCAAAATCCTCGTCAGTATCTGTGTCAGGATCTAACGATTCAATAGTATCTGACTCTTCCATTATGTTCCTTCTTCTTGACCACTCACTTATCTTTTCCTTGCTTTTATGAGTCTCATCATTTAGAGTTATAGCCTTCATCTTCTGACTCATTTTATTCTTCCTTTGCCGGATCTCCAATTCATAAGTTTTTAGCATCCCAAAAACTTCATCCAGAGTCAGTAAATCAAGATTATATTGATGCCTGATTATTGAGACTTGGTGAAGGGTTTTTAGCACATAAACGCAACGAAAACGTAAATTTAAATCTTAAAAAAAATGAAACCCTCTGCAGGATCCATGCGAAATATAATATTTAATTCGTAGTTCAGTATGTTTACCTTAAGAAGCTTTACGTTAATGGAAAGATGGAGGTCTTTAATAGCGATCCAAGAACGATGAGCGGAGATCCCTAGCAGCTGCTCCTCAAGTGTGAAGCACTCCACCGGTATCCACTAAGGGATCAAAATAATGGAGGGAGGAAGAGGTTGAGAGAATTAGTTGCCTCCCTCTCTTTTCTACTTTAGAATTATGGTTTTTATTTTTTTGGTTTTTTTTTAGCCAAATAGGGTTTATAATAGTATATTTATAGGCAAAATTTTCAGCTGAAAATTTTCCATAAAATATTATTATTATTAACCCTTTAATTGATTATTCTTATTAACCAATTAACTAATAATTAAAACAACTTTTAATCATTAATCCTTTTTCTAAATACTTTAGAAAAATAATTCTCTCACTTGATTTAATTTCCAAATTTAAATTCTTAATTAATAATATTAAAAATTAATTAAATCTCATTTAATCAATTATTAAATCTGCTAATTAATTATTTATTTCATAAATAAATAATTACCAGCCATTATTAATTAATTCCTCCACCATTAAATCATTCTCTTTTATGGTGTGACCCTGTAGGTTCAATATTAAGCCCGTAGTAGAATTAAATAATAATAAAACTATTTTATCATTATTTATAAAAAAATTCTAATTCATTAAATATGAATAATTAATAAATTAATCATGTTTATTCTACATCGTGAGGGATACTTCTCAGCAGTATCGCGACTATCCGGATAATACGAATTCACTGCTTAGAATAGCATGAACCTATTCAGTGAGTAGTTACCGTATAATCAATTTCTTCTACCCTGCAATGTCACGATTAAATATAAGGCATGGAACTTGTGTCAAGCCTATCTTATTTAATCATTTGCTTTCCCATTCACTATGCTTAGTTCTATTTAATGTAAATTAGAAACTCCTTTCTAATTTCATTCACTCTGGCCAGAGATTCCTGAACTAGCATAAGTGGATCAGCATTGAACATTCTCTTCCTTCACTGGAAGGGGTAGATCCTTTATTGATCATACACTATCTTCGTGTATAAATTCCTATACCCAGTAGAGCCCTTATAATTGTCCCTGGAGACTAAGAACTAAACCAGAGCATAGTTTAGTGTACACAAGATGACTATGATGACCTCAAATCTAAGGATACTTGTACAACTATCACTATGTGAACAACTGCTGACATGTGAGTGAACTCCATCAGTTGTTCAGTTGTGTGAGTCATGTTCAGTGAACTTATTCTATAATAAGCACCTACATACTAGCTATAGTGTCACCACACAAATGTCTATGAGAACAGACATCCTTCATAATGAAGCAAGCATAGTATGTACCGATCTTTACGGAATACTAATTACCAGTTAGTAATCCTATGACCAGGAAATATTTAAGTTCAGAGTTATCATCTTTTTAGGTCTCATTATTGTGATCTCATCATAATCCATAAAAAACTTTACTCTAAACTATGGTATATCTTATTTAAACACTTAAATATATAAAGCCCGCAATAAAACCAAAATAAATCTTTTATTAATATCAATGAAATCAAAACAGATTACATAAAAGTTATTCCTAAATCATCATACATGATTGGACTTAGGACACATCTCTTTCAATCTCACACTTGTACTAAAGCCAATCACTCTGGTATCTAATACCCATCTTGTCTTTATGACGATCAAAGTGACTTTGAGAAAGTGGCTTTATTAAAGGGTCTGCTATGTTGTTATGTGTGTCAACTCTCTTGACGTTGACATCTCCTCTTTCAACAATCTCCCTAATCTGATGAAAGCGTCGCAAAACATTTCCTATAAGAAGTATGTCATCCACATACAATATAAGAAATGTTACCGCGCTCCCACTAACCTTTTTGTAGACACATGGTTCATCTATGTTTTTGATAAAACCAAACTCTTTGATTGTCTCATCAAAACGGATGTTCCATCTACGAGAAGCTTGCTTTAAACCATATATGGTTCGCAGCAACTTACACACTAGATGTGCATTTCCCTTGGAAAGAAAACCCTATGGTTGTGTCATATACACTTCCTCTTCAAGTTTCCCATTGAGGAAGGTCGTTTTCACGTCCATTTGCCAGATCTCATAGTCGTAGTAAGCAGCAATCGCAAGCAAAATACGAATTGATTTTAACAGGGCTACAGGCAAAAAAGTTTCATCAAAGTCAATCCCTTGCCTTTTTCTGAATCCTTTTGCCACGAGCCTGGCCTTATAGGTCTCCACCTGCCCATCTGCTCCAATCATTCTTTTGTATACCCACTTGCACCCAATAGGCTTAATACCTTCAGGCGCCTCAACGAGAGTCCATACTTGATTGGTATACATAAATTCCATTTTGGATTTCATGGTACTATGCCATTTCTCTGAGTCAACACTAATCATAGCCTCATTATAGGTCACAGGGTCGTCATCATCAATGATTGACAACTCATTGTCATTCTCAATGACAAGGCCATAATACCTCTCAGGTTGGCGAGACACTCTCTCTGACCTACGAATGGGCTGTTCCACAGAAGGTTGTTCAGTCTGAACAGGTATTTCCACTTGATCCGTAGTAGTTTATGCTTCTTAAACTTCATCAAGTTCAATTTTTCTCCCACTGTGTCCTTCATAGATAAACTGCTTTTCCAAGAAGGTAGCATGTCTGGAGAAAAACACCCGATGATCGGTGTAAAAGTAATACCCTAAAGTCTCTTTAGGATATCCCAAGAGATTATATTTTACGTATCAAGATTCCAGCTTATCTGGGTCAACTTTCTTGACATAAGCTGGACATCCCCAAATCTTAACGTGTTTAAGACTCGGTTTCCTTTCTTTCTATATCTCATATGGAGTTTGAGGAACAGATTTGGAAGGCACCTTATTCAGTAAATATGCTGAGGTTTCCAATGCATAACCCTACAGGAATACTGGAAGATACGCATAGCTCATCATGGACCGAACCATATCTAACACAGTTCAATTTCTCCTTTCAGATACCCCATTCAACTGTGGAGTATATGGAGGAGTCCACTGGGAGACTATACCATTTTCTTTGAGATAAGCTAGAAACTCTCCATTCAAGTATTCACCACCTCGATCTGATCGAAGAGTTATAATACTATGTTTGGTTTGTTTCTCCACTTCACACTTATATTCTTTGAACTTTTCAAAGGCTTCAGACTTGTGTTTCATCAAATACACATATCTGAATCTAAATCGATCATCTATGAAAGCAATGAAGTATGAAAATCCACCCATGGCTTGCGTAGACATTGGTCCACATACATCTGTGTGTACCAATCCTAGCAAATCTACAGCCCACTCTCCATGTCCACTAAATAGAGATTTGGTCATTTTACCCAATAGACAAGACTCGCATGTAGGATATGATTCAAAATCAAAGGGGTCAAGTAACCCTTCCTTATGCAATGTACGCAGTCTATTTTCACTAATATGACCAAGTCCGCAGTGCCACAAGAAAGTGAGATTTTTATCATCCTTTTTTCTTTTATTAGTATGTTCAATTTGTAGTAAATTATGCTCTATGTCACATACATACAGACCATTGTTTAAAATACCACTTCCATAAAGAACGTTATCTCTAAGAATTGAACATTTATTATTCTGAATAACAAATGAAAATCCATCCAAGTCTAACATGGAATAGAAATAATATTCCTCACAATCGAGGGAACAAAATAACAATTATTTAGAACAATAGTCTTGCCCGTAGGCATATGTAAATGAAATGATCCTACAGCTTCAGCAGTAACTCTTGCTCCATTTCCCATCCGTAGAATCACCTCATCTTCTTCAAGAGTCCTACTTCTCCTTAGTCCCTGCAACGAATTGCCAATATGAGAACCACAGGCGGTATCTAATACCCAAGTAGAAATTTGACTTAGTGACATATTAACTTCGATCATGAACATACCTGAATCAGAAGCGGTAGTCTCACTACCCTTCTTCTTCTTCAATTCTGCAAGATAAACCTTGCAGTTCCTCTTCCAGTGCCCCACCTTATTACAGTGAAAGCAAACAGCTTTGCTCATGGGGTCTTCAGCTTTTGGTGGAACCGGCTTTTTCTCACCTACTTTCTTCTTCTTGGAAGGGTTCTTCTTCCTTTTCTTAGGATTGGAACCTTCACCAATTAGAAGAACATAACTCTTCTTAGGGGGAAAATTTGATTCTGCAGTCTTCAACATGTTGTGGAGTTCAGGCAGGCTGACATCCAGCTTATTCATATGAAAGTTCACAACAAACTGCGAGAACAAACTCGGAAGTGATTGCAAGACCAAGTCTTGGCTCAGCTCCCCATCCATGGCAAAACCAAGTTGTCCAAGACGTTCAATCAAATTGATTATCTTAAGTACATGGTCATTCACAGATGATCCCTCAGACATCCTACAACCGAACAGCTCCTTCGATATCTCATATCGAGCTGTCCTCCCTGCCCCATCATACAACTCTTGTAGATGCATAAGGATAGTGTGAGCATCCATATGCTCATGTTGCTTTTGTATCTCAATGTTCATGAAAGCTAGCATGATGCATTGAGAAACATTTGCATCATCTATCCACTTATGATACACAACATGTTCATCATTATGTGCATCGCTAGCAGGTTCAGTAGGCTTAGGTGAGTCAAGCACATATTCCAGCTTCTCAACCCTGAGAACAATTCTCAAGTTTCGAAGCCAGTCAGCAAAATTAGGACCAGTCAACTTGTGAGCATCTAGTATACTCCAGAGTGATAGTGCAGAAGACATAACGAATATAGTAAATCTATAAATGATGAACACATAACAACACTTAGCAAATATTCAATTTCATTTGAAGACACTATATGAATCGGGTCTTTTTTCATAAGTGGCTCCCACTAGTTTATCTAATTTATACAACCCCTAAGTGAAAATTAAGCATTCATAATGCTAGTGGGAATAGGGATCCTACATTCCATCACACAACCTCGGCTGTAGCACGAAACATCATGTGATGTTCAATAGGAAGACAACTCTTGTCAACTACATCTTATGTTATTCCCTAATAAAATTTAGCCTCTTGAATAATTGAGTCACGGTTGTAGCACGACAAACTCAATATTCTAAGTCAAGTCTAACCCAACATTTCGTACAATTGAATCAGTCTCCAACGGCCCACGGCTGTAGCATGTAACGACCTTTAGATTTTAATTCAATGTACACATCTTTATGTAATAGACAAGTATTTCTTATTTCAAAATCAAAGCCCTCGACTGTAGCACGAAATGACAATGATTTAAAAATAAGAACTACTTTCTATCATGTTGGAAGGCTTTGACCGACACAAGCCCGTTGTGTCATTGGCCAATTACTACTTGATATTATTTAATTTTAGTGGGATTATATTATGTTACGATCATAATCATATTATAAAGAAATTCTTCCTTTTACATTAAATATTTCAAATCAATAATCGATAATCAGATGATTCTCAGATCGGGGGGAGCATTGTCAAGAGGCGTCACTTAATACCCCTTTCTTACAGATAAAAATCTGCTTTTGACAGAATCATCATTTCTCTCAATATTGAAAATTCATATTTAATTACGTATTTCATAAACACAAGAATCTCATGATTGTATTCATAATATTATTGTTAAGGCAATAAACGATTCCTATTCTAGATTTTCTAGAGCACGCCTTATATTGATTTAAGTTCACCTAAATCTATCATCGCATGGTAAACATAGGCATATATCTCATATATAAAATTAAATAAACAAGTAAATGTAAAGTGCAATAAAGTAAATGTGTTTGGTTATGGCCCCATCCTATGTGATCTTTATCAAGCTCATGATAAAGATCAAGGTCAATCTAATATGATGATGGAAATAAATACAACTACTTATTATATAAGTCTTCTTCTTTGTTTAGACTTCTTGTTTGCCTCGTCTTCTTCTTTGTATCACCTCCATTGGATAGCCTTCTTGAGTCTTCAATTACATTACATGATTGAAAGTAAAACTAATTTAATGAACTTACAAGAATAACTCGAGTTACATTCGAGATTTATGATTACAAAGATTGACGACATGCAAGTCGTATTTAAAACCAAAACCAAAACCATTACACTAAGGTCGAAAGGCCATAACCATCCATCATGCTCATACGACACATAAAAGCATGTTAAAACACATAATCTGATCTTAACATATCATATTATCCATGATCTAATCATAAAAAAAATATGACAAAATTCAGAAAAATCAGAATCAAATCAGAAAAAGAAGAATCACTGTTTACGGGCAGTAAACGGCGTCAAACGCCTTACAGACGAGTCGTTGATAGATTTTGCTATCAGTTTTGTTCAGACGCTCGTTTACCTATGGAATAGGGTATTCGTTTGCGTAAATCGGACACTTCAGACGCTTTAGCTATCAGTTTCAGCAAATCTGCAGCAGCCAATTCAGAATCCGTATCTAATATGATTCTCATAGTTAGAACAAACATAAATCATGTATATATCAGTATATATACAAATTACATAATCATCTTATGATTATACAACTCACATGAATATCATATATTCAAAACCATACATATATAAGTATATTATTTCAACATCAAATCATGGCGAATCACGTACATGCTCATATATCGAAAACAGTTAAACACATAAATGAATTAAAAACTTTTCGCAAGTAGCTCTGATGCCATTGAAGGGTTTTTAGCAAATAAACGCAATGAAAACATAAATTTAAATCTTAAAAAAAAATGAAACCCTCCGCAGGATCCATGCGAAAAATAATATTTAATTCGTAGTTCAGTATGTTTACCTTAAGAAGCTTTACGTTAATGGAAAGATGGAGGTCTTTAATAGCGATCCAAGAACGATGAGCGGAGATCCCTAGCAGCTGCTCCTTAAGTGTGAAGCACTTCACCGGTATCCACCAAGGGATCAAAATAATGGAGGGAGGAAGAGGTTGAGAGAATTAGTTGTCTCCCTCTTTTTTCTACTTTAGAATTAGGGTTTTTATTTTTTCGGTTTTTTTTAGGCAAATAGGGTTTATAATAGTATATTTATAGGCAAAATTTTCAGCTGAAAATTTTCCATAAAATATTATTATTATTAACCCTTTAATTGATTATGCTTATTAACCAATTAACTAATAATTAAAACACCTTTTAATCATTAATCCCTTTTCTAAACACTTTAGAAAAATAATTCTCTCACTTGATTTAATTTCCAAAATTAAATTCTTAATTAATAATATTAAAAATTAATTAAATCTCATTTAAACAATTATTAAATCTACTAATTAATTATTTATTTCACAAATAAATAATTAACAGCCATTATTAATTAATTCCTCCACCATTAAATCATTCTCTTTTATGGTGTGACCCTGTAGGTTCATAATAAGCCGGTAGTAGAAATAAATAATAATAAAACTATTTTATCATTATTTATATAAATTCTCTAATTCATTAAATATGATTAATTAATAAATTAATCATGTTTATTCAACATCGTGAGGGATACTTCTCAGCATATCGCGACTATCCGGATAATACGAATTCACTGCTTAGAATACCAAGAACCTATTCAGTGAATAGTTACCGTACAATCAATTCCTTCTACCCTGCAATGTCACGATTAAATACAAGGCATGGAACTTGTGTCAAGCCTATCTTATTTAATCATTTGCTTTCCCATTCACTATGCTTAGTTCTATTTAATGTAAATTAGAAACTCATTTCTAATTTCATTCACTTTGGCCAGAGATTCCTGAACTAGCATAAGTGGATCAGCATTGAACATTCTCTTCCTTCACTGGAAGGGGTAGATCCTTTATTGATCATACACTATCTTCGTGTACAAATTCCTATACCCAGTAGAGCCCTTATAATTGTCCCTGGAGACTAAGAACTAAACCAAAGCATAGTTCAGTGTACACAAGATGACTATGATGACCTCAAGTCTAAGGATACTTGTACAACTATCACTATGTGAATAACTACTGACACGTGAGTGAACTCCATCAGTTGTTCAGCTGTGTGAGTCATGTTCAGTGAACTTATTCTATAATAAGCACCTACATACTAGCTATAGTGTCACCATACAAATGTCTGTGAGAACAGACATCCTTCATAATGAAGCAAGCATAGTATGTACCGATCTTTGCGGATTACTAATTACCAGTTAGGAATCCTACGACCAGGAAATATTTAAGTTCAGAGTTATCATCTTTTCAGGTCTCATTATTATGATCTCATCATAATCCATAAAAAGCTTTACTCTAAACTATGGTATATCTTATTTAAACACTTAAATAGATAAAGCCCGCAATAAAATCAAAATAAGTCTTTTATTAATATCAATGAAATCAAAACAGATTACATAAAAGTTATTCCTAAATTATCATACATGATTGGACTTAGGACACATCTCTTTCACTTGGGTATCCCAATCTTCTGAAAGAGCTCTCAGAAACTTGGTGTTTGAGTCTTCTCTATCATACTCTTTTTTAACCAATGATAGATCATTCAGGAGTGTCATAAATCTATCATAGATGTCAGTAATTGACTCATCAGCCTTGGCATCAAATTGCTCATATTCTTGCACAAGAACAGCTCTTCTATTCTCCTTTATTGTCATTGTACCTTGGCACTGTGTCTCCAAGGCATCCCATATCTTTTTTTTACATTCTTGCAGGAAGTCACCCTGTTGGACATCATATTGTCCAAACTATTGTGCAGAATATTCCTAAAATTTACATCCTTAAGCATTTAGGCCTTCTCAGGATCTGACCATTTTGATTTTTCTTTCCAGACATAGTGTTCAGGAACATCTAGGGTCATAGCCACAGTTTCCATAGGGTAAGGAGGTCATGTTTTGATGATATCAATATATGCATCATCAACAGCTTCCACGAACATCAACATCTTTACTCTCCATGTAGAGTAATCAGCTTTCTTCAGGATGGGAATTTTCATGCTTTCATTTCCAGACATCTTGACCTTTTCAAATTAATAGTTAATTTGACCGCTCTGATACCACTTGTTGCCCAGTAAAGTAATTGTTTAAGGGGGGTTGGATACAATTACTAAAAAACTGATGTATCACAGAAATAAAGTAAGCACCGATCAATCAAATAACAATTTATATTGATCTTTAATAAACTGTTACGAAACTCTCTCAAGAACAATATTCATTAGAGCTGCTAGGTTATGCGAATACTCGAGTTAAGCACTTCTGCATGTATGCATATCACAATGTGATAACCTATTCTGTGTTTATATACTACACAGCTACAATTAATCTCCATTAATTACAAGATATGTTACAATATAACTCTTTTACTTTCTATACATATCTAAATCAACTACGATCCTATAAATCAACACATTCAGATTTATCTCACAGCCCTGACTTGTCATATAAGTCATTATCAATGGATAAGCTGATCAACGGATATATGTTATAGCTTCGACGGATATTCATATGTAAGCATCAACGGATGACTGAATAGATTGTCAACAGATGATAACGAAGCTTTCAACGGATAATCATATCCCGACACTTAATCATATCCTCATTGTTAGACATATCCTGATTCTTGACTTAGCTAATTCTAGCAAAGTATTAAATAAAAATGTTAATTTTTATGAAGTCATACCAAAAAAACACAACAAGAAATGAAATGCATAATGATGTGATAAAACAAAAGTATAACTAATTGGAGAGTCGATATGGGATTACTCTCGTCTACTTCTCAACTCCTTCAGTTTTTCTTGTGGTGGGTAGACAATAAAAACTGGGAACATCGATATCAGCAATATGAGTGAAATAATGAACATGGACATTTGCATCGTTTGAAAATGGATTGACTTGTAACTATGAAAGCGGGGGAGAAAATCTCATCTTTATGTTCATTTATTTAGGAAACAAATATATTAAAATGGTGTGTATCGTATTTCAGTGTGTGTTCTACTACGGCTAGGTAATTGTCTCCAAATAAGTAGCACACATTTCGTCACATCAGCATGATTGATAACCAAGTGAAATGTCTAAATTTACTAATTAAGTTTGGAAGTCCATGCAACAATTCAGATATTGTCTTTACCAAAAGCCCTCGATTTTCCCTTATAATGATGATCCTCGATCAGTAGTTGTTATGATTATTGCTTCAGCGATGTGTGAAAATAGAATGTGCATTATCCTTATATTTCCCATTATATTGAGGCAAGATAAATTGTATATTATGTTACTTTAAAATAAGATTATTTGTTAAAGTATTAAGTATGTCGATATTTCAGTACTAAAATTTAGAGTCAAAACCACCATTTAGAATCTTGACATCTACGAAATCGGTATAAATGCAGATAAATGTATGACGGTGAGATATGTAGAGAGAAAGATATCTTGTGTATTGATTCTCTAGAAGCTTGAGAAGTGTATGTACATCTAATGTTTATATATAATAAATATTTGTTAATAATCTATCTAACTAATTATAGTTGGAAAATGTATTTGCCTTTGCTTGTTATGCTAGCTATACTAAAGGAATATTCGAGTGTTAAAATGTATAAATTGTAGGGAGTACAGTTTATGAGTATACCTGAAATTAAGATTATAAAAATAAAATAATCGCAAATTATTCAAGGTACGCGAAAATTATGATATCCTTAGATGAGCCCCTTTCTGGTTGTGCTCAAAGGTGTGTTCGCTTCTATCTCCCAAAATACAACGAATAAATGTGATTTTAAGTACAAAAAATCCGCGTTTTACGAACCAAACCAATATGCTTCTATCTCACAGAAATGAAGAAACGACCATAGAACTTTCTAAGAGGAATGCAAGAAAATAAAAAGTAAAATATATTTTTATAGGTATCAGAACAACTATGCAAGAGTCTCTTTTATATAGGGGGATATTGTAACTTATTAAGTAATTAATTTTATAACTTACGCACACTAATGAGCAAATAACTAATGCAACACTATTGTGAAAGTTACAAAATCAAATTAATAAGTTACAAAATAAAATAAAAAAGGTCAACTATTTCAAATTTATTCAAATAACTCCAACATAAATTAAATAACATTTCAAATAGGCAATTATGTACAAGATTGGATGTGATTTGTTGCATTACAGGGGAATAAAGTGCTCAATATAATCAGAAAAAGAGAGAAAGAGTTAAGTGCAAAAATCGTGTGTATTTAGTCTTCAATTTTGTTTCATATCTGAGGGAGAATTATTTTTTATGTGCACCAGATATCATATCAGTTTATGATCGATTTTGTATACGGGCCTTAGAGATTTAAGTCCTTGTCATGCATTTTTATTCAAGCACTATCAGACGGAGGGAATGGTAGTATCCTTTACTTTATGGTAGCGAGAATTCTAGAGAAATGTTGAAATTTTACAAATGAAGTTAAAAGAATAAAGTGTGAGATATTTTCCATGTTATTCATCCTATAAACATACTCCAAATTCTCTACCGAAAACATGTATGATACTGTGCATTTTGATCGTAAATATACATAATGGTTTGAATCAAGATAAAACGTCCATTAATTTTTTTTAAAAAATATGACTCATAACCTTATAAATTATATTTGTTCTAAAAATTCTCAGGATAAGTGAAGGTGGAATCCAGGAGTTTGAGATGACAGTCGATAAACTATTAACCACTTGAAATATCCAACAATACTCTAAATTAGTTTTTAAGACATGTTAAGGCCCAAGAATTAAAGTCTAAAACCAAATTAAAGTTTAAAAAAGATTATTTTTTATTATTTCAAAAAAGTGACAAAAAAATAGGGACCACCAAGATAACCCTGGCGGCCACAATGGGGAAAACATATTTCCTTGTAGTTTAATTCAATTTCCAGACTGCATTGGCAAGTGACTTTTTCTAATTGATTGACTCCTAACATCCTCCAAAAATAGTACTTTTATTATTGAAAAAAATAAGGTCATTGACCAAGTTTTAACTACCATTGAAAGTCATTGGTGTTATTGAGCGAAGTATGGTGTCGATGACTAGAGCCGGGTATTGTTAACAAGAGTCTTTTACTATTGATAAAAGATTCATAATGTTGACTGAAGTTTGACTTTCGTTAACTAAAATTTATATTATGGATGAAATTTTTGTTCCTTTTTAAGCTGTGACTTGTAAAATAAAGGTCGGATTTAATAAGAAATGATCCAACAAATTAGATCATATTATAGTGGACTATTCCTGAATATATCAAAATCATGGCCGCTTACCCTGAATTATGCTCGATTGATTCAATTCAAAGTTTAAATAACTCAAATAAAAATTGATTGGTTTGCCCTATTCCAAAAATGAGTGTTGAATGTCCTTTTCCAAAAAATATTGGTCCAAAATCAAGTTATGAATATTTTCCAAAAGATTAAGCTCGTTATCACAAAAAACTCGATAATATGATGCTAAGGCACACCTCTTCAATAAAAATGACATGAAAGATCTTTTGAAATAACTTATGCAACACCTTAAATGTCCAAGAACATGATAAGATGAGATCTTGTTGCTTGTTATAATATTAATATAAGATCTTAGGAAGGATTTTTCTCTAATACCTTGAAATTTTAGAGTGACTGGTTCCTTAACATAATATTAGAGTTCAGACTAATGGGAGTACCAGGTTCGATTCTCTGCCACCCCAACATTCTCACAATTAACTATGGACATGAAAGGAAAAAGTTATGCCTCAAAGATGGATATTATGAATAAGAAGGAGAAAATTTATGCCCCAAAGATGGCGTCCGTGGTTCCTTAACATATAGACATGAATAATGTTAGAATTGTATAACATTGTCGTTTAGCACTGTTAATCTCAAAAATGAGATATTGAAATGCATGTTAGAACTGTGCAGGTCGTCAGTACTCTCCAATGTTTAAAATTAAAATCCTGTGATGAGAAATCCCCTAACGGACAAGCATAACTTCTATGGAATTTACATTTTCCTAGGGGGTTTTATCATGTGTGTAAAAATACAATATTAGAGACATATGTCATATTATATTGAACTATATTAATATTTACAAGGCTTAGAGCCCAATATGCGGGTTCCATATAGTGATGACAATTTGTACCTAACTAATGGATACTCGATTCGTACCAATCCGATCGGGTTTTACTGAACCCGAAATCCATTATGTTCCGACCTGAACCCGACCCGAAACCTATGTTAACATATAAATAATATGTTACATATATATGTATAAGTAGTATTAGTATAATATATAACATAATATATTACTTATATTAGTACTAAAAAGGATTATAATATGTACAAAATATTTTGTTAAAGTCTAACATTACTTAATTACTAATGTTAAACAAGATTCAACAGTGTGATTAGAAACAAATATACTATAGGCCAATATTGTCGCCATGTTTCACCAAGAATTTCATCATTAAATGTCTGATCCATTGTCTTCTATGAACCTCTAATTCAACCTCCAACAATTTCAATTTCGTCATTCCTGTGAGCCTTTTCCTCGAATCAGATCATAGTAATCCTTCATTATATTTTGTGAGAATCAAAGTGAAATTTGATCGAGAGATCTAAAAATCCGAACCTGGACTGAACCTGAAAAACCCGACGGATTCGGGTTTGGGTTTAGTGATTCGGGTTTTTCCGGGTTCGAATTCGGGTTTGATAAAGAAAATCGGGTTCGGGTTTGGTTTATACTAAACCCGTTTCAATCGATCTGATTTCCATCCCTACTTTCATATGTCATATTAACCAATAAATATAAGGCTTGGAGCCCAATAAGCATGTAATGGGCCTCCTCCGTAAAAATGCTTATGTCATGCTTTCAGCTTTCGATGATTGAATAGCTCCTAAAGAACCACAAATTTCAGCTAGGAAGGTTGCTCTAAATGGAAGGTAGGATTTTTTTAATAATGTTGCTCTTGGAAGAAGATGAGGTTCAACTTAAAGACAATTATAAGTAAGAGCCTAATACAATTTGAATAATTTATAATGATATATCCCGTAGAGCAAGTCTAAAATTAAATTTAAAATGACTTTAGTCATTACTATAATTTGAGACTATAAAGAAATGTTATTTTGATATCAATTTTATTAGACCATAAAGAAAATGTTATTTATAGATCATTTTTTTATTTTCAGGGCTGAAAAAGCATGAAAGGACTAAATTACACTTGTCTTATTTTTCTTTCTTTGCTGTTATTGTATATGCATGGGCAGATTTGTCTTTTCAATCTTATTTGCTCTGAAAACAAAAAAATGACTCTGAAAATATCATTTTCCTAAAGTATATTTTGGTATTTAAATAAAATTATAGAACTCAAAATCACCGAAAGATAAGAATCTACCCGGAGAAAGCATCTTCCATGCAAAACACCTTTTTATATTTACTTTTTTTACTAATTTATGAAAAACTCATTCTTCAAAGAAATAGCTGACTGACATTTAATGGATAGATTAATAAGGTACTTTTTAGTATTTTACATTTTAAATATCCTTTCGTTAGCTTTCTAGCAAGAACAATTATATCCTTAAAGATACAAAAATTGCTTAAAAAGACATTACACTTGTATTGATATTTTCTTGAACTAATAATATATAATTTTAAGGTAAAAAGAAAAAGAAAAAAGGTGGGAAAAAGTTTTAAGATAGTTTTTATTTTTGACGGAAACAAATCGGTTTCATTAAAGAATTTTATCCAAAATACAATACTTACTGTTAGAATATGTCTTCCATTCATAAAGGTTATTATTTAAGCTAAGGTCATTGTTGAGTGACATTTATGACACTTATTTATGCTCTTATAAGTTTTGAATTGGTATATTTGTACTCAAGTTATTTGTGTTTTAACGTGTTTTCAAGTATTTTTGCATTTCAGGCATTAATTTGTGAATCAGATGAATTAGCATTATTTTGATGCTAATATGGTGTCTAGGTGGTATTGGAATAAAACCTCGTTGAATCCGGCTCGAAGCTACAAGAATAAAGAGAAAGAAAAGAAGTGTTTTTGGCAAAAGTCCAGTGCGCCCGCGCTAATGAAGCGTGCGGCTGCGCTAGGGACCAGGAAGTCAGCGCGCCCGTGCTGGTAAAGCGCGCGCTCGCACTGGGTCAGGATAAACAAAATCTTGATTCTATTACAATTCTATTTTCTGGACTCCTGGGATGATTGAACTGCTATATATTGATATCTTAAAGTCGTTTTTCAAGAATGAGACTTACCAGAGCACAAGGAGAAGACGTCAAGAGACCTATAGTACAATTCAACAAAGGCGAAGACGAACTAGTTTATGCTTGTGAATCTTTGTTTTGAGTTGTAATCTTGGATGCTTGTTTCTTTTTTTGTTGAACCTATACTCTTTTTTGTACTTGGTTTTATTTATTCGTATAAAGACTACGTTTGCTACATCATATTTTTATCGGAACCCACGTTGATGATGAGTCCGATTATGAGCTAATCGTTATTGTGGGGTTCTAACGGATTTATTTATGGATTTCTTTAGTTAAATTGTTTGATGCCTTAGTATGTGGTGATTGTATGATATCCTAGTATTAGTTGTGCGTATTCGTCTTATGAGCGTCACGAACTTATAAGATAGTGTGTTAATTCTTAATGAAGCGAAAGTGGATTTAAGGATTTAGAACTTGTCATGCTAGCATAGGTTCATGTATTTGTTATGCATGATTCGTAGGTAATTTTAACCATCTTACTTGACCTATGTAATCAAGATAGATAACTTGTGCTTAAACCGTTATGTTGTCAAATTCTATAGACATATAGGGTCTCAATATAATTGGTGCCTATTCAGCTTCTATCTCTTTTGTGGATATCTGGTAGAATGGTACTCGTGCAACGAAAGTTGGCGTTTTTCAGTTTCGTGTTGTCTGATTAGTATCATCACCATTGCATGCTAAGGTTAAGAACAATAAGACTATTGAATGAATTATTTAATGAAGTTAGAATCCCATGTTTGTCATACATATTAATTCAGTCAATCTTATTCTCGTAGTTATAATTGTTAGCATAATTCTAGGTTATAAAAACCTCAATTTGTTATCGTCTTAACATTGAATAATAACCATATATTGTTGCTTAGGTGCGTGAATTACTTAGTTAACCAATACAGTCTCTGTGAAAACGAATCTGATTTATATCTTATACTACTTGCGAATGTGTATACTTGTGTGTATCATTAGCGCGTGTTTAGCGACTAACAAGTTTTTGGCGCTGCTGCCGGGCACTGTAGTGTTAATTATTAGTTTATGTGCTTTCCATCAGTGGTCGTTAAAGTTCATTGACTCGGACATTGTTACTTAATTCTTTCCTTGTCTTATTTCAGGTGATCTAGCGAGGGTGTATACATACACGTTCGCGTACTCGCAAGAGGACACTGGATAAAGCCGAGGAAGAACTTGTGGTGGTTCCTAGGGAAGTTTTTTAGGACAAGGAGAAGTTAGAGGAAGAAGAGAAAGTTGAAGAGCCAATTGTAGTAGCTATGAGTGATCAAGCAGAAAATTCGAAGGCTTTGATGGACTATTCTAAGCCTAAGATTAATGACATTCAGTTTAGCATCATCAGACCAACCATCAGGACTAACACTTTTGAGATCAAGTCAAGCACGATCCAGATGATACAGAACTCAGTTCAGTTTGGGGGTTCTCCTACCGAAGACCCCAACATGCACATCAGGGATTTTATTGAGATCTGCGACACTTTCAAGTTCAATGATGTGACTGACGATGCTATCAAACTACGTCTCTTCCCATTCTCTCTGAGGGACAAGGCTAAGTGCTGGTTACACTCTCTACCAGCAGGGTCTATCACAACTTGGGAAGATCTTGCTCAAAAGTTTCTCACTAAATTCTTCCCCATGGCGAAGACTGCCGCAATCAGGAATGCTCTTATTCAGTTTGCTCAACAAACTGGAGAATCTCTGTGTGAGGCTTGGGATCGATATAAGTGATGGGTTCCGAGGCATAAAACACAGCGGATAAACGTAAATAAAACAAAAAAAAAATTTGAAACCCAAAAACAGGATACATGTATAATTGTGGGCAGATTATGGAGATAACGAATCATACTTTCAAGAGCTTAACTTTCACGAACTCAACGGAGATCCTAGCTATCACGCTTTGTGTCTACCTCTCGGAGAAACACCTCTATGGTATCCACATGAGCACCTCCAAGAACGTCTCACGAACTTGACTATGGAATGGATGTACTAGCCTCCTTCTTGACGATCCGAATTGCCTCTTCCTCTCTTTGCTGCTAGGGTTTTCTCCAAAAACGTACAAGCCTCTTTAACCTATCATTATGTATTTATAATGGCTGATTAAAAAGGCCCATAACAGCAAAGCCCAACCCTAGTAGGTATTAGATTAAATAATAAAAAATGATTTCTATTAGGCAAACACATTCCTTTTAATTCGAATTTATATTATCTCAATTAAGTCTTACTTAATTATAATAAAATTCAAATAATCATCAATTAATTTAAATCCATAATTTAAATTAACTATTCCATTAAGTGCTCTATTTGTGCGGCCCTATAGGCTATTATTTAATTGGCAATAATTTTATTCTCTAATAAAATTATAAACAATGAGCGGTATCTAGTAATACATCATTGTTACCCAATTAAACAATAATTAAATCGTGATTAGATAAAACCTTTCGTGATTAATGTTTTTCGTGTAATATAATCCCTTTAAGCATACATATTATAGATTAAACTCGAAGCATGTATTTAGTCATCCTCTTCAATATTTAATCCGGGTTTACTTGATCCATGAGTAGATTATAAAGACAAATCATTATTTGAGCATGACCATGCTTTTATAATCTCACTCAATCAAGAGGCCAATAATATCTCTCCTAATTATAGGAGGGTTAAATCCTTTATCTATCATTCATATTTCTCATACGACTCATGATATACCCGATGTCCACTTTTATCATCACCCGATCAAAAGTAACTTTTAATGTGGTCAAAGTATATTAATCCTCATATAGAAATATAATGATTTCAAGTCAAAGGATCGTTACACCATTATCACTGTGAGTCTTTCTTATGACTTTATTAAACATGAAGAATCTCACTGTGGGTCTGTCCAGTACCATGTACTCTCACATGTACCTATGTGTAACACCCTCAAATCCGGGGTCGGGGATCCGGGTTGTCACGAGTTCCATTTCCCTTAATAACACCCAATCTTAATAAACAATCAACTACTCCGTACTGTGACCCACAATAAACACACACACCACAAGTTATAGTCTCAAAGATGAATATCCAAAAATAACACGAGTCATTTTATTCCACAATTATATGCCATTACACCTTAAAAGGGTTTCTGAATAAATTTACATTTCTTTGCCATTATTACAATTCATAAAGATACATAAGTCTGGTACATCAAAAGTTGAAAGCATAGCCTATTGGTAGTTCCTACCTCAGCTACAGCGACATCAACGCCTATAGGAAACTGCGGAATGTTTCCTATCCGCTCGCGAATTGGGAGCTTGGTCCTATTCATCTTGTCTATCTGATGTTGTGTGATGAAAGAAGAAAGCAAGGGTGAGCAACAAGCCCACCAAAATAATATGTATAATGATTTACAATATGTGAGCATCCTCATAGTACTCATGAAAGTCTTGGTCAAGTAAAAATGAACCAAGTTGATATCTTAACGCGACCAAGTCGCAAAATATTCAGTATATACATATATACTTTTCAAAATCTTTGAAATACTCTGCCAGGCATAATATACACAGAGTTCCAGTTTATAAATGTATAAAAATATCGTTGCAAGGTGATCTCATATATCTAACCTTGTCTCAACATTTTTCTAAAAACCTTTGTCATTCATAAGATAATCATTAACTAGATATAAGTTGAAAAGATGAAGTTACAAGATACTCTAATATACTTATATCTTTTCCGAATACTACTTGAACTACCACCGTTCAAGTTATAATTAGTTTCAAAAGTTCATCACACAGATGAGACTACAAGATAAGACTTGGAAAGATATATATATATATATATATATATATATATATATCCATATATATCTCTCATACATTTCCTGAAAACCTCTGTCATGTAAAGTATGAACAGAGTTGCAATATCCAATGAATTTGGAAAGAAAAGAATTTTGGCATAAACCCGATATCTTGCTGATCAGGCAAAGATACCAATAAGTAACATTTTCTACTAGTAGATTGATGAATCCCCCACCGGTCATCACCCTGGCCTCATTAGGACCTTGTGCTGGACCGCCACCCGGCCTCTTACGCGTTGATGGGCTGCCACCCAGCCACTTACACTTACATAGACGCCCGCTGAGCCCATGTTGCTTATGCCGACTCAAATAGATGAACTTACTTCCCGAACGATGGGCAAGTAATCAAGATGTTTTCTCAAAACAGGAACCTCGTTGCGAATGTAAAATACACCACTGAGCCGGATCCCTCAGGCTTTGAGCGAGTATTTAAATCCCCTTCGAAAGGAAGATCTTAAATATAAAAATGAGTTTTGGGATCCGCTCTAACTTTTAAAAATCATTTTGAAGACTCGAAAATATTTTTAAGAATGTTTGGAGTAATGCTGATTTAATAAAATAAATCAGTCCCGATATATTAGAAAATATCTGAATATTATTATTTAAATAATATTCCCAAAAGGATAATCCTTATAAAAATAATTGAAGTAGAAGTTTGAAAACTTATACTTGAAATGAATAATAAATAACCAAAGATATACGATCTTTATTTAAATAATCAAAAATAAGTTTGATTAAAGAAACATTATTCTTTAATAAAATAAAGAATAATATTTAATAAAATAAGCGGAGTCATAAGTTCTCGAATGAATATTCAAAATAATGTTCATTAAATAAAATAAACGGAGTCATAAGTCCTCGAATGAATATTCAAACTAATATTCATTAAATAAAATAAAGCGGAGTCATAAGTCCTAGAATGAATATTCAAAATAATATTCATTAAATAAAATAAAGTTATCGAATAAACCTTATTCGATTAATAGTTTTGAAAACTATCTATATATATAAATATATATATATATATATATATTATACTCGGGAAAATCGACTCCCGGTTTAGAAAATGTTCACCTTTGGGTCCCCTATACTAAGGGTATACGCAACTACTGCTTATCTCTAGCATAGGTATTATGCAACTTATAAGCATTTGAATCAACAAAGAGATATCAAGATTACGAAACAGACATGCATATATACCATATCAGCATGCTCCAATATATCGCAAGATTTGCTAATAACAATCATGCACTTATCACAAGATAATGCATATACATATATTTACATCACAACAACAGTATAACGGGTAGAAAACTTGCATGAGCGACTGGGGGTGGTAAAAGTCCTGGGATGAGTCTGGTAACCTATAAACAACATATAAGTTGGAATTAAACCAAAGTCGCTTAAGAATCTATACTTTAACCAATTAGACCCTAACCTTCGCTTTCGCGCTTAACGATTCACTTAAGACGCTCGAGTACCCTCGGCTCCACCATTTTTAATAAATTAACCATTAGGAATTTTAAGGCGATTCTTTCGCGAGTACTATACCAACTGCCTAATCCACTTTACATAATTGTTTCATATTCCAATTAGTCATTTAAGGGCCTTAACCAAGGTTTCAAAGTAAGGCGAGGGTAATGGTTCGGTCGCGAAACGCCGTTACTTAAAACGGTCATTTCTCCTAAACCGTACATCGGATTTAAGCTAACCACATATCAAAACGAAGCTCGTAACATGAACTATCTAATCATAGCAATGGTCAAAACCTAACAGTGAGTTCACGGGTCCTGATGTTAAGTACAAAAGCAGTCTAAGGTAAATCGGGCATTATGACGGCTATGTTTACGCGATTACCAAATTTGTACAACTCCAAATCAATCTACAATCAATCCCACAATCATTAATACAACTAAACTCCATCCATAATCTACTACAACAGCCCCAAAATCTCAAGATTTCCAATTTATACTACTCTCAATCAAGAACTAAAAGCTTATACTTAAGTTTCATTAACTATAAACAAGATTCAATCATCCAAATCGCTACAAACCCAACCAAACTTTAAACACACAAGCATCATGCTTCTCATGAACTATATTAATCAAAACCACTCCAAAATATTCAAAGTAAAACTAGGGTTTGAAGTTTTATACCTTTCTTGAAGCTTTTAATCCATGAAAGATCCTTGGAATGCCCATGGAAGCCTTTATCTATGCTTAAGCTACCTTGACCTTACAAATAAAATCAAGAATCAAAATTTTTTTCTTGAAAGTTACTATTCACCCTAAACTAAAATGATTTGTTTGAGATAGAAAACCTTTGATTCAAGCACTCAAACTACTTGCTCTTCTTAGTTATGAAATATAGGATCCAAAGAAACAAACCTCTTGAATTATGATTGAGTGGAGCTTGGGTTTGGAAATTTTTCTTCATATTTTTCTTCAAAAAAACCGTGAGCAAGGAGATGGGGGGAAGAGAAATGAATGTGTTTGCTTGGTTGCTTTGTTTTTGTTGTTAATTAACCTTTTACCATGGTAAAATTTGTGTGGCTTATAATCAACCAACAATTTTTTCCCATTGTGTCATGCTTATGTCATCCTCTTATGTCATCTTCCCACACTTGTCTTCTTCTTGTTGGTGTGATGACATCATCATCACTAACCTCTTTGATTAACTCCTTATTACTTGACTAATGATCGCTGATCTGTTATGCGGTTCGCTTAACTTTCATTTTCGTTTATCGTTTGAGGGATCATACCCGGGATCCTATTACTTGGGTTCCCTTAACCTTTCTCAATACATTATATTCCTTTTATGATCCTCTCTTATAATCCTTGAATTTAAATCCTTTTTATCCTGTTACCTTATACTCAATTCTTTCGGTATCTGGTGGATTTTCGGGAAAAATCAAAGTGTTCGAATTTGGATTCTGACGATCTTCACATACACTTATATACCATATAGAGTACTAATAAGATCTCAGAATAACAATAAAAGAACCCCTACAAAGTGTGGTATGAAAAGTTTTCTTATTCAGCATAATCAGCAAAATCAGCAAAATCACTATTCATAAGGGTTACAAAAAGTCCAAAATTTTGGGGTTATTATAGTCTCCCCTCCTTAAAAAGATTCTGTCCCAGAATCAAATAGAAAACAAATGGGGGTACTTTTCTAGCATTGCGCTCTCTAGTTCCCAAGTTGATTCTTCCACATTATGATTCTGCCATAGCACTCTGACTAGCTTGATCACTTTGTTCCGAAGCACCTGCTCCTATCCATAATCTTTACTGGTTTCTCCTCGTAAGTCAGATCTGGTTGCATATCCACCTGCTCGTACTCCACTATGTGTCTGGCATCCCGATGATACTTCCTTAGCATTGACACATGGAACACATTATGAACTTGTTGTAGGTTCGGGGGTAAGGCTAGCTCGTAAGCCAACTTCCCAATCCGTCTTAGTATCTCAAAAGGTCCAATGTATCTTGGGCTTAGTTTCCCTTTGTTTCTGAACCTCATTAATCCCTTCCAAGGGAACACCTATAACAACACTAGGTCCCCTACTTCCTATTCTTTGTCCTTTCGTATCAAATCAATATACTTCTTATGTCCATCTTGGGCTACTACAAGCCGTTCTCTGATTAGATCTATTATATCCTTGGTCCTTTGGACTACTGCGGGTTCGAGCATCTTGCGCTCTACAACTTCATCCTAACATAGGGAGATCGACATTGTCTTCCCTCAAGGATCTCATAAGGTGATATCTCGATACTGACATACGATCTATTATCGTAAGAAAACTCAATCCGCGTTAAGTGATCATTCCAAATTCTTTCAAGTCTATTGCACAGACCCTCATCATAGCTTCTAGTATTATAGCTTTTGCTTCTTAATACCCACTCCTTTCCTGTTCATAATATTATACTGGTTATACTTTTGCTCGTTAGCATTCTATAACCTTTTAATAACCACGTCAACCTTAATATCACGAACGCGTTAGATTCGGAATACCACCGCACTAATACTACTTCCTTTTGCTGCTTCCATCTTCGAAAGCTTGATCTATCGTATAGAAGTAAAAGATTTTATTGAGAGATCACTGATCATGAACACTTGTTCTATTGCATAGTTAGTACAGAAGGTGGCCAGCCTTTAGTACTTGACAAGCAATTAAACAACATATGGTATCCTACTAGGCTTCTATCACACAGATAGATAGTCATTCGGCAATACCTCCCCTTCTGGAAGGTTTGTTCTTCTCAGCTTATACAAAATGAAAAGGAGAGAAAAGAATGAATTGAAGAGAATTGTATATATATAAAATATACTGCCACAAAATATCTGGCTTGGAATCTACCTCTGAACTATAGAGGTTTGTCATAGGAGAACAAAACATATACGTATATATATCAATATCAGGTATTATAGCATCGTATTTCACATGCCTAAATATTTTTGAAATTCTGTACATCATTCTATGGACCCATGCTCTTGCTCGAGCTTATACACAATCACCTTTGAAACTCCCTCGACATCGAAAATCGAATATGGGATCTCATTCTAGATATCATCGTTACTAGAACTCTATGTTTGCACCGCAACCTTCCTCGTATAGTAATACGACTCTCTATTGATAAGAAGGAATAAGTATTCAATAGGTAGATAATTGACTTAATTAGCCTATCAATGATAACTTATACACCACCACGACCCGATTAGTGGTACTCACTCTCAACATCCATTCCAATACAACTCTCACGGTTGTAAGTAATCGGCTCATTACTCGCAGAATCATTCCTGCATTACTATGGCCCACTGTTGACCTACTGTAGTCATTCGTTTTCCATGAAGTTTTAGTAGCTAACCATACGGAGTCCATTCATATCATATCGAATCCTTCTAAGGAGGTAACATATTCACCATTCATGATTCGTGAAGAACATTCCTGATCCTGACATACATACATGACATGAAGCAGATAAAATTGCAGAAGAGTTTCAATCAAAGCAACGATAGCAGGCTAATACCATTATTAACCATATTTCTTTACTGGGAGACATGAAGCTCAAAGGTTCATTTAGTCCTTTCGTAACATGCTCCTAGCTTATCTCAAGATAGGACCTTCTAAGATAGAAAGCCCGCTCACGGCGATTACATGAATTAAATCTTTACCAAACTACTATTACGGTTGAGTACCGCACAGTCATCAGAAGGAATGTCAATCTTTCATACCATAATATAACCTTCACGGAATTAACCATTATCACTGTATTCCTCTGGCACGAGCGCCGATAATTGTCCTCTTACACTTAAAGTGTTGGCCACCTCTTTGGCCTTTCCTGATAGTAAAATTTCCTTACAATCAAAGTCATTTTAACCACCTCCAACTAAATTTTCTACCTCATTTTAATCACTGCTTATGTGAAAATGCTTCTCTTAAGTCCTGGTGAGAAAAAAAACACCATTTTTCCATAAGTCATTGCCTTAGTCTTTAGATGTGAACATTATCATGGCTGACTCTTGATCATACTTAGGACGTCTCTTATCTTGGGTCCTTCTTGTTTTCACCAATCTCGACCCTCATTGGATCGATCTATACTTTCTTATGGTTCAACACGTGCCCAACCTGGCATTATTATAATTACGTCATATTTCCTTCATCAAAATTTCTATTTTTGAGAACTTTGAATATTACCTTTCTCCTTGTAAAACCTCTAAGGTTATCCTTAAATCCTTCATCAGGTACACCCTAGGCACAGGGCATATCAAGATACCATTTACTAATACCAGAATCATTGTCTATATACTTCTGAAAAATTTCTCCACTGATCCTTAAAGGTTGTTGTTACCTTAATCTTTTTTAATTCATACTGTCAAAACTCATGCTGTCCCTATTAAGGGTGAAATGCCAACCTTTATGCATTCCCCTAGGATTCATTTCAAGTTATCGGGGTTTTATACTTAATTCCACCTTTAAAAGATACTTACACTCTTCCATGGATAAATCAAGTCATATATACTTGATAGATTACCTTATTCAATCATTCTCACTTCGATAGTCTATACTTAATTTCACAATAGCATCCTTATTCCAACTGAAGTCAATCCATATGGCCTCCAAAAGATAACAACGGTTTTTTTTTGCTCTGCTTGCCTAATTTGGTAATGACAACAGGGATGTTCTAGAAGATATTGGCCGTGTTCAACGTGAACTTCTTCTTAATAATTCCTTATTTACTTTTGTTGTTTATCTCAACAGTCATCTCAATGTTGGGATATCTTTCATACTTGGCGTCTCCCTTTCTGGGTATCAAGCCACCGGTCTTACACTTCACATTCTTGAAGGTCACTTCCTTCATCCAATTTTCCTAATTTCTTACTTCCTTGTCTCCTTAGTCTATCCGCGTCTCATTATTTATCCTTCGAACTATCTCAAGGTTTCCTCGAATCCTCCCAACTTACAGGGGATAAAATATATGTATCTCTTATGCTTTCAACCATCAATTTTAACTCATGGTGAATCACCATCATCCTGACGATTACATGCTTTTCTATTTCTATTGCTACGAGTCTTTAGGGTATCCTCATACCCAACTCCCTTATCATTCCTCAAACTCTATTGCCTTTATATTCCTTTCCACTTCCGTTTCTTTTTATTTTCCTTTCTCTTATCATTATTTCATGAACCAACACAACATAAGCATTGATTTCAAACATCCTGTGAATTTGGATTCGTGTCCTCAGAACGAATCTTGACAACTTTTACAACTTAAATTCATAATTCATCATACTCGTCTGCCATTGTTCTGGCTCAAAAGCTTTTACACTATCTCCATAACCGTGGAAAGTACTTTCCTGAAAATAATTGACTGAACTTAAATCAGTTTATTATAATCTCTTGCTCATGCCTTCCTTGGCCTTTCAACAGCGGGTGGCCTCTCTCTTAGGAGGGTAAGTGACAAAAATAGTCTTTTGTGATTCGTCAATTATTTAGAATCTCAAATGATTCCTATATTTCCTTTAGCCAGGCTCTTGCCTCGACTGGGTCAGCTTGTTCCTTGGAACTCTGAGAGCTTAGCGACTTAAAGGTCCTGAAAGAATTTTTCACCGCATTATTTCCTCAGGGTGGTGGTTGGGGATAATTGTCTAAGTTCTGTCGAGAAAGGTCCATAAATTGTCGTATAGGAGTACCGTCTTGGGTCTCCTTTCCTTACTTGACTTCTGTTTCCTTAGTCTGAACGTTCCCTCCTCCTCCCCATAATTGGGGTCATCCTGCATGTTTTAAATCCTCATTTTCTACTTCATTATGTTATGGGTTCCTTCTATCTTGATGGCGACCTCCCTGACTATCACGTTCAGGGTTTGCTCTAAATCTTATTCCTCAAACTAGCTTTCATCTAAGATCTCATCTTTAAGCTATTGAACATTTGGAACCCAAATTCTGTAGTAATACCTCATTATTCCCTTATCATCTTTCTCGGTATTAATCTCCTATCTATTTGTTGGCTCTCTGCCTTCATTCATCACTTTTTCTGGCACAATATGTTCTTTTCCAATAATTCGGGCTGTATTGCAATCTCAAACAGCTTTTCGGTACCGGCTCCGGTTATCTTCACTTCTATTTCCATTTTCTCAAAATCTCTTATAAACTCTCCCAAAGACATTATCATCTTGAGTCTCTCCTTTTTACTAAGGGCATCAGCCACCACATTGCCTTTCCCCGAATGATAAAGAATCTCCCAATCATAATTCTTGATTAGCTCTAACCGCCTCCTCTGGCGTTTGTTGAGCTCTTTCTACATAAAAATGTACTAGAGCTCCTATGGTTTGTGTAAATCTTGCACTTCTCTCCATACAAGTAGTGCCTCCAATCTTTAGGGAAAAACTATTGCCACGAGCCCAAGCTCATGGGTGGGGATATCGAATTTTATATTCCCTTAATTATCTTGACGCGTACACGATTACCTTGTTGTGTTGTATAAGAAGCACCCTAATTCCTTATACGAAGCGTCACTACACATCACAAAATCTCCTTTTCCATCTGGCAACACCATCATAGAGGCCGTCACCAACCTTTGCTTCGGTTCTTAAAAGTTGTTCTCGCATTTCTCTGTCCATTCGAACTTCTCAGTCTTACGAGTAAGCCACGTTAAAGGGGCTACTATCTTTACAAACTTGAAGGAACCTCCGATAGTGACCGTCCAATCCTACCTCTGGTAGTCGCACTAACCATGGTTATCAATTCCTCAGCGACCATCTCTTCAGTCTTGTTAGGATCCTCCACGAGATCCTTCTCAGCAGCAATCCCTTCTGGGACAACATCCTCGACCGCTACATCCTCAATATTAACATCATCCAGTCCCGCGTTAGGACGCTCTATCAGATCCACAATCTGATCTCCAATAAGTAATAAAACATCATCGCGTTGTTGCTCCTCAACCTCAGGGTTCGGAGTCCCGCTACCATATACGATAATGAACTACGCTTCTATCACGATATTTATAAGGGTTCCCATAAGGGTTTTAACTGTTAGTACTACGTTAGGTAGTCCGACTATGAACTTGGCAAGAGTTCTTATTATCTTAGTGAACTTATTATTTTAACGTCATCTCATCACTGAGGTTTATAACGCTTAGCTCTGATACCATTTCTGTAACACCCCCAAATCCGGGGTCGGGGATCCGGGTTGTCACGAGTTCCATTTCCCTTAATAGCACCGAATCTTAATAAACAATCAACTACTCCGTACTGTGACCCCACAATAAACACACACCACAAGTTATAGTCTCAGAGATGAATATCCAAAAATAACACGAGTCATTTTATTCCACAATTATATGCCATTACACCTTAAAAGGGTTTCTGAATAAATTTACATTTCTTTGCCATTATTACAATTCATAAAGATACATAAGTCTGGTACATCAAAAGTCGAAAGCCTAGCCTATTGGTAGTTCCTACCTCAGCTACAGCGACATCAATGCCTATAGGAAACTGCAGAATGTTTCCTATCCGCTCGCGAATTGGGAGCTTGGTCATGTTCATCTTGTCTATTTGATGTTGTGTGATGAAAGAAGAAAGCAAGGGTGAGCAACAAGCCCACCAAAATAATATGTATAATGATTTACAATATGTGAGCATCCTCATAGTACTCATGAAAGTCTTGGTCAAGTAAAAATGAACCAAGTTGATATCTTAACGCGACCAAGTCACAAAATATTCAGTATATACATATATACTTCTCAAAATCTTTGAAATACTCTGCCAAGCATAATATACACAGAGTTCCAGTTTATAAATGTACAAAAATATCATTGTAAGGTGATCTCATATATCTAACCTTGTCTCAACGTTTTTCTAAAAACCTTTGTCATTCATAAGATAATCATTAACTAGATATAAGTTGAAAAGATGAAGTTACAAGATACTCTAATATACTTATATCTTTTCCGAATACTACTTGAACTACAACCGTTCAAGTTATAATTAGTTTTAAAAGTTCATCACACAGATGAGACTACAAGATAAGACTTGAATAGATTCAATCTTTGAAATATTATTGAATGAAATGAAGTTACGAGATACTTCATTAAGTCCCGATATATATATATATATATATCCATATATATCTCTCATACATTTCCTGAAAACCTCTGTCATGTAAAGTATGAACAGAGTTGTAATATCCAATGAATTTGGAAAGAAAAGAATTTTGGCATAAACCCGATATCTTGCTGATCAGGCAAAGATACCAATAAGTAACCTTTTCTACTAGTAGATTGATGAATCCCCCACCGGTCATCACCCTGGCCTCATTAGGACCTTGTGCTGGACCGCCACCCGGCCTCTTACGCGTTGATGGGATGCCACCCAGCCACTTACACTTAAATAGACACCCGCTGAGCCCATGTTGCTTATGCCGACTCAAATAGATGAACTTACTTCCCGAACGATGGGCAAGTAATCAAGATGTTTTCTCAAAACAGCAACCTCATTGCGAATGTAAAATACACCACTGAGCCGGATCCCTCAGGCTTTGAGAGAATATTTAAATCCCCTTCGAAAGGAAGATCTTAAATATAAAAATGAGTTTTGGGATCTGCTCTAACTTTTAAAAATCATTTTGAAGACTCGAAAACATTTATAAGAATGTTTGGAGTAATGCTGATTTAATGAAATAAATCAGTCCCGATATATTAGAAAATATCTGAATATTATTATATAAATAATATTCCCAAAAGGATAATCCTTATAAAAATAATTGAAGTAGAAGTTTAAAAACTTATACTTGAAATGAATAATAAATAACCAAAGATATACGATCTTTATTTAAATAATCAAAAATAAGTCCTCGAATGAATATTCAAATTAATATTCATTAAATAAAATAAAGCGGAGTCATAAGTCCTTGAATGAATATTTAAAATAATATTCATTAAATAAAATAAAGTTATCGAATAAACCTTATTCGATTAATAGTTTTGAAAACTATATCTATATATATACATAAATATATATTATACTCAGGAACATCGACTACCGGTTTAGAAAATGTTCACCTTTGGGTCCCCTATACTAAGGGTATACGCAACTACTGCTTATCTCTAGCATAGGTATTATGCAACTTATAAGCATTTGAATCAACAAAGAGATATCAAGATTACGAAACAGACATGCATATATACCATATCAGCATGCTCCAATATATCGCAAGATTTGCTAATAACAATCATGCACTTATCACAAGATAATGCATATACATATATTTACATCACAACAACAGTATAACGGGTAGAAAACTTGCATGAGCGACTGGGGGTGGTAAAAGTCCTGGGATGAGTCTGGTAACCTATAAACAATATATAAGTTGGAATTAAACCAAAGTCGCTTAAGAATCTATACTTTAACCAATTAGACCCTAACCTTCGCTTTCGCGCTTAACGATTCACTTAAAATGCTCGAGTACCCTCGACTCCACCATTTTTAATAAATTAACCATTAGGAATTTTAAGGTGATTCTTTTGCGAGTACCATACCAACTGCCTAATCCACTTTAAATAATTGTTTCATATTCCAATTAGTCATTTAAGGGCCTTAACCAAGGTTTCAAAGTAAGGCGAGGGGTAATGGTTCGGTCGCGAAACGCCGTTACTTAAAACGGTCATTTCTCCTAAACCGTACATCGGATTTAAGCGAACCACATATCAAAATGAAGCTCGTAACATGAACTATCTAATCATAGCAATGGTCAAAACCTAACAGTGAGTTCACGAGTCCTGATGTTAAGAACAAAAGAAGTCTAAGTTAAATCGGGCATTACGACGGCTATGTTTACGCGATTACCAAATTTGTACAACTCCAAATCAATCTACAATCAATCCCACAATCATTAATACAACCAAACTCCATCCATAATCTACTACAACAGCCCCAACATCTCAAGATTTCCAATTTATACTACTCTCAATCAAGAACTAAAAGCTTATACTTAAGTTTCATTAACTATAAACAAGATTCAATCATCCAAATCGCTACAAACCCAACCAAACTTTAAACACACAAGCATCATGTTTCTCACGAACTATATTAATCAAAACCACTCCTAAATATTAAAAGTAAAACTAGGGTTTGAAGTTTTATACCTTCCTTGAAGCTTTTAATCCATGAAAGATCCTTGGAATGCCCATGGAAGCCTTTATCTATGCTTAAGCTACCTTGACCTTCCAAATAAAATCAAGAATCAAAAAATTGTTCTTGAAAGTTACTATTCATCCTAAACTAAAATGATTTGTTTGAGATAGAAAACCTTTGATTCAAGCACTCAAACTACTTGCTTTTCTTAGTTATGAAATATAGGATCCAAAGAAACAAACCTCTTGAATTATGATTGAGTGGAACTTGGGTTTGGAAATTTTTCTTCTTGTTTTTCTTCAAAAACAATCGTGAGCAAGGAGATGGGGGGAAGAGAAATGAATGTGTTTGCTTGGTTGCTTTGTTTTTGTTGTTAATTAACCTTTTACCATGGTAAAATTTGTGTGGCTTATAATCAACCAACAATTCCTTCCTATTGTGTCATGCTTATGTCATCCTCTTATGTCATCTTCCCACACTTGTCTTCTTCTTGTTGGTGTGATGACATCATCATCACTAACCTCTTTGATCAACTCCTAATTACTTGGCTAATGATCGCTGATCTGTTATACGGTTCGCTTAACTTTCGTTTTCGTTTATCATTTGAGGGATCATACCCGGGATTCTATTACTTGGGTTCCCTTAACCTTCCTCAATACATTATATTCCTTTTATGATCCTCTCTTATAATCCTTAAATTTAAATCCTTTTTATCCTGTTACCTTATACTCAATTCTTTCGGTATCTGGTAGATTTTCGGGAAAAATTAAAGTGTTCGAATTTGGATTCTGACGATCTTCACATACACTTATATACCATATGAAGTACTAATAAGATCTCAGAATAACATTAAAAGAACCCTACAATGTGTGGTATGAAAAGTCTTCTTATTCAGCATAATCAGCAAAATCACTATTCATAAGTGTTACAAAAAGTCCAAAATTGTGGGGTTACTACACTATGTATTGACTTTAGTATCCCCATACTTATAACCAATGAGATGTGGTTATCTTGTCAAACAACATACTAGTCTATCTATGTATTATTCTTGTCCTATATAATAATACTCGACTAGGGACCTTTAAGAATATGATATATTATATAATCTCAAGTTCAAGTCATGCACTTAAACTATACAATGTGTATCATGATTCTAAGGACATTTATTATGCTAACAAAATATCGCAGTAATTAAGGTCATAATAAATACATTTATTGAATGATCAACTGACATAAAGATTTAAAAGAATAATGTATTGCCTCTAGGGCACCTACACTAACAATCTCCCACTTGCACTAGAGCCAATCACCCATATATCTAATACCCATGGAACTAGTGTGACCATCGTGCTTCTGCTGCGACAAGCCTTTGGTCAGTGGGTCTGCAATGTAATCATTTGTGTGCACTTTACATATGTGTATATCACCCCTTTCATTAATCTCTCGAATAAGGTGAAATCTCCTGAGTATATGTTTAGCCCGGGAGTGTGATCTAGGTTCTTTAGCCTGTGCAATGGCTCCATTATTATCGCAGTATAGATCAATGGGATCTGCGATCGATGGAACCACTCCCAAATCAGAAATGAACTTTCGAATCCAAACGGCCTCCTTAGCTGCTTCACAACCTACAATGTACTCAGCCTCCATTGTAGAATCAGCTACTGTTTCTTGCTTTGAACTCTTCCAGCTTACAGCACCTCCGTTAAGACAAAACACAAAACCAGACTGTGATACAGTATCTGAAAGGAATATGTCCTAAGTCCAATCATGTATTATGATTTAGGAATAACTTTTATGTAATCTGTTTTGATTTCATTGATATTAATAAAGACTTGTTTTGTTTTTATTACGGGCTTTATCTATTTAAGTGTTTAAATAAGATATACCATAGTTTAGAGTAAAGTTTTTTATGGATTATGATGATATCATAATAGTGAGACCTAAAAAGATGATAACTCTAAACTTAAATAGTTCCTGGTCATAGGATTACTAACTGGTAATTAATAATCCGCAAAGATCGGTACATACTATGCTTGCTTCATTATGAAGGATGTCTGTTCTCATAGACATTTGTGTAGGTGACACTATAGCTAGTATGTAGGTGCTTATTATAGAATAAGTTCACTGAACATGACTCGCACAGCTGAACAACTGATGGAGTTCACTCACGTGTCAGCAGTTGTTCACATAGTGATAGTTGTACAAGTATCCTTAGACTTGAGGTCATCATAGTCATCTTGTGTACACTGAACTATGCTTTGGTTTAGTTCTTAGTCTCCAGGGACAATTATTAGGGCTCTTCTGGGTATAGGAATTTGTACACGAAGATAGTGTATAATCAATAAAGGATCTACCCCTTCCAGTGAAGGAAGCGAATGTTCAAGGCCGATCCACTTATGCTAGTTCAGGAATCTCTGGCCAGAGTAAATGAAATTAGAAAGGAGTTTCTAATTTGCATAGAACTGCGCATAGTAAATGGTAAGCAAGTGATTAAATTAGATAGGCTTGACACGAGATCCATGCCTTGTATTTAATCGGGACATTGTAGGGTAGAAGGAGTTTATTGTACGGTAACTATTCACTGACAGGTTCTTGGTATTCTAAGCAGTGAATTCATATTATCCGGATAGTCGCGATATGTTGAGAAGCATCCCTCACGATGTAGAATAAATGTGATTAATTAATTAATCATATTTAATAAATTAGAGAATTTATATAAATAATGATAAAATAGTTTTATTATTATTTATTTCTACTACCGGCTTAATATTGAACCTACAGGGTCACACCATAAAAAGAGAATAATTTAATGGTGGAGGAATTAATTAATAATGGCTGATAATTATTTATTTATTAATTGGCAAATTTAATAATTAATTAAATGAGATTTAATTAATTATAAATTAATTAAGAAAAGTTCTTAATATTATTAATTAAATGATTTAATTTTTGGAAATTAAATCAAGAGAGAGAATTATTTCTAAAGTGTTTAGAAAAAGGATTAATAATTAAAAGGTGTTTTAATTATTAATAAGAATAATAAATGGGATAATAATAATAATAATATTTATGGGAAAATTTCAGCTAAAAATTTTGCCTATAAATACACTATTATAGACCCTAATTTTGATTCTAACTCACATCAAACCCGAAAACCCAAAAAGTTTGGAAAATCCAATTCTCTCCACCTCCTTCCTCCTCCATAACATCGTTTTCTTGGTGGATACCGGTGGAGTGCTTCACACTTGAGGAGCAACTGCTAAGGATCTCTGATCGTTGTCTCCGAATTATTTTAAAAGGTTAGATTCGATCCCTCGAATTTTTATTCACGATTTATATGCTTTTATTTGGATTTTGTATGTGTAAAAGTGTTTTGCCATGCCCCGCTGCGTTTAAAATCCAACAGTATCATCTCTGTCTGTTTGGAAACTTGCATCAGTGTAACCTTTTACAACGAGTTTCTCTTCTCCTCCATACACCAAGAATGAATCTTTTGTTCTTTTCAGGTACTTAAGAATATTCTTGACTGCCGTCCAGTGACCTTCACCCGGATTAGACTGGTATCTGCTCGTCATGCTCAAAGCATACGAGACATCTGGGCGAGTACATACCATTGCATACATGATAGATCCAATTACTGAAGCATATGGAACTTTATTCATGTGGTCCTTCTCATCCAATGATTTCAGACACTGGTCCTTAGAGATCGTTATCCCTTGAGACACGGGACATATCCCCTTTTTGTATTTTGCATTCCAAAACGATGCAAAACCTTATCAATGTATGTGCTCTGACTTAGACCGATCATCCTTCTAGATCTTTCTCTATAGATCCTCATTTCTAGAATGTAGGATGCCTCTCCTAAGTCTTTAATGGAGAAATTGCTCCCTACCCAAGTCTTAACAGCCTTTAGAGAAGGTATGCCATTCCTCATTAGTAGTATATCATCAACATATAGTACTATGAATGCCACATAGCTCCCACTAACCTTCTTGTAAACACACGGTTCATCTTCATTTTGAACAAAGCCATACTCCATGACTATTTCATCAAAATGGATATTCCATCTCCTAGAGGATTGCTTCAATCCATAAATGGATCGACGCAATTTACATACCTTGCTAGCATTCCTTGGATCGACAAAACCCTCAGGTTGTGTCATGTACACATCCTCTTCAAGGCTTCCATTAAGGAAGGCTGTTTTGACATCCATTTGCCAGATTTCATAATCATGGAATGCTGCAATGGCAAGTAAAATCCTTATAGACTTGACCATAGCCACTGGTGAGAAAGTTTCATCATAGTCAATACCATGAATTTGTTTGAAACCTTTTGCAACCAGCCTAGCTTTATAGGTCTGAACATTTCCATCCATGCCCTTTTTTCTTCTTAAAAACCCATTTGCACCCTATGGGTTTTACCCCTTCAGGTGGATCAGCCAAAGTCCATACTTGGTTTTCGCACATGGAATATATCTCGGATTTCATGGCTTCAAGCCATCTCTTAGAGTCTGGACTGTTCATAGCATCTTGGTATGTGAGAGGCTCATCTTCATCTATGAGCATCAAATCACCACACTGAGTCATGAGAAATCCATATCTCTCTGGTGGCGAAATCTACCAGATCTACGAACAACCTGTGTTTGTTGAGCATTATCATTATTCTGCTCTTGTTCCACTTCAGGTTCAATGCTATTTTGCGGTTCTCAATCTTCATCGAGATCTATAGTTCTCCCACTGTTTTTTTTGGAAACAAAGTCTCTTTCCATGAAGACAACATCTCGAGCAATAAACACTTTCTGCTCAGAAGGACTATAAAAATAATACGCCTTTGTTTCATTAGATTATCCCACAAAAATGCACTCTTCGGATTTAGGTCCAAGCTTGTCAGATTCTTGACGTTTCACAAACGCCTTACATCCCCAAACTTTCATAAAGTTCATGCCTGGCCGTTTCTCCTTCCATATCTCATATGGAGTCTTTTGAACCTTCTTAGTAGGAACACGGTTAAGTGTGAAAGCCGCTGTTTCTAGAGCGTAACCCCAGAAACTTATTGGAAGATCTGCATGACTCATCATCGATCGCACCATGTCTAACAAGGTGCGATTTCTCCTCTCTGAAACTCCATTCCATTGAGGTGTTCCTGGCGGAGTGAGTTATGATACAATATCACACTCTTTCAAATACTCTCTAAATTCGGTGCTTAAGTATTCACCCCCACGATCGGATCGTAAGATCTTAATACTTGCATCTCCACCAATTTGCTTCTCTACTTCAACCTTGTATTCTTTAAATTTTTCAAAAGAATCGGATTTGTTCTTCATAAGATATACATATCCATATCTACTGAAATTATCAGTAAATGTAATGAAGTAGTAGTAGCCTCCTCTAGCCATTACACGCATTGGGCCATATACATCACTATGTATTAGCTCCAGATGTTTAGTGGCCCTTTGACCCTTACCAGTGAAAGGGGCTTTAGTCATCTTACCAAGCAAACAAGATTCGCATTCTTGATATGATTCAAAATCAAACTTATCCAAGTATCCATCCTTATGTAATTTGGATATGCGTTTCTCATTTATGTGGCCTAGACGACAATGCCAGGGGTATGTTTGATTTGAGTCATTCATTTTAAGTCATTTGTTTTCTATATTACAGACATGATTATCTAAATCAAGAACAGATAAACCATTAAATAAACGCGCAACACCACAGGTTAAATCATTCAAAGCAAAAGAGCAATTATTGTTCTTTATTGTAAACGAAAAACCTTTCTTGTCCAAACAAGAAACAGAAATAATATTTCTGCGAATCGCAGGCATGTAAAAATAGTCTTCTAGTTCTAAAACAAGCCCAGAGGGCATAGATAAATAATAAGTCCCTACAGCTAAAGCAGCAACTTTTGCTCCATTGCCTACTCTTAGGTCCTACTTCTCCCTTAGCCAAAGTCCTACTTCTCTGTAAGCCCTGCGCATTTATACAAATGTGAGAAGCACCTCTAGTATCAAATACCCAAGATGTAGAAATAGACAAATTGACTTCTATAACATAAATACCTGATCCAGAAATCTGAACTGCTTTCATTTTCTTTAGATCCTCCAAGTAAATTGGACAGTTTCTCTTCCAGTGACCAGCTTTCTTACAGTAGTGACATTCACCCTTGGCCACACCACCTTTAGGCTTTAAAGCCTGTTTGGGACCTGATTTTGACTTGGGTGCAGAATCAGACCCAATCTGCTTCTTACCCTTCCACTTTCCCTTCCCTTTGGCCTTACCTTTATTTCCCACCATCAGTATGGGAGCAGGTTCAGCTGTCTTCATGTTGGTCTCATATGTTCTTAACATATACAACAATTCAGTAGGTGTTTTATCAAATTCATTCATATTGTAGTTCACAACAAACTGAGTGAATTTGTTGTTCAAAGAATTCATGATTAGGTCGATACCAATTTCCGGACCAATCGGGAAACCCAAAGTTTCAAGGTACTCAATGTAACCAATCATCTTCAGAACATGTGGGCCAACTGGTTACTCGCCCCTTGTTTGCAATTAAAAAGTGACTTACTCGTATTGAACCTTTCTTGACGAGTTTGGCTTGCAAACATGCTTTGCAAGTGCTCATTGATAGTATATGCATCCATATGCATATGCTGTCTTTGAAGCTCAGCACTCATAGTTGCCAATATAAGACATGCAACATCATTTGCATCATTCTCATCCCTTGTGCGTGTTGCTCGTTCATCAGCAGTAGCACCCTTAGGGCGGGGGCCTGGAGGAGGAATATCAATGACATGAAGCTTGCGCTCCTGCATGAGGACAATCCTCAAATTCCTCTGCCAGTCTAGGAAGTTGTTTCCTCCTGTCAGCTTGTCCTTCTCAAGGACTGAACGTACGGATAGTGTGTTTGTGTTGTTTGCCATTACTCAGTATCTACAATAATAAAAGCGCAAAATAAACATTAGATTGTCTGAGTTAAAATTTTATGTTCATATGATTATGATATATTTATAATATATCTCCCACTATTTTTTTATCAAATTAATAGCCCTAACTATTAATTCGGAAAGTATATCCCATAAATCTTTCTAGTGAGCCAAGATCCATATTTCGTCATGTCCTAAGTCAACCACTGGTATCCTTAAAACATGATTATTTAGCTAGACAACAGTTGTCAATTATATCATATATAATTCTTGGATAATTTGGTGAACAACAATTGATCTTATCTATCTAATAGATTTTTAACCAAACTTTATGCTTCTAAGTTCATAATAGTTGAATATAACCGTTTATATTCAACTTATTATGATGACTCAGTTAAGTTAGACCCAATGATACAACGTTCGAATATAACCGTTTATATTCATCGCATTTCACCATGATAGATAGGAGTCCCCTGCCACTGACAGCCCTTCCCCTTATCGATCTAGGATTCAATGAGTGTTCATTCATTGGAAAGCATCTGATTAAAACTTAATATTTTTACTTAGGGATTTTTAATTTAGAACGATCATGATCCCGTCATAATGAGATTCTCAATTTTTCCTTGAATAAAATACTTCAAATCAATACTCGTCAATGGTTTGATTTCCAGGTAGTGGAGGAGTCACATCGGTCCCGCTTAAAACCCACAGCCTTACAAGTTCTATGAACCCGTTGTTGACAAAATTGCCCCATGTCAGAAATAAAGAAAATTCGTATTTTATTCCGTGTTTCATAAACACGAGAATCTCATGATCATTTTTTAATTTTAAATCTTGAGTCGTTACAGATTTTATCTTGTTTAAAGGCATGGCATGGGTGATGTATCTAATACATACATGCATCATTAATCTAATTAAAACATGCATTTTCTACACTACACATACTATTTATACATCATATGAAAAGTGCGTAAAGTAAACGTGCAATAGTTATGGCCCAATCCTATGTGATCTTTTCAGGCTAATGAAAAGATCAAGGTCAATCTATGGTGTAAAAATAATTATTACATATGTCTTCTCTATTGCTTCCATTATCTCCTTGGCCTCCATAGGATGCCTCCTTGTTCCCTTGTCTTTCTTGGATGTTACATTAAGAATTATACTAATGAACTTACAAAAGAACTCGAGTTACATTCGAGATAAAACAACTACAAATAGAAAACGACATGCAAGTCGTATTTATTACAAACCAAAAGAATAAACCATTACAACTAAGGTCTTAAGGCCATAACTATGCACCATGCTCAAGTAACCATTAAAGAACATGATAGATCATATAAAGATGACATACTATTTATCACTTATCATTATCCAATCAAGAATAATAAATAAGTAAAGTATATGTCATAAGCACAAATTAAAACGAAACCCTAAATACGCGGATCGACCTCCGATGGCGGAAATTTTTTGTAAAATCAAATATCAGAATACTAGCAAAACATGTATCAGAATACTATTCCAGAAGCATGTATCAGTAAACACACGACCCATTTCCCAGTTACCAAAAACATGTATCAGTATACATATTATAAGAGATCGCATACATATGAGTTATGGCAGATCTTAAACATACTAGTATCATCATATAGATCATTAACAGATTCATCATATCATTCATATAACATAACTGTTATCATGGTAGACTCATATAACATAACTGTTATCATGGCAGACTCATCACACATGCATACTTGTAAAAATACAGTAAACACGTAACCAAATCAGCCCCTTATACATGTAGCTTTGATGCCATTGATGGGTTCCGAGGCATAAAACGCAGCGGATAAACGTAAATAAAACAAAAAAAAATCAAAACCCAAAAACAGGATCCATGTATAATTGTGGGCAGATTACGGAGATAACGAATCATACCTTTCAAGAGCTTAACTTTCACAAACTCAACGGAGATCTTAGCTATCACGCTTTATGTCTACCTCTCGGAGAAACACCTCTATGGTATCCACACGAGCACCTCCAAGAACGTCTCACGAACTTGACTATGGAAATGTACTAGCCTCCTTCTTGACGATCTGAATTGCCTCTGCCTCTCTTTGCTGCTAGGGTTTTCTCCAAAAATGTACAAGCCTCTTTAACCTATCATTATGTATTTATAATGTCTGATTAAAAAGGCCCATAACAGCAAAGCCCAACCCTAGTAGGTATTGGATTAAATAATAAAAACGAATTTCTATTATTTAATTAATAACTAAGTCATACTTAATTATTATGGGCAAAAACATTCCTTTTAATTCGAATTTATATTATCTCAATTAAGTCTTACTTAATTATAATAAAATTCGAATAATCATTAATTAATTTAAATCCATAATTTAAATTAACTATTCCATTAAGTGCTCTATTTGTGCGACCCTATAGGCTATTATTTAATTGGCAATAATTTTATTCTCTAATAAAATTATAAATAATGAGCGGTATCTAGTAATACATCATTGTTACCCAATTAAATAATAATTAAATCGTGATTAGATAAAACCTTTCGTGATTAATGTTTTTCGTGTAATATAATCCCTTTAACCATACATATTATAGATTAAACTCGAGGCATGTATTTAGTCATCCTCTTCAATATTTAATCCAGGTTTACTTGATCCATGAGTAGATTATCAAGACAAATCATTATTTGAGCATGGCCATGCTTTTATAATCTCACTCAATCAAGAGGCCAATAATATCTCTCCTAATTATAGAAGGGTTAAATCATTTATCTATCATTCATATTTCTCATACGACTCATGATATACCCGATGTCCACTTTTATCATCACTCGATCAAAAGTAACTTTTAATGTAGTCAAAGTATATTAATCCTCGTATAGAAATATAATGATTTCAAGTCAAAGGATCGTTACACCATTATCACAGTGAGTCTTTCTTATGACTTTATTAAACATGAAGAATCTCACTGTGGGTCTGTCCAGTACCATGTACTCTCACATGTACCTATGTATTGCCTTTAGTATCCCCATACTTATAACCAATGAGATGTGGTTATCTTGTCAAACAACATACTAGTCTATCTATGTATTATTATTGTCCTATATAATAATACTCAACTAGGGACCTTTAAGAATATGATATATTATATAATCTCAAGTTCAAGTCATGTACTTAAACTATACAATGTGTATCATGATTCTAAGGACATTTATTATGCTAAAAAAATATTGCAGTAATTAAGGTCATAATAAATACATTTATTGAATGATCAACTGATATAAAGATTTAAAAGAATAATGTATTGCCTCTAGGGCACCTACACTAACAATAAGGAGATGCTAAGGAAGTGCCCACACCATGGCATGCCTGATTGGATGATTATCAACTGTTTCTACAATGGATTGGGTCCTACTTCTAGACCCATGCTTGATGCAGCATCAGGAGGAGCCTTGTGGGCTAAGAGCTACGATAAAGCTTATGAACTTATTGAACTGATGGGTGCTAATGAGTACCAGAATCCTTCTCAGAGACTGACTCAGGGAAAAGTAGCTGGAATTCTGGAGTTGGACGCAGCAACTGCTATCGATGTCCAACTAAAGGCTTTGACGATGAAGGTGGACACCTTGGTGAATTATGGAGTTAATCAAATCACTAGTGTCTGTGAGCTATGTGTTGGAGCCCACGAGACTGATTAATGCGCAATTTCTAGTGAATCAGCTCAGTTTGTGAGCAACTTCCAGCGATCGCAGCAACCTGTGCCAGCCACCTATCATCCTAACAACCGCAATCATCCGAATTTCAGTTGGAGCAATGCTCAGAATGCGGTTCAACAGCCTTATCAGCAATATCCAGCTAAGCAGTACAACCCCCCTGGTTTTCAGCAACCGCAGTATGCACCAAGACAATAACTCCAGCTATAACCAGCTAATGAAAAATCTGAATTAGAGGAGTTGAAGCTTATGTGCAAGAGTCAAGTTGTTTCTATCAAGACCTTGGAAAATCAAATTGGGCAAATTGCCAATGCCTTGCTAAATCGTCAACCTGGTACATTTTCTAGTGACACTGAAGTGCCAGGAAAGAGGGAAGCTAAGGAGCAGGTAAAGACAATCACTTTAAGGTCTGGAAAGGTTGCAAATCCTGAACAAACTCAAGTGTTAACTGAAGAAGCTGGGGTTGAGAAAGAAGCAAGGCAGCAGGATGAAGAAGTGGAACCAAGGAACACTATTGTTGAGCACACTCCGCCTGAGGGTAATACAGGGGAGAAACAGATCTATCCTCCACCACCTTTCCCTAAGAGGCTGCAGAAGAAAAAGCTGGTCAAGCAATTTGATAAGTTTCTGGAGGTGTTCAAGAAACTTTATATCAACATACCTTTCGCCAGGCTCTCGAGCAGCTGCCTAGTTATACAAAGTTCATGAAAGGTATTCTCTCTCGGAAGGTGAAGCTAGATGATTTAGAGACCGTCGCTCTCACGGAGGAATGAAGTGACGTGCTGTAACAGAAGTTACCTCCGAAGCTTAAAGATCCAGGAAGCTTCACCATTCCATGTACTATTGGAAAAGTATCTTTTGACAGATGCTTATGTGATTTAGTAGCTAGCATCAATCTGATGCCTTTGTCAATTTTCAAGCAGCTGGACTTACCTCATCCCAAACCAACTTATATGACCTTGCAGCTGGCTAACCGTTCTATTACATACCCGCGAGGTATTGTGGAGGATGTCTTGGTCAAGGTTGATAAACTTATCTTTCCTGCTGATTTTGTAATTCTTGATTTCGAGGAGGATAAGAAGATTCCCATAATCTTGGGAAGACCTTTCTTCGCGACTGGCCAAACCTTGATAGATGTGCAGAAGGGTGAGCTCACCATGCGAGTTCTGGATCAGGATGTTACTTTTAATATGTTCAACGCTATGAAATTTCATACTGATAATGAGGAGTGCTTAAAAGTGGAGTTGGTCGATTCGGTGGCCATATCGGAACTTGATCAATTGTTAAGGTCTGATGCCTTAGAGAAAGCCTTATTGGGGAATTCAGATAGTGAAGATGACGAAGGTGAAGAATAATTACAATATTTGAATGCTTCTCCCTGGAAAAGGAAAATTGATATGCCTTTTGAATCTCTTGGAATGGAGAAATTGGATAAAGCTCCTAAACGGCTCAAGCCGTCTATTGAGGAAGCTTCCACTCTCGAGCTTAAGCCTTTACCTGAACATTTGAGGTATGCGTTTTTTGGTGATGCATCTACTCTGCCTGTTATTATTGCATCTGACCTTTCAGGTAGTGAGGAGGAAAAGCTTTTGAGGATTCTTTCGGTATGTGTGATGCGCCAGCCATATTTCAGAGATGTATGATTGTTAGGGCGAAAACACGCGCTAATATTCATGTAAGTATACGCGTTCGCAAGTAGTATAAGATATAAATCAGATTCGTTCCCATAGAGACTGGTTTAGGTTAAGTTCAATTTATGCACCTATGCAACAATGTATGGTTATCGCTCAATGCTAAGACAAATAACAAATTGGGTATTTATTAAACTAAGAGATTATACTAAATAACATTAACTAAGAGAATTGAGGTTGAATTACTATATATGACAAACATGGGATTCTAACTTCATTAAATACTTCATTCAATAGCCTTTTCGTTCTTAACCTTAGCATGTGATGGTGATGACACTATTTAGATAACACGAAACTCATAAACGCCAACTTTCGTTGCACGAGTACCATTCTACCAGACATCCATAAAAGAGATAGAAGCTGAATAGGCACCAATTATATTGAGACCCTATATGTCTATAGAATTTGACAACATAACGGTTTAAGCACAAGTTATCAATAATGATTATATAGGGCAAGTAAAATGGTTAGAGTTACCCACTAATCATGCATACAATACATGAACCTATGCTAGCATGGCCAGTTCTAAACCTCTATATTCACTATCGCTTCAATAGACATTAACACACTATCTTATATGTTAGCTACGCACATAAGACGAATAAGCACAACCAATACTAGGATATCATATAATCACCACATACCAAGATATCAAAATAATTAACTATTGAAATCCATAAGTAAATCCGCTAGAATCCCATGATAACGATTAGCCCATAATTGAACTCATCGTCACCATGGGTTCCGATGAAAGCATGGTACAAAACAAGGTCTTAATAAACTGAATAATAATCAAAGTACGAATAAAAAAGGTCTAGGTTCAATAAGAATGAAAACGAGCATCCAAAGTTACAACTATTTTCAAAGAATCATTAGTAGAAAACAAGATCTTCTTTTTCGGAGTTGTTTTGTGCTTCTAGGTCTTCTCCTTGATCTCCCAATCTTCCCGGATGATGAAAACCCTTTTATTAAGTATATATAAGCCCATATTGGACTTGGACCCTTAAAATCATCAAATTCCACTCAAAAAAGGCTTTTTCCGCGAAATCAGCGAAGTCAGTCGTGCATCTGCACGCGGCCGCCTCCACCAGCAAGCGGGCACCTCCACCAGCAGGCGGGCGCCTGCAGCCTGTCTGGAAAAATTCTGATGAATCTTGTTTTGGCCATAACTTGAGTTCTACTCGTCAGAATTAGGCGATTCAACTGCCCACGCGAAGCTAACAAGATTATTTACAACTTGATAATGGCCTAGGCTTCCAAATCTGATCAATTTTCATCATATTACCTTTAAAAGCTCCTTTCTTCATTTAACTGATACCTGAAATGCAATAACACAAAAACACATCAAAATACCAACAACTTGAGTCCAAAACACCAATAAGATTGTAATAAAGCATTCCAAGTGGATATAAAATCCACTTATCAATGGTGGCCATCTTTTCTAACATGATTGGCCAAAATTTGGAGGTGTTCATGGACAACTTCTCAGTCTTTGGAGATTCTTTTGATGAATGCTTGCAAAATTTTGGACATGTTCTCAAGAGGTGTGTTAAGACCAATCTGGTTCTCAATTGGGAAAAATGTCACTTTATGGTGCGACAGGGCATCATTCTCGGGCATAAGGTTTCTAGTAAGGGTCTTGAGGTGGATAAGGCCAAGGTGGGGGTTATTGAGAATCTTCCTCCACCCATTTCAGTTAAAGGAATTCACAGTTTTCTTGGTCATGCGGGTTTCTACAGGAGTTTCATCAAAGATTTCTAAAAAATTTCAAAGCATTTGTGTAGTTTGTTAGAAAAGGATGTTCCTTTCAAGTTTGATGATGAGTGCCTTATAGCTTTTCAGACATTGAAGAAGAGTCTAATTAAGGTACCTGTCATAACTGCACCTGATTGAAGTGAACCTTTTGAGATGATGTGCGATATAAGTGACTATGTAGTTGGAGCAGTTCTTGGGCTGAGGAAGAACAACATATTTCATGTGGTCTACTATGCTAGGAAGACTCTAAATGGTGCTCAACTGAATTACACTACTACGGAGAAAGAACTTTTAGCTATTGTCTATGGTTTTAAGAAATTTCAATCTTATCTACTTGGGACTAAGGTGACAGTTTTCACCGCTCACGCTACAATTCGATATCTCGTCTCAAAGAAGGACTCAAAGCCTAGATTGATTCGATGGGTTCTTTTTTCTCCAAGAATTTGAACTAGAGATCAAGGACAGGAAAGGAACTGAAAATCAAGTTGTTGATCATCTCTCACGTTTAGAGAATCCTAATGCTACTTCATTGGATAAGACATTGATAAATGAGTCTTTCCCCGATGAGCAGCTGTTTTGAGTGCAAGAAGAAGAACCGTGGTTTGCAGACATTGTGAACTACCTTGTGAGTAATATCATGCCTCCCAACTTTTTTTATGCTCAAAGGAAGAAGTTTCTTCATGAAGTGAAGTGGTATATCTGGGATGAGCCATTTCTTTTTCGCCAAGGAGCTGACCAAATCATCAGGAGATGTATTCCTTACAGCGAAACGGGGGGGGATCTTGCGAGATTGCCATTCAATGGCTTATGGAGGACATTATGGTGGAGAAAAGACAGCAGCTCGTGTTCTTCAAGCAGGTTTCTTTTGGCCAACATTGTTTAAAGATGCTCATCAGTTCGTTTTGAAATGTGATCGATATCAACGTGTGGGTAATATGTCTAAGAGGGATGAGATGCCACTTAATGTGCTTCTCGAGGTTGAGGTCTTCGATGTTTGGGGAATTGACTTCATGGGGCCATTTGTCTCATCTTGTAACAATCAGTATATCTTGTTGGCGGTTGATTACATGTCGAAATGGGTTGAAGTTAAGGCATTGCCACCGAATGATGCGAAAGTGGTGCTTAATTTTCTTCACAAGCAAATATTCACAAGGTTTGGAACTCCAAGAGTCATAATCAGTGATGAGGGGTCGCATTTTTGCAATCGCAAGTTCACTGCTATGATGAAAAGGTATAATGTGAATCATTGCATTACTACGGCTTATCATCCTCAGACAAATGGTCAAGCTGAGGTATCTAACAGAGAGATCAAGCGCATTTTGGAGAAAGTGGTTTGTCCATCAAGGAAGGATTGGTCTTTAAATCTTGATGAAGCTGTTTGGGCGTATAGAACAGCATATAAGACTCCATTGAGAATGTCTCCATTTCAGTTGGTTTACGGTAAAGGGTGTCATTTACCTGTGGAGCTCGAGCATAAAGCATATTGGGCTTTGAAGAAGTTAAATCTGGACTTGGATGCGGCTGGAAAGAAGAGGATGCTTCAATTGAATGAACTTGACGAGTTTCGACTTCAAACTTATGAGAACAATAAAATGTATAAGGAGAAAGTCAAGAGGTGGAACGATAGGGGTCTAGTGCTCAAGTCATTTGTGTTGGGGCAACAAGTTCTTTTATCCAACTCTCGTCTCCGTCTTTTTCCTGGAAAGTTGAATTCAAGACGGTCAGGGCCGTTTATTGTCAAAACTGTGTTTTCACATGGAGCGGTGGAAATTTTTTAGAATGATCCGGGCCAAGCATCCAAGGTAAATGATCAACGGTTGAAGCATTATTATGGTGACACAACAACCCGTGAGGTGGTTAGTGTCGTTTCATTGTCCATTGGATCTCAAGATTCTACGTCGAGCTAATGACGTAAAAGAAGCGCTTCTTAGGAGGCAACCCAAGTATGTTGTACATTAGTAGGTAGAGGAAGCAAGAAGAAAAGAGAAAAGCACAAAAAAATCAGAAAAAGGAAAAAATTCAGGGCCAAGTACAAAAGTTGGGCGCGCCCGCGCTGGCCAAGCGCGAGGTCGCGCTGTTTTTCCAGTAACCAAGCGCGCCCGCGCAGATTTAGCGCGCGCCCGCGCCGGTTTTCCAGAGAGTGAGCGCGCCCGCGCTGTCTTAGTGCGGTAAGCTTTTGGAGATAATTCTTGAGATGGGATGGGTTCCTTTTTGTGAGGCTCCCGTTGTTATGCCCATGAATGTTGTGCGGGAGTTATATGCCAACGCTAAGGCGAAGAAGAATGGTTTCACAGTAGTGAGGGGGAGGACTATTGAGTACAGTGTTGAGGCTATTAGGACGGTGATTGAGCAGCCTGCGAGGAAGGTGGGCCAGGATACTTGGAACGATAAGACTCTTGAGAACTTTGATTTGGATCTCATCGTTGCTACTCTCTATGTGCCTAAGACTCATTGGAAGTTCAAGATGGGCACTACTGATTACTCCATGTTTCCTGCGTCTTGCATGAACAGGTATGAACAGGCTTGGAACTCGTTTATTTGTGCTAACATCATGCCATCTTCTCATGTGTATGAGATTACTGTGGAGCGTGCTCATCTGCTTTGGGGTGTTTTGCAGGGGGATTACATTGATTTGGGGATGGTTATATAGCAGGGGATTCTGAGGTTTTTGAGAGGAGGTACTACTGGGGCTATTCTGTATGCGTCCATTATGACGAAATTGTGAGTGGCAGTTGGTGTTCATAGGCCCGCACATGAGCAGCTTCAGATTCTCACTGCTCCTATTGACAGTTCTACATTACACAACATGGTTGAGTGGTATGGAGGGAAGCCCGATCCTAAGGGGCTTGGTTAATTATATTCTCATTTGCCAGGAGGTGTGCCTATGGAAGCAGCTACAATAGGAGGTTCTCAGCATGCACGTAGAGCATCTTGGAGAGCTCGGTATGGAGAGGAGGCTGGTTCGTCGCAGCAGTAACATGAGGAGGAAGCAGGAGTGGAGATGGGATCTGGTTTTAGTTCGACGCAGTATAGGCATCTTGCGAGGAGGATGGATGCGATGCACGACATCAATAGTCATTTTGCACGCGATCTCACCCAGGCACTTGGGACTGCATTTAGAGCCACCGGAGTTGACATTCAGTGGCCAGTATTTGGTGAGGACTCTGTGTATCCGCCTCCTGACACGCCTGACACTCCACCCCTTGAGGGTGAGGATTCTGATTCACAGTAGGTATGCCTGATTCCTTACTATTACCTTCACTGAGGATAGTGAATATTTTAAGTTTGGTGTTAGTAGTTGAAGGAATATGTTTGTGTGAGTCTTATATAGTTTCATGTTCATGATAGTTTAGTTCATATAGTTGCATATTTTTCCATGTAGTTTTTTTTTATTCTTTTTTTTGGTAGTTTTATGATATGTTGTTCATGTAGTTTCATGCATTTGTATTTTGACATGATCCCTTAGATAATTTTTCCGATTAATTGGTGATATTGATGCTAGTGTAGTGATGTCGTATTTAGTGATGTTGAGTCTTATTGGATTGATTTGCATGCTAGAGACACTTGTATTTCACTAAGTCTTATAGGTTGCTAGAGTGCTAGTTCATGATCATGGTTTATTGATTTGTCGAGGTTTAATCGCTTGTTTATATTTAGAATTTAGGGTATTCTCTTAATAATAAAAGACATGGAAATTTAAAAATTGGAGAAATTGGATTTTATTGCTAGTTGTGTGGCTAGGTGTCAAATGGCTAGTAGCCGACTCATATTTATATGAGTAGTCTAGGGTTGAATGAGATGGAGCGAAACGCACTCGTTAAAAAAAGAAAAAAGAAAAAAAGAAAAAAAAGAAGAATAAGTGTTATGTATAATTGATCACGAGTGGGCTCTTTAGTACTCGAGTTATTAAGTTCTTAGGGGACTTTGTGCCTAGTGACCTAAGGCTTTGATAGTCAGGGATCCGCTAACCTAACGCTCGCTACATGGGTGCTATTGTATAAGTCTTTTGTGGACCTCACTCATTGCATGATCAAATAAGCATACTTGTATTATTTTGTTGTGAATAAAAGCATGAATCCATAAGAAAAACTCCGATATAAGAATTGAAGTGTTATAAGTTATTTTGAGTATAGCTTTTATTCTATTTATAAACTTGTGATTGTTTTGATAAGTAGTGAGTCATAATTGTCGATCTAGTTGCGATAGTACATCTGTAAGCATTTGCACACACGCACGTCTTTGGTGTGTAAGTTGGTTTGTGAGATTTGGTGGATATTTATGCGAATAATTCCATTTGCTGAGTTGTTATTGGTTGATTGGTTTAGTTATTCTTTGGGGATCGATGCATTCATATTAGTTGCATTTATGCATTTTTGTTTCTTGTTCTTTGAGTCTGTTTATGTTTGAGGACAAGCATCGATTCAAGTTTGGGGGTATGTTGATTGACATTTAAGACACTTATTTATGCTCTAATAAACTTTGAATTGGTGTATTTGTACTCAAGTTATTTGTGTTTTAACATGTTTTCAAGTGTTTTTACATTTCAGGCACTAATTTGTGAATCAGATGAATTAGCATTGTTTTGATGCTAATATGGTGTCTAGGTGGTGTTGGAATAAAAGCTCATTGAAGCCGGCTCGAAGCCGCAAGAATAAAGAGAAAAAAAAGAAGTGTTTTTGGTAGGAACAGGAAGTCAGCGCGCCCGCGCTGGGTCGGGATAAACAAAATCCTGATTCTATTACAATTCTATTTTCTGGACTCTTGGGATGATTGAAATGCTATATATTGATATCTTAAAGTCGTTTTTCAAGAAGGAGACTTACCAGAGCACAAGGAGAAAACGACAAGAGACCTATAGCACAATTCAACAAAGGCGAAGATGAACTAGTTTATTCTTGTGAATCTTTGTTTTGAGTCATAATCTTGGATGCTTGTTTCTTGTTTTGTTGAACCTATACACTTGTTTGTACTGGGTTTTATTTATTCGTATAAAGACTATGTTTGCTATATCACGTTTTCATCGGAACCCACGTTGATGATGAGTCCGATTATGGGCTAATCGTTATCGTGGGGTTCTAACAGATTTAAATATGGATTTCTTTAGCTAAATTATTTGATGCCTTAGTATGTGGTGATTGTATGATATCCTAGTATTGGTTGTGCGTATTCGTCTTATGAGCATCGCGAACTTATAAGATAGTGTGTTAATTCTTAATGAAGTGAAAGTGAATTTAAGGATTTAGAACTTGCCAACTTCATGTATTTCTTATGCATGATTCGTAGTTAATTTTAACCATCTTACTTGCCCTACGTAATCAAGATAGATAACTTGTGCTTAAACCGTTATGTTGTCAAATTATATAGACATATAGGGTCTCAATATAATTGGTGCCTATTCAGCTTCTATCTCTTTTGTGGATGTCTGGTAGAATGGTACTCGGGCAATGAAAGTTGGCGTTTATCAGTTTCGTGTTGTCTGATTAGTATCATCACCATTGCATGCTAAGGTTAAGAACAATAAAACTATTGAATGAAGTATTTAATGAAGTTAGAATCCCATGTTTGTCATACATATTAATTCAGTCAATCTTATTCTCGTAGTTATAATTGTTAATGTAATTCTTAGTTATAACAACCACAATTTGTTATCGTCTTAGCATTGAATAATAACCACATATTGTTGCTTAGGTGCGTGAATTACTTAGTTAACCAATACAGTCTCTGTGGGAACGAATCTGATTTATATCTTATACTACTTACGAATGCGTATACTTGCGAGTATCATTAACGCGTGTTTAGCGATTAACAGTCATGCACAGATGTTCTCGGAAGTTTAGATAATAAAAACTTCATGTCGGAAATGATAACCTACAAAAAGGTTAAAACCCCGCAACAGTAAAATTTATGAGAAAAATTCATTGAGGAAAAAGAGTGTCCATTAAAATAATATTTTTAATAAAAAAATAAAAAAAACAAGTATCTAGTTGTAAGAAATTCCTTTTATCATCGAAATTTGTAGTTAAGTAGTGTTATACTATTAGAAAATATAGTTAAAATTTTAAAACAAATGATTATAGATCAAGCTGAGAGAGACAAAATTATAGTTTGCAAGGGGTCGTCAACATAATCACAACACATTCACTGGACTCAATTGTGTAAATCAAATTTGAGTATGTTATTTCAAATCACATATATATATATATATATATTTGAAGAAAGATCATCATATATTAAAATATCATTCTATTATAAATTGGTTATTTAAATCCCCTTCGTATTATACGCATTTGTGTTTGGTTGCATATACTTGGTTTTTCCTCGCTAAGGCTGGCTCTCAAGTTTTTCTTAATAAATTAACATATGACACCGATTAGAAGACGTACAATTATTCTTAAGCGTAGTTAGAGCAAAAAATGCATCACATGATCGCGAATTACCGTCAATACGTACGTGTATTGAGATTTCAACTTGCTCCAACCCGGGGTATTTAGGAAAATGTTATTTTCAGATTACATTTTAATTTATAGAGCGAAAATTGGTGAAAAGACAAAACTACCCCCATGAATGCCCATAAACAAACTTTGAAAAGAATCAATACAAGGGTAATTTAGTTTTTTCATGTTATATATACACCTATCATTAAAATTTTAAGGTATAAAAATCATTCTTAAACTTATGTAACTAAAAATATCATAGACATCATGTGTCGTGGACAAATTTACTACATACCAAATGTATGTTATTCGGGAAACACCAATCACTACTATTCACTGATTCAAATTTTTTTAATATTATTATATGAATACTTTTTTTAATTTGATGATTTTGTATATGTTATTAAATTTAAATTAATTAACATTAGAATATAATTAAAACAACAATAAATTATAAAATAAAATTCAAGTGCATAAAATTTAAGATACATGAAAATAACAACTTGGAATAAGAAAATACAAACAAATATAATTTTACGATAATACAACTTCAAGAAAAGCTAAATTATCGATTTAATCATCAGATAAATTAGTACTTCTTCCTCCGAGATAATCAAAATACATCTCGTAATTGTTATTTTGAGACCCTTCAGTTGCATTTTAAATGGAAAAATTGTCCAACAAAATTGGGAAGACAGTACACTGGTCGAACTGGATGTCCAACAATTATTTAAGAATTTGTGGTTGATTATGATATTTTGGATATGGCATGCATATTTTGCACTACCTGATCAATATTGATATTAATGTTTTGGTATTGTCACATCTTTTTGCTAATCTTTCTCAAAATTTAACTCCTCCAGCATATTATATGATTTAAGGAAAAGAGTATGACACTGGATACTATTTAGCATATGGTATATATCATAAATGGTCTACTTTGATAAAAAGTATACATGCACTGCGTGATACTCCCTCCGTCCCATAATAAGTTTCTTATTTTGACTTTCGACATTATTAATGATACGCGATTAACTATTAATTTACGTCTAATTTATAAGATCAAATATAGTCATGAGTGATCTTGTTGAATTCGTATTTATAAGTACTTTAATACGATGGAGTTTTTATATTTAATACTAATACGAAATTAAAGATATTAACAATCAAAAGTATGCATTAACAAACGTGTCCAACACAAATAAAAAACGTTTATAGGGACGGAGAGAATATATATCTTTTTGCTACTTTGAGAGTGCATTTGGAGTACTTAAATCACGTTTTTCTATAATTACAGGGCCATCACACTTTTGGAGCAAAATTGTATTAAAATATATAATAACTACATCCATTATCATGTACAATTTGATAATCAAAGATACACGTGATTTAAACGAATAAATTAGAGAAAATCTTGAAGTTCCTGATGCAGAAGTTGATATGGTTTGAATGATGAAAATGACGATTTTAACAATTTCTCAATTATTTCAAAAAAAACAAAGATAAAGATGCACACTTAAACTTTGAAATGCACTAATCGAGCATTTGTGAAAAAAATTACAAATTCTGAGAATTAGTATTTTATTTAATCTTTTAATATTTTTAATTTATTTTTATGTACCGTTTTATCTTTTTTCGAATTTTAATGCAATATTTTTTCTTTATCTGATTCGTTATGTTATTATTATAATTCATAATGAAATTATAAAATCAGTTTTCAAAACACATAAAATTAAATTATATGAATATAATAATGATGATTGAATTTGAATTTAAATTTGAATGATATGATTGAAATATGATTTGGATACCGCCCCAAATTTGAATTACTTGGTGATCCATATTTGTATAAGTATATGGTTGGAGTTGGCCTTTTATAGCCGGTGGGACATTACAGACCTTGATATGGCACCGGAGAATTTTTATTATAAACTTATATAATTAATTTATTATTAGAGGTGATTTGAGTAAACTTAAGATTATTTATGATTTAAAATAATTTGAGTATTATTAATTAGGTAATTTTAGAATATATATAATTTATCAATTATTAAAAATATATTAATAATGCTAAATAAATTTCATAGGATGTTCATTTGAATGATGGTATAGAAATCTATTATATCATAAAAGTAAAATAAATTGTTGGAAGAAGTACATTTCAACAACTTTTGACTTTTAATTTCTTTAATTTTAAGTTCTCTTCATTTTTCATATAATATTAAAATTATTTAAAGGTCCGAGCTTAAATTAAACAACCAGTTATTTCCTTTTGAAGATCAATCCAAATGAAATTCGAAGAAAGTTGTTTAAAATATTTATTTATCTATTTATGGCAAAAAAATAATCTGAGAAAGGAAACCCGTTAAGAAGTGCGGTAATATGTTTATATATATGTAGCAACAATGAACACGTGTTTCTAAGGAGACCGAAAATCACCTGCATGTTCTGCAAGCAAAACTCTTTAAAATATATTATTTTATGAAATATGGTATACGAATATTATTAATTTATTAAAATTGTTGAACATCATTTAAATTTAATAAGTAGAATGTATATGTTTTATACCTGAACAAATATTTTGCAAACTAAACATTTCTCGTAAAATAAATTATTTTGTAATATTTTACCGGTAGTTGATAAATGATATTCTAAATTTTAAATAAAATAAAAATCTTGGGAGAGAATGATTCGCTAAATAATATATTTTATAACATTTCTCGTAAAATAAATTATTTTGTAATATTTTACCAGTAGTTGATAAATGATATTCTAAATTTTAAATAAAATAAAAATCTTGGAAGAGAATAATTCGCTAAATAATATATTTTATAATATTGGTATACAAAATTTTAGTTAGAGAATATAAGTAATCTCCAAAATCTTAAAAGAAATGATCTCCATTAAAACGGCTAGCAACATGATTTGCTATTTTGCCTCATGAAATTCGGCTAACAGCTAAAGATGGCAAAAGAAATTAACGGTCGCCCTATTTATTTGCAGAGATTCCTCAAAAGTTATATTTTCAGAACAACTAAAAACGTCACTTTATTTACTCAAAAAAAAACGTCACTTTATAACAGATACATTGCTTTAATAACACCTCTGATGATGTGACCTCAAACGTGAAAATGTTTCCCAATTAATTATAACAATCGCCACCATTTATTTTGCAAAAAGAAGTAATGCAAGATTCTAGCAAGAACCATTTTTTTTGTTTTTTGTTATTGTTAGTTTAACGACTTCTATATATCTGCTTCATCTACACTTGATTTTAAATGATTTTGTGGCCCGTTTGGATATATAGGTTTCATTTCAAATTCTCAATTTGATCAAATTACTTGATTGACAAGTATCAAGAATTTGGATTTAGAATTTGTTCAAATCCAACACAATTAAAGAATAAGTTAAAAAATTATAATTTGAAATACTAGCAACATACATGTCATTTCAAATGAAAAGTTTGCTAAAATTTTCTTTACAAATTTTTTCAGATAAATTTCCGAGAATTCTTTTTCATAAAAAATTTCCCAAGAAAATTCTCCAAAAAAATTTCCCAAGCACTTTATAGCATTTTTCGGGAAATATTTTCTTGGGAAATTTTTTCCCGAGAACTTTTTCTGGGGATATTTTTTCCCTACAAACTTCTTGGAGAAAAATTTCCGAGAATTTTTTCTCATAATTTTTTTCCCGATAACTATTTTTCGGAAATTTTTTTTCGATAAACTTTTCTCGAAAACTTTTTCTTGGGTAATTATTTCCCGAGATATTTTTCTCGAGATTATTTTTCCCCGAGAAAATTTTCTAGGGAAAGTTTCTTGAGAAAAAGTTCTCAGAAATTTTTTTCCGAGAAACATTTCTCGGAAAATTTTTCCCGGGAAACATTTCTCAGGAATTTTTCTTTGAGAATTTTTTCCCAAGAAATTTTTCTCGGAAAATTTTTTCAAGAAAATTTTTCTCCGAGAAATTTTTCTTGGTAATATTTTTTCCGAGACTTTTTTCTCGGAATTTTTGCCGAAATACTTCTCTCGGGAACTTTTTCTCGGAAAAATCTTTAAAACATAGTTTTTAAATCCAATTTCTTGAATTTCCAAACAAAAAATTTGAAATTAAAATTCCGGATTTCAAATTCTAGAATTGAAATTCCGGATCTGAAATGAATCAATATTTCCAAACATTAGCTTGATTATTTTTCATGCTAATTATCAGATACGTTGGTTGTTTTTCTTATAGTATATTGCTAGAATTTAGTTTAATCGAGTAATTAATGATGTTGAGTTAAAATTCTATGAAGATCACCTTATTATCGGAGATGTTGGAGACGTTAAGTAAAATCATGCATAATAATATTAAAAAATATGTTATTTTGCAAATCATGTTATACAAATATAAATATTTTATTCAAAATTATGATTATTATATATGTACAGCATGTAGAATAATACAAAATATTTTGTTCTATGAAATATATTTAATTTGCAGAACATTTAATCAGTTTGCAGAACATACACATTTTACGTATTAAACTTAAAGGATCTTCAACAATTTTAATGAATTAGTGATATTCGTATCACATACTTCAGAAAATAATAAATTTTATAGGAGTAAAGTTTTATAGAGACCACCTCAGAGCCACATCTGTTCTGCAATCAAAACAATATGAAAAATAATATTCTATGAAAAATAATTAAAACTGTTGAAAATCTTTTAAGTTTAATTTTAAAATGCGTATGTTCTGCAAGCTGAAGAAATATTCGGAAAACTAAACAAGTTTTATAGAGTAAAACATTTTGTAATCCTCTACATGCAGTACGTACATGATATTGAAGATTTTGAATAAAATAATGATATTTGCAAAACATGATCCGTAAAATAATATGTTTTACAATATTTTTATGCAAAAATTTTACTTGATGAACATAAATGATTTTCAAGTTCTCCAACAAAAAAACGGTCTACATAAAACTTAGCTCTATTTTATAGTGCTTTGATTGCAGAACGTATGTGGTCTCTGGGGTCTTTGGTAAAATAGCGATCTTCGTAGTTTTTTTACTATAATTATGTAATATATTTTTAATATATAGCATACTCCCTCCGTCCCATAATATTAGTCTCTTTTTAAGTGAATATTTTTCATAACACATTTCCACTTTTAATTTATATTGCAAATATGATGACATTATTTCAAATTACTCATTGTATAAGAATTAATGAGGATGAAGTAACTGTCTACATTCATGTTTTTATATTTATGCATTTAAGAGGGGTATGAGGAGAAAGGTACCATCAAATTAATATTTTATTAATTAGTGTATTTTTTAAAAAACGAGTTATATTGGGGACAGGGGATTACAACGTATAGTTATGATTACAGATTTTGAAAATCACAACTATTTAATTGAGGTAACAATTTGTGATTTATCGAATAATTTTTAAAAATGGATGATTATCGATAATTTATTGGGAATTGATAAAATCGGACCAATTTTTTTGATCAAAGTTTGAACATTTATCAACGTTTTGTGAAAAAATCGACTGATTATAACCATGCTTATAACACGTATAATACACTATTGAAAAGTACTCCGTATTTCGCATAACTTTTGTTCTGCTTTAGCGTTAGTGAAGTGCACTTATTTTCATAACTATTATAACTTTCAGATAAAAGCCATCAATCGATAAAAATCCATAGTAAAACACTAAGAAGAGAATGAAATGTTTTCCTTCTTCAGTTTTATGTGGCGTCCGCTAATTTCGTTAGGAGAAAATTTTAAATCTTAAACACTAAGGGCATGTTTACTTCAACAGTTTTTCAGAATTTTTTTTTAAGAAAACTAGAAAAACAAAAAACATGTTGAAATACAAAATTTTCAAAACAAAAAACTGGAAAAATAAAAAATACGGTTTTCCCTTGTTTTCCAAATTTTAACTACAGATATGAAAAGTATGGAAAATAACATTTTGATGTTTTCTAAACCTAGAAAAGTAAAAAAAACATAGCTAGTAGTTAAACACCTTAAGATAGATTCCTACCAAATATAAACATTTTTATATTTTTATCAGTTTTAACTTTATATGATTAATTAACAATTTTGTAAGTTTACTTAAAAAGTTATAAAAAAATAGCAGAGTAAACAACTAATATACTACTAACTTAACTTAGGAGCTTATAAATTTTCAACGCTATAATATCATATTTTTAAATTAAAAAGTATATTACATATTTGTAATAAAAAAATTCAAAATAGTTTAATTTAACAATTATTTTATTAGTTTGATTAAAATAATAATTATATAATTTTTTTAATATTACTATTTACATTATATGTGAGAACTTAATAATATAATAACTAATAACTTATATGTTATATGAATAAAGAAAAGACTCATGACTAAAACTTAGTTATGAGTTATTTTGTAGAAAAATTTCAAAATTTTTGTATATAATTATTAAATGGATTTTCTAATAAAAGCTCCAAAATTGTATATATATTTAGGGTCATATAATTATAAAGATTCATTATTCAACCTATTCATATTTTATTTGTCATCTTTAATTATATTTAATCTAAATAAGGTTATTTTAAACATGTTAAAGAAATATGTATATAAAATTAAATTATGAAACATTAAAATAATTTTATTAATTGCTCTTTTATATATTTACTCAAATTACTTCGTCATTTTATTTAATATTTTTAAGAAAATAGAAAACTGACATTTGGAACACATTTTTTCAGTTTTCAACTGTTTTCTTAGAAATGAAAATTTCAGGAAATTTTAGAAAAACAAAAAATAGAAAAATGGAAAAATTTTCTACAAAGAAACAGCCCCTAAATGGCGTATTTTTTATTAATATAATTAATAATTATAAAATTTAAAAGTTGATTGATAAATTTAAAAATATTAAAAATTGTTAAACTAGCTAATTCTTTTTATTTAACTCTTATAATATTTTTAAATATCAAAAGAAAATTTAAAATTATTAAATTATGTAGACTTTTAAAATTTGAAAAATATTAAATTAAAAATAAATTATAAAACATTAAGTAGTGCTTCTCCAAAACGAAGCAAGATAGGGGTAACCCTTTTGAATAAAAACAAATAAAGAACCATGCTACTTTTTTTTGACAAATAAGAGATTTTATTAACATAACTCCGCTTTAAGAGCCACATCCACTTCAATAGGAACATACCTCCTATCAAAAATTCGATATGGAAAAGAATACGATGCACGAGCTAGTTCGTGTGCAACCATATTAGCAGACCGTTTATGAAATAACAACGACACTGTGTTTTGATCTTGCAACATCATTCGATCTCGACTATATGACTAAAGGGAGAAATCCAATCCGATTCAATAGTAATGTGCTTCCATGTTTGATGTGTGGTCCAGGTATGTGCTTCCTTAATAGCCATAACTTCAACCATCTCAGGTTCCAAAAGCTCCTTTAGGCATGCTGTTTTCGCCATAATCATCCCTCTTTTTGAATCACGAGCTACCAAACCCAACCTAGAAGCATTCAACTCACTGAAAAATTGTTGCGTCAACCGATACCTTGATTTCTAACTCATGTGGCCACACTCAAGACACTCCTCCATCCCCTTCCACTGCTTGAGGGAACAAAGAAAACGAGCTCTTCCTTTGGGCATTTCTCCATTGCTCAAGGTATTATTTTGCACCTGCAATTATAACATAGAGTTTAGTAAACTTCTTATTTCATACCACTTCATTTCTTGCCTTTCACAACGACCAACACACCGATGCCACCTCTATCTTCTTGTTATTGTCACAGTTTTTCAAAATAAACTCCCACCATTGCGTTAAGTTAGCTTCTTGATACTGCACATTAGGGAAATTTTTTTGCTAGCATTGGACTGCCACTGGACAATGCATAAACACATGATAAATTGTCTCAGGTTCCCTCCTACAAACTGGACATATTGACTCCACATCCACACCTTTGTGTTGCAACATGACCACTGTAGGTAAGCAGTATGATAATGACCTCCATACCAAGTTCAGCATCTTCGTCGGAGCCTTAACACACCAGATTTTCCTCCATTAACTATGATTATCAGTTGGACTCCAATATGATTTCTGAGATTATAGCAGTCTGTATGCACTTCTTACTGAATAATTACAATGTTTCTCTAGTCTCTAGTAAATCACATCCCTCTCCCCATGACTGGCAATCTTAGTTCCCGAATACAAGCCTGATCTCGATCGTTAAAAATATCTCTGAGAAATTTTTCATCCCAGCTTTTGTGGTCCACAGACATGAGAGAAACCACCTTATTATTATCTAATGATAGTGAGATCGACTCCATATACGGCCTTCATCATCGAGCCATGGTTTCCCGAGTATATTAATGTTCTCACCCGTTCCCACTCTCCATCTAGCACCACTGGCAATTAACTCTTTTGCTTCCAATATGTTATGCCATATGAAGCTACGATTATTAACAATCTTAGCTTCAAGAAAACTAACCTTGGGGAAATATCGAGCTTTATACACTGATAAGTGGCATTTTATACCACTTAGAACGTCTTAAAATGGCTTAAATTGGTGTCTTGAAATCAAGTATTTTGTGTATTTAATGCGTTTTTCTAGTGTTTATGCATTTCAGGGTATTAGTTGTATTTCGGGGGAGGAATCATCAAGAATAAGTCTTGGCATGTGTTCACCATTGCGAGAGGAAAGGAATGGGCAGATTACGGCGAAGAAACGGAGCAAGCTTGGAATTTTTCCAGTAGGGTCCTGCGCGCCCGCGCAGCAATGCTGAGCGGCCGCGCAGCAGCCTGCGCGCCCGCGCAGAAATGCTGAGCGGCCGCGCAAGGTCGGGGAAAAAGCTGAATTATTTCAGACTTCTACTTCTGTGTGGCTTCCAACTTCTATGTAATCTGAGTTTTATGGGACTATTATATAGGTAGATTTGAGACGTTTTTCATAAAAAAAAGGTATTAAGGAGATTATGTTTTAGATTGTGTTTTACGCAAGAAGCGAAGGAGATAAGGAAGAAGACCGATTTAGCACACCGCAACGAAGAGGAAGCATATATTCTTGTGATTCTTGTTTCGTTGTAACGTTGGATGCTAGTTTTCTTGCTTTGACTTATTTACTCTTGTGACGTACTCTGTTTTAATATAATCAGTTTAGTTATTATTTTCTTGTGTTTGTTTATCATGATTTTATATGAACCCATGATGGCGATAAGTTCTATTATGGGCTAATCGTGATCATGGGGTTTCAACGGATTTATTATGGAATTCTTTAGTTAATTGTTTAATACTTTAGTGTGTGATGATTGCATGATATCTAGTATTGGTTACGCGTATTCGTCTTATGTGCGTCGCGAACATATAAGATAGGGTGTTAATCTCTTGTGAAGCGACGGTGGATCTTGAGATTTAGAACTTGCCATGCTAGCATAGGTTCATGTACGTTGTGCATGATTAGTGGGTAACTCTAACAGTTTTATTTGCCCTATGTAATCAAAAGGAATAACTTGTGCTTAAATCGTTGTGTTGTCAATTTCTGTAGACATATTGGAACTCAACATAATTGATGACTATTCAACTTCTATCTTAATTGTGGATGCTTGGTAGAATGGTATTAGTACAATGAAAGTTGGATTTTATCAGTTTCGTGTTATTCGATTAATATCATCACTGTCACATGCTAAAGGTAATAACAATGGCTATAGAAGGAAGTAATAATGAAGTTGTGATCTCATGAGTGTTTTATTATTGATAATTTGAAGTGTTAGTTAAGTGGTTAATTAAGTAGTTAATTATAGTTAATATTTAATCAACAATTTTAAGTGTTATCTTAACATTGAGAAGTAATCATATATTGGTGAGTGAGTTTAATTAGACAATAACTTAGTCTGAGTCTCTGAGGGAACGAACTAGAAAGTATTCTATATTACTTGCGAACGCGTATACCTGCGTGAATATTAGTGCGTGTTTTCGCCCTAACATACACCCGACTAACAAAGCTTGATGGATTAGACTGAAAATGCCACCCTTATTTTCCCAATAGTGCCAAGTTAAAGTCTTTAAAATTCCGAAATCCCATACCTCCAACTGATTTATGTCTACTTAACTGATCCCAACTCATCCAATGAATCCCTTTCATGTCCCTCATTTTCGAATTCCACCATATTTTAGAAATTGTTCTTTCTATATCTCGATGAATTTCTACTGGAAACATTAATACGCTCATGCGTATGTAGGAAATGTCTGAGCAACAGACTTCGCTAAAACCTCCTTACCACCCTGAGAGATTAAAGTACCATCCCAAGCTAAAACATACTTCTTGACTTCACCTCTCAAATACCCTAGAGTAGCAACCTTAATTCTTTGCATCATATTCGGTAATCCCAAATATTTTGAATCTGCATCAGCTTCTTTTATATTTAGTCTATGACACAGTTGCATCTTACTTCATTAATATTCGAGCTAAAGAAGACTACTGATTTTTCCAGATTTATTTTTTTGTCCCAAAGCACGCTCAAAAACCTTTAATACCTTCAAAATATGATTAATCTCTGTCTCATTAGCCTAACCATACAAATAACTATTATCCGCATAAAGCATGTGAGTAATGCTACGGGCTGATTTGCAAACTGTAACTCCTCGAATCAACCTATCTTGCTCATACTGGTGTAGTAAAGCTAACAGACCTTGGGCACAAATTATGAACAAATATGGGGACAAAGGGTCCCTCTGGAGGATTTCACGACTAGAAAAGATAGGGCCAATATCCTCACTTGCATGTGTCACTTTGTATGAAACCGTGCTCACACAAATTAGAATTAAATATACCCACCAATCATTATAACCCATTTTGATCAACATTGCTCTTAAAAAACTCCACTCGATTATGTCATATGCTTTGCTCATATCGAGTTTAGTAGCCATGTGACCCTCCGTTCCTCTCCTTTTACTCTTCAAGTAATGCATGACTTCATTGGATACCATGACATTGTCCGTAATTAGCCTTCCTGACATAAATGCACTCTGATTTTTAGATATGACCGGCTCCAATGTCTTGTTCAACCGATTTGTAGCCACCTTCATTATAATCTTCACTAAAACATTGCATAAGGATATCGGCCTCAAGTCATTAATTAAAACTGGACATTTCTTTTTTGGGATCAAAACAATATTAGTAGCATTCAACTCAGGATTTAATATACCCTTTATAAAGAAATCTTGCACCAACTTCACTACATCTTTTCCAACAATTCTCCAATGCATTTGAAAAAAATCCGGAGTCATGCTATCCTTTCCCGGGGCTTTGTCTGGGTTCATATGAAAAATGTTGTTTTTATCTCTTCTTCTTGTACTGGGCGGAGTAACTCCTCATTCTGCAACTATATTATTGTACTAGGAACACAGTCAACTACACCTTGCTAGTCAGCCTCAGTTGCAACAAATAACTTATTGAAATAGTTTGAAATTAAGCCAAAAAATCCCTGCTCCCAGTCCATCCAATTCCCACTAACATCTTGCAGCTTTAGCATGTGATTTTTTCTTCTGCGTCCACTAGCCGTTTTGTGAAAATATTTTGAGTTTTTATCCCCGGCTTGTAACCATAGCTAGTTTAACTTCTGTCTCCAGAATATCTTCCTTTGATTAAAAATACAATCCAGTTTTTATTTTGCTTCCTTGTATCTTTCTTTAGAAATAAAATCCCTCCCCTTCAAACCATTCTAAAATACTGCCTTGCATTCTTTAATTCAACTTGCAAAATTGCATGTAATCTCTTTCCCTAAACTGCCAATTTATCACTACCTATCTTGATTTTCTCTTGAATATTAGTGTATTGACTATGCAACCAACCATCTCGATTATGTTTTTCTCCTGAATATCATTGGCGGACACAACATTGTTTAAATCTCCCACTACACACCACGGAAGGTTTGCATCCCTAGCCAAATTACGCAGAAGGTTCCATGTGATTCGTCTTTTCTTTCTATCTGGCTCTCCATAAAACCCTGTTAAATGCCATTCATTCATACCTACTAAACTCACTTTAACTTCAATATGATATTTAGATAGAGCTATCAGCTCATCTTGATCTTTTTCCTTCCACATCAATGCAATCCCCCACTTTTTCCTACTGGATCCACTGTTATTAAACCTTCAAAACCAAGTTTATTCTTAACCCATTACAACCTCGATCTTTTTTCCATAGTCTCACAAAGAAACAAGAATGTGGGTTGTTCTTGACATACCAGGTCAAAGAGGAACCGAACTTTCTGAGGAAGCCCCATGCCCCGGCAGTTCCACCTCAGAGTACTCATAATGACTGGCGGACCTGCAGAGCAGCACCTGCCTCCAACAAGTTTTATGAACTTTCATTCACATTTTTATAATTATCTACCATGTCTGTGTCAGCAGCTACATTATCCTCATATTAGATGCCTCCACTCTCCTTCTTTTCTGGTCCATAATAAGAAGCCCATTTGTCTCATTTAGGTCCATTATACTTTTATTCGAATAATTCAAATTTTCCTCCGTTAGAGCAGTTTCAATTTTTACTCCTTTATCTCCTCTATCACCAACATTACCTTCTATAACCACCATATCCTTTATTAATTTTACATTATCTGTGTTCCCTAAAAAATCAGAGTTACTGTCTATCTTTCCGGGATTAGTGCCATCCATTTTGCTGCTATCTTCCACCTTCTTCTCCATTGTAGAATTCACCGTAATTTTGTTCCCAGCTTGTACCAACCATTTTGCTCCTATAGAATATGATCTACGACGTTGTTCCACCTTCCAATGCACCATATGGTTTTTCAATCTCTTATAGTGCTGTATCAAAAATTCTCGTACATGATTTTTCCCCATGACCAACCATTCCTCATATATAACAAAATGATAGAATGCCCTCGTATTTAAAATTAACCCAACACCATACTTCATTGCTGCGTCCGAGTTTCATCGTCTCTTTAGAGGTTTACTAAGATCTATAGCCACTCTTACACGAAAATAATCACGCCAAACACCCACGAAATTATTACCATCTGATTGAATGTACACCCCTACATAATTACCCACATCACTGACTAATTTTTGGGACATAAACCATGGTTTCATTCCATTTATTTATACCCATATATCCAGTTTATTATTACTGATTGTTCTCGGATCATCTCCTTCTTCGAGACGTTCAAATACCAACTGCAAACGCCCGAATGTCCAAGGACACCCTTCAATCACCCTTGTAATATCAACTTCATGATAGAACTGAAAGATGTAATGATTCATGTCCAATTATTTCACATACATTCATTTCCCTGGCCGCTACAGTGATGCCATCTTATGTTGCATCACCTAAAAGTCAATTGGTGATTCCATTAAGAACCTCCCCACTAAACATTAGCGTGTATCAATATCAGACAATTCTGCCTGGTTCTCCTCATACATTAGTCCCCCGTCCTCCTCGTCCTCCAATCTGATCATTGCGAAATTATCCTCCATTTCCTGAACTGGGTCACGACCAGTGGACATGATAATACTTTACTCTCAGAACACAAAGTAGAAACAGATTATGACTATGGAACGATGGAATATAACGAAATTTACGATGAAAAATAACCAATACTCATGTCATAAGATAAGCCTTGAGAGAGAATATTACGTAAACTTGTAGACCTATTTGTATATTTGATATTAGTAAACCTCTAAAGAGAAACCATGCTACTTAATGCAGCATTTTCTAGCTTGAAAAAGAAAAAAAAATGTAAACGCTACACGAATTAGCGTTCACCTTTATTCTCAAAATGTTAAAAGAAATTCCATTTAGGAGTGTTATTTTGAGTCATTTATTTAATTTATGTCCTTTTCAATATTTTATCTCTGAATAATACTTTCTCTGTCCCTTTAGGCAGGATATATTGGGGAACCGGCCTGACGCTCCTTTAAAGCATAGTTCAGTGAATAATTTTTATACTTTTTTCTTCTAAATTAAAATTTGATGTTTAAAGTATAATAACAATTGGATTTTTTTGAAAACTACCAAAGTCTAAAAATATTTTTGCGAAAATACTGTCATTTTTTAAAAAATTGCAAAAACACCTTTTTAAATATAAAAAAATATTTTTCAATTATTTTGCTTACAAAAATACGGTTTTTTTCAACCGGAATCAACTACATGCAACCTTCGACGAGTTTATTCAACTACATGCAGCCTTCGACGAGTTTATTCAACTACATGCAACCTCAAATATAACCAAAAAAACTTGATTCAACTAGTTGCATATCTGCTTAATTTTGATTAATTTTGATTGATTCCGTATTTTTGCAAAAAAAACAAAAGATAGTAAAATCGCAAAAAAATATTAGAAAAGTTATTATTTTTGGTAATTTCTCTGAAAAAAATCAAAAAAAAATATATAAAAATTTATTTTATATTTACCTTAAAATGCATGTCAATCATTGAGAAAAATTGTACAGACGGACGTATCATTTTTGTCCATTTCTGCGTCTTGTGAGACGAACACCTAGTTCTAAACACCTCTACCTAGACAACTAGAGGTATTAGAGAATCTCCAAGGGTATTATCCAAAATGGTTAGCTAAAATAATATATAATAATAATTAGCTAAAATTTGCTTAACCTGTAATGGGTTGTGTTCCAATGGGATTAGTTATAATTGTTAGCTATAATTTAAAAATAATACTTCAATATTAGTTTTAAATTCTAACAACTATATCTTTGCGGAAATTTTATTTTCAATGACAAAGTTTTAGTGATCATAAATACTATGAATTGATAATAAAATCGAGACCGAATAAAGCATATATATATATAATGGCATAAATTATAATGATATGTTATAGGATGAATAATAATTTATTATTATCATTGTTAAATTCAATTGGAGGGGGTGACATGAGCTAAATATTTGTTGTCTTGAATTCCTTTTATCATCATAGATATAATGTTTTTTTTCACCTTGTAGTTTATTAAAATAATTTTAATAAATAACTATGATAAGTAGAAGAAAAATAAAGTGATAGTGCGTAGAGATATTTTAAGGAAATAGCTGACAGATGACTCGGACATGAGAAAGTGACATACATAGGACCGACAAGGGATCAACAAATCTGACAAATCAACTCAGGTGAGCTATATTTATGGCTAACAAGGAAGCCCTTTTTAATCGTACGGAACCCGCAGCCGCTACCTTTCGGGTGCGCACTAGGTAAACCCCACGGGCTCACGCAATAGCCTCCAAACCACGTGAACCAAGATAAACCGCACTTAAGCGACTCTGGTTCAGGAGGCATAATCATAAATACTCCTCCCATGGGATTCGAACCTGTGACCAAGAGGATAATTATCCCCTTTTTAGCTGTATTTGTGGCTAACAAGAAAGCCCTTTTTGTTGCCAACTAGGCAAAATAGCTAACAGCTTCTCAGAAGTGGAGTTGCTCTTACTAGACTCTGTATGCTATGGGTGATTAGATTGTACTCATCTTAAATTTATAAACGATTAATTTGATTTATGCATCAGGATAAATTTGGTAAGATTTACTCGTCCCAAATTTAAAGAATTATTTATTTTGGGTTATGCATTAGGTTAACTTTTGTAAGATTAAATATAAATATAAATATAAATATATATATATATATATAAATGAAGATATAAAATATATAGTAATTTTTTTAGAAAATATATTAAATATATTTAAATCATATTTAAATACAATTTGATAAAATTTAGATTTATATTACAAATATATATGTTGTGAATGAATGTCCTCAGAACTTTCTAGATGTTGTGAATGGATGATCCTGAAATATTCTGGGTTTAATCTTTTGATCTTTCATAAATTGAGTTCGTTGACTTCTCAACTTCATGTATCTAATTCATGTATCAAGTTCATGTATCAAGTTCATGTATCTTGTGTATCCTACACCTATAAATAGCCATCTAAATGGAGTTTGTAAACTCACTTGGAAATAATATATTCTCTCTTCTTCTCTCTTTCTCTTCTTCTCTCTTGGTGTATCTATACTATATTTATAATACGTTATCAGCACGATTTGATTAAAAAGTTTGGAGGCCACTTACCGTACAAGAAGTCACCTACATATCTTCTTTATTTATCTCACCTAAGGTATGTAATCTTTCATGTTAAGATAACTTAATTTGTTATTATATTTTTACATAAACATATATTCAGAATATTTCCATTTTTGGTACTATACTTCTTTGCACTAGACATATAATAAAAGAAAAATTACATGCAAATGTCCCGCCTTGTAATTTGTTTTATATGTACATATTGTTAAACCTAGCTAGAAGATTTATCATATGTTAGACTAGTTAATTACCAAAACAAGTTGTTTTAATGTGCCCAAAATATATAAAATTATTAGTTTATAAGCATGTATGTAAATGTATAGTTTCATTTTAAATCATGGATGCAAGTGATGGAAGTTGTTTATGGATTATATGATACATGTGATATAATAGTCATCAAAAGATTATATGATAATCTCTGGAAATATTTTATTCTACCCACATCAATGATAATTATAAGTTTTCTAGCACATATAATTTGTTTAGCTTCACATGCATGTAATTAGACATCACAATTTTATTTTTGTAAAATTAAATATACATACATGTTTGAAATAATAATAATATATTTTTGTGATTATTTTTCTAAGAATGGCAAAATTCACCAAACTTGAATTTGAGGCTCTTGATATCACCAGAAAGAATTATTTATCATGGATACTAGACGTTGAAATTCATTTGGCCGCACTAGGTCTTGGAGACACCATTAAAGAGAGAAATAAAGAATCTGAATCAAACCGCGCAAAAGCAATGATTTTTCTTCGCTGTCATCTCCACGAAGGACTTAAAACTGAATATCTTACTTTGAAAGATCCACTTGAACTTTGGAAAAATTTGAAAAATAGATATGATCATCAAAAGACTGTGATTCCAAAAGCTCGATATGATTGGATGCATTTGAGGCATCAAGATTTTAAAACCGTCAGTGAATATAACTCTGCGCTTTTTAAAATCAGTTCTCAATTAAAATTATGTGGAGAAAATATTACTGACGCAGACATGTTAGAAAAAACTTATTCAACTTATCATGCCTCGAATGTACTCCTCCAGCAACAATATCGTGAAAAAGGTTTTACAAAATATTCAAATTTAATTTCTTATCTTCTTGTTGCTGAACAAAATAACAAGCTTTTGATGAAGAATCATGAGTATCACCCACCTGGCTCTAGCCCTTTCCCTGAAATGAATGCGGCAACTTATAGTTTTGGGCGTGGATGTGGCCGTGGATGTGGACGTGGCCGTGGACATGGACGCGGTCGAGGAAATCAACTAAGAAACAACTATCCTTGTAAACAAGGAAAATCAAATTACAACCCGAAATTTGTGAAAAAAGATGAAAAGGTGGAGAAAGATAAGAGAGGGCAAAAGAATGTTGAGAATATTTATTATATATGTGGTATGAAGGTCATTGGTCACGTACCTGTCATACGCCTAAGCACTTAGCTGACCTATACAAAGCATCCCAGAAGGAGAAAGGAAAGATTGATGAAGCAAATTTAGCTTTCCAGAATAAAGGACCCGAGTACAACTCCTCTGACATGACACATTTAGATGCATCTGATTTTTACGAAATCCCTGAAGGAAGCGACAATATGAATGATACAGATATGATATAAATAATTTTTTTGATGAAAGTTTTTGTATTATATGTAAGACATTTTATTTCTATGATTATTATTATTAAGTTACTAATTCTATGTATTTTTATTTGAAGTGCTATGGATATTTCTCATTCTCGCATTGATCACAAAATAAACGAAGATATTTGTCTTATGGATAGTGCAACTACTCACACCATTCTTAAAAATAAAAAAAATTTACTCATCTACAAAATGTTAAAATAATGTCTATACAATTTTTGAAAGTACAAGTATAATCGAAGGCTCCGGAAGAGCTCATCTTTTGTTACCTGAAGGAATTAAATTCATTATAAATGATGCATTATTCTCTCTGTTAGGGCGGAAAACACGCGCTAATAATACACGCAAGTATACGCGTTCGCCAGTAATATAGAATACTTTCTAGTTCGTTCCCACAGAGACTCAGACTAATTATGTTCAATTAACACTCACTCACCAATGTATAATTACTTCTCAATGTCAAGACCATAATGCTTAGATTTGATTAACTAATTATTAACTATAATTAACTACGAGAATTAAGCACTTAATTGACACTTGAATTAACAATATTAAACACACATGAAATCACAACTTCATTACTACTTCCTTCAATAATTATTGTTATTACCCTTAGTATGTAACGGTGATGATATTAATCGAACAATACGAAACTAATAAAAGCCAACTTTCATTGTACTAATACTATTCTACCAAGCATCCACAATTAAGATAGAAGTTGAATAGGCATCAATTATGTTGAGACCCTATATGTCTACAGAATTTGACAACATAACGATTTAGGCACAAGTTATTCCTTATGATTACATAGGGCAAGTAAAATGGTTAGAGTTACCCACTAATCATGCATACACATACATGAACATATGCTAGCATGGCAAGTTCTAAACCTCAAGATCCACTGTCGCTTCACAAGAGATTAACACCCTATCTTATATGTTCGCGACGCACATCAGACGAATAAGCACAACCAATACTAGATATCATACAATCATCACACACTAAGGTATTAAACAACTAACTAAAGAATTCCATAGTAAATCCATTACGACCCCATGATCACGATTTGCCCATGATTGAACTCATCGTCACCATGGGTTCATAAGAAAACATGATAATAACACACGAGAATAACTAAATAAACTACTTATATTAAACCAGAGTACGTCACAAGAGTAAATAGGTTCAAAGTAAAAAAAACTAGCTTCCACTGTTACAACGAAATAAAGAATCACAAGAAACTATGCTTCCTCTTCGTTGTGATGTGCTAAAATGGTCTTCTTCCTTATCTCCTTGCTCCTCGATTGATACTACGATTCAACACCACGTGAAACGTCTCTGAAAACTACTTATATAGGAGTCCCACAAAACCCAGCTATCTCAGAAGTCGGAAGCTCAACAGAATTAGGAGTCTAAAATAATTATTTTAATTTACGTCCCTGAGCGGCCGCTCAGCAATCCTGAGCGGGCGCTCAGCTTCCTGAGCGGTCGCTCAGCAGAGCTGAGCGGGCGCTCGGAACCTTTCTGGAAAAATCTCTGTTTTGCTCCCGTTCCTTGCTGCATTCTGCTCCTATCTTCCCACTTGCAATGCCAAACACATGCGAAGGCTTATCCTTAATGAAATCTCTCCACAAATGCAAGTAATCATCAAATACACAAAATACTTGATTTCAAGACATCAATTTAAGCTATTATAAGACGTTCTAAGTGGTATAAAATGCCACTTATCACACCCCAAAACTCAAATTGATGCTTGTCCTCAAGCGTCACAGACTCAAAAAAAAATAAAAATATGCATGAATGTAATCTATATGAAATTCAGCGATCCCCCTCACTACGACCAAACCAACCAACTTACGACATCTCAACAAATGCAATTAGGCGAATAAAGATCAATCAAATCATGCAAACTAACATGCAACCAGAAACATGGTGTGTGAGGATGCTTAACAGATATGCTTCGAAACTAGATCAATTATCGTAACTCGACTATCCTCAAGGCAATCACATGATTATACGAAGAATAAATTTTAGGCACGAAATGACTTATAGCACTTCAAGATTACTAGAGCTTATTACAGAATCATGCTTTTTATTGAACACACAAACAAATGCTTATTTGACCGTGCAATGAGTGAGGTCCACAAAAGACTTATACAATGGCATCCATGTAGCGAGCGTTAGGTTAGCGGATCCCAGACTTTAAAAGCCTTAGGTCACTAGGTATAAAGTCCCCTAAGAACTTAATAACTCAAATACCAAATAGCCCACTCGTGATCAATTATGCATTAACTCTTTATTATTATTTTTTCTATTCTTTTCTTTTCTATTTTTTTTCCTTTTTTTTTCAAATTTCTGAGCAAGTGCGTTTCACTCCATCTTGCTCAACCCTAGACTACTCGCATAAAAATACGAGTCGGCTACTAGTCATTTGACGCCTAGCCACAATTAGCAATGAATTCCAATTTTTACTCCAATTTTTCTTTTCATGCATATTATCACTAAGAACCTATTATAAATTCTAAGCATAATCAATAGATTAACCTTGAAAACCATCAAACCATGACAACAATCTAGTCCTTAAGCATTCTCTAAGACTTAGTGAAATTACAAGTGTTTCTAGCATGCACGTCAACCTACAAGACTCAACATCACTTTAACGCTATCACTACACTCACATCAATATCACAAATCAATTGGTAAAGCAACGCAAAAGGGATCATGGTAAATGCATGAGCTAAATGCCATAATAAATAAAGCTATAAAATAAAATAATAATAAAAAAACTATATAGAAAAAATATGCAATTATATGAACTAAACTATCATGAATATGCAACTATATGACACACACAAAATATTCCTTAACTACCACCCCCAAACTTAAAATCTTCACTGTCCCCAGTGAAGGTAGTAGAAAGGAACACAGGGTATACCTACTCGGAGAAATCATCATCACCCTCAGAGGGTAGAGTATCAGGAGGCGGATACGCAGAGTCCTCACCAAAAATGGGCCACTGGATGTCAGCTCCAAGGCCTCTAAAAGCAGTCCCAAGTGCAAGGGTGAGCTCCTGAGCAAACCTCCTTTGCATCTCGTACATAGCATCCATCCTCCTTGACAGCATTTCTATACTGGGCATCAGTTATGCCAGCACCCTCATGAGCTCTAGAAGAGCCTGCCTCATCACGCCCCGGTCTCGCCATGGTAGCACCAGCTACTGGACGCCCTCCTGGAAGACGATAACCCAGCTCATGCTCCTCGGGCTCTCCACCAGTCCACTCCTGCATCGCATTCAGAGTCCTGAAATCAATAGGAGTGGCCTGCATCTGCAACTGCTCGTGAGAAGGCCACTGAACTCCTACTGCTTGGCAAAGCTTTGTAACTGTAGATGCATAAGGGATGTTCATGTGCTTCGCTCCCTTCAAAAACTTCAGAATTCCTTGGTAGATGAATTCACCAAGGTCCACATAGTACTCCTCATTCAAAATACCCCATAACAACTGTGCTCACTCAACTGTAATCTCATGTGCATGTGAAGTAGGCAGAATATTAGCACAAATAAAGGCATTCCATGCACGGGCATACCTATATATCGCAATCGCCGGAAAATGATGATACTCATTAGTCCCAGTCTTGAACGTCCAAACCGTGCCCGGCCTACAAAGAGTAGCACAAATCAAATCCAAGTCAAAATCAGTCTTCTCATTCCAATTCTCCTCCGTGGGCTTCCTCTGTCGCTGCCCAATCACATGGCGAATCGCCGCAGGATGATAATCCACCGTAAACCCACGCACAACAGAAAACCCATTCTTTTCAACCTTTGCGTTCGTATAGAACTCGTGAACCACGCTCATCGGAACTGCCTCTGGTGACTCACAGAAAGAAATCCAACCCTTTTCAGCAATCATCGGCAACAACTTACCATCCTTTCCCGATGGTAAGAATCCCCTCTCCTTCAAAATTGGCTTACCCAGAAGCCTAGTATACTCCTCCTCAGCAGCCTTATCAAATAAACGAGGTCTCGCAGCAGTACCCCTCGAAGAATCAACAGTAGGAGCAGTGTTGCTGCTATCAATCGTCCTGGATCTCTTAGGTGCCATTGAAACTGAGAAAAAGTGCTTAAGTTTTGTGTTTTTGAATATAGGAGAGAGTTTAAGGTTTGAAAGTGTATGGGTGAGTATATGGAATAGTTGTATGTATATATAGGGTAAATATTAGGGTTAAAATTTGATTAGGAGTGGGGTTGAGGGTTAAAAATATGGGTTTATGGGAAAATAGCTCGTGGGTTGTGGGTTTGTGTTTGTATTTTTGTATTTTCTGATTTTTTTTATGTTTTTTATTAGTCTAAAAAAAATTCAGGCAGTCAGGCCCTGAGCGGTTGCTCAGCAAAGCTGAGCGTGAGCGGTCGCTCAGCAGAGCTAAGCGGGCGCTCGGGGACCTTCTGGAAAAAAATTCTTGGCCTGGTTTTTCAGATTTTTTTGTGGTTTTGGATAGGTTACTAACTTCTAAGGGTTCCTATAGTCACAAACCATGGGTTGCCTCCCAAGAAGCGCTTCTTTTTCGTCATTAGCTTGATGTAGGGTACTTCGCTCAAGTCGACAATAAAACGGCACTAACCACTTTCTAGTTTTCCGTGTCCCCATAGTAATGCTTCAAACGCTGACCATTAACCTTGAATGCTTGGCCCGGATCATTCTCAAAAATCTCCACCGCTCCATGTGGAAACACAGTGTTGACAATAAAAGGTCCAGACCACCTTGATTTCAACTTTCCTGGAAAAAGTCGGAGACGAGAGTTGAATAAGAGAACTTGCTGCCCCAGAACAAATGACTTAGGATATAGCTTCCTGTCGTGCCACCTTTTCACTTTTTCCTTGTATATTTTTTTGTTCTCGTATGCTTGGAGTCGAAATTCATCAAGTTCATTTAACTGAAGCATTCGCTTCTTTCCAGCTGCATATAGATCAAGGTTCAACTTCTTCAACGCCCAATAGGCCTTATGATCAAGCTCCGCAGGTAAATGACATCCCTTACCATAAACAAGTTGAAACGGGGACATCCCAAGTGGAGTCTTGTATGATGTTCTGTAAGACCAAACAGCTTCATCGAGCTTTAAAGACCAATCCTTCCTTGACGGACAAACAACTTTCTCTAGAATGTGCTTGATCTCTCTATTAGACACTTCCGCTTGACCATTCGTTTGCGGGTGATAGGCAGTAGCAACACGATGATTCACATTTTAGTGCTGCATCATAGAAGTGAACTTACAGTTGCAGAAATGCGACCCCTCATCACTTATGATTACTCGTGGCGTTCCAAACCTTGTGAAAATCTGCTTATAAAGAAAATTCAACACTACCTTTGCATCATTCGTCGGGAGAGCCTTGACTTCTACCCATTTTGTGACATAATCGACTGCCAGCAAGATGTACTGATTATTGCAGGATGAGACAAATGGCCCCATGAAATCGATTCCCCAAACATCAAAGACCTTGTCTTTAAGCATCATATTTAACGGTATCTCATCCTTCCTCATAAGATTCCCCACTCTTTGGCAACGATCACACCTTAAAACAAACTGATGAACATCCTTAAACAAAGTAGGCCAGAAAAAACCTGTTTGTAGAATACGAGTTGCCATCTTCTCACCACCATAATGTCCACCATAAACTGTGGAGTGGCAGTCTCGTAATATCCCCTCCGTCTCACAGAATGGGATACATCTCCTGATGATCTGGTCAGCTCCTTGTCTAAACAAATATGGTTCATCCCACATATACCACTTCATCTCATGCAGAAACTTCTTCTTTTGAGCTGTATTCATATTAGGAGACATTATATTACTGACGAGATGGTTCACAATATCTGCGAACCATGGCTCTACCTCCTGAACTGCGAACAACTGCTCATCCGGAAAAGATTCATTGATCAATGTCTTATCATGTGAAGTAGAATCGGGATTCTCCAATCTAGAGAGATGGTCAGCTACTTGATTCTCAGTACCTTTTCGATCCTTGATCTCTAACTCAAATTCCTATAGCAAGAGCACCCAACGAATAAGTCTAGGCTTCAAATCCTTCTTGGAAATCAAATAGCGAATGGCCGCATGATCAGTGAACACTGTCACCTTCGTCCCAAGCAAATAAGATCGAAATTTTTCGAAACCAATGACTATAGCCAAAAGCTCCTTCTCAGTAGTGGTGTAGATCATTTGAGCTCCATTTAAAGTCTTACTAGCATAGTAAACCATATGAAAGAGATTATTCTTGCGCTGCCCAAGAACTGCGCCCGCCGCATAATCACTCGCATCACACATCATCTCAAAAGGCTCTGTACAATCAGGTGCCGTAATAACTGGTGCAGTTGTCAAACTCTTCTTGAGAGTGTCGAATGCCTCCAAGCATTCATCATCAAATTTGAAAGGAATATCCTTCTCGAGCAAGTTGCACAACAGCTTTGATATCTTCGAGAAGTCCTTGATGAAATGCCGATAAAAACCCGCATGACCAAGAAAACTACGGATTCCTTTCACAGAATTAGGTGGTGGAAGATTTTTAATGACTGTAACACCCCCAAATCCGGGGTTAGGAATCTGGGTCGTCACATATCCATCCAATCCTTTGTCACATGTGTTAATCCCCATGATTTAATAAAACCACCTCATAGACCCCAAGCCTTCACACATACAAGTTATAATCTTAGAAACAATACATAACCAATAACATCTGTTATTACACATCAAATACACTTTCTAGGATCTCACACTATTACTCATAACCTCTAAATGAAGTTATGAATATTTCTAACTCGAACAGCATCCAATCTGTATACTCTGGTCCACCTGAGCAAAGCTGCAAAAAGTTTGTGGGAAGTCTACGTATTCTCCACACAATTACCTTCTCTCCAGCATACTGGCTATCTGTTGTGATATGATATATAAAAGCAAGAGTGAGCACTATGGCTCAACAAGGTATATATATATTTATATGTATACATATATATATAACAATAAATGTACTTCATATTTATCAAAGATTTCTGAAAACATATATGCTTGTCAAACTTGTAATATTCTCAAAATCAACTATAACATTATATCCACTTTATACTTGTATCCATCTCTTTTTCAAACTTCAAGATTTTACTCGAACCAGAATTATAAACTGGATTTGATATTCACATCATGTATCTCATGATTTAAAACTCAGCCTTATCGGCCTTCTGTTGTAGATTGCACAACAATTTTCCAAAATGGAAGAAAATGACTATACTGGAATAAACCACGTACTGGTGATCAGCCAAGTACGAAATTTTCTCAACTAGTAAAAGGAATACAAACCTAGCCGCCTTTGGGCTTATCAAGACATTACACGATGGTTGCCCATTTCCATGCAAGTCCGAAAGTCAATGGTCACAGAGACCATATAACTGTACACTGCGCCACTCCGCGCCTGGTGACTACCCGATACCTCTCCGTGCCGGGCAGGCCATATTCCAGTCCTAAAATAATTATATCATTTACACAAAATCCTTTATCGAAGGAATAGATCGTTCTGAGTTGACCTTTAAATAAGATGATTTATTCATCACTTTTAATTCAATTGATCCTAGGGAGTTGTCGGAGTTTTGAATTTAAAATCATTTTCAAACCCTTAACTATAGTAAAGTTTTATATATATATTGTTCACTTGTTTTTCATTGAGCGAGGAAGCAAAACCCTTATGCTTCTAGACTAAGTGCCCTAAGGTTTTGATAAGTTTCAGATGATTGGTCTCTTCCAAGGATTTTGAATAATTTAGAAAGTATCCTTGGGAACTATGTCTATTTTTAAATGATTTTTAGAGGTACGTAATATTAAATATTTACGGTCTCATAATATTTTTAAGAAGGGTTCAATGAATTGATGAAACCTTAAGTACAAAATGTTTCTCAATAAGGTTCAATGAATTGATAAAAATCTTAATTAAATACTTAAGACAGGATTTGATATCTTATAATTATCCTTCGAATGGTTACATGTATTTTAAATAGAGTGAATTGATTTAAAAACTTTTCAATATCTCTTTAAGTATTTTCCGGATATTTTAGTAACTCTTTAAGTATTACTTATAAATAAATAATCAAATAGGATATCGCTTAAGTGAATATTCGATTATCTCTTATAATTATAAATCAAATCTCAATCGTTCGCTTAATATGTATGTTACGCGAAAGTACTTTGTTTATTGAAATAGAAATATTTCGCGTCCGGCTCGTTCCGGAATTAAATCGATTTAAAATATCTCCGACTCCCACTATCTTGTATTATATTAAAATTTCGCTTCAATACCTCATACTCGTATAAAATGAAGTTTGTTTTCGTAAGCAATCGCATAGTTTGAATGTATTGATATCACAGACAAGCATATATTTTCAAACTGTAAATCATGGCATCAATATCACAACAGTATATATAGCATGGATAATTTGTGATAGGGTTTCGTAAACTTGCCTGATGTCCAAGCTCTACCTTGATGTATCCCTCTCGGTCCTGGAACCTCTACCAAGACATAATATAACCTCTGTTAGTCGGGTTAACCAATGATCGACTTATTCTAAGTAGACTCACTCTACCCGATCTTCACTCTCTCGGGTTCATTTAACTAACGACATCTCACACCTCGTTACTGTCCATTTAAAATCTCGTTCGACACACCTATGTGTTCTTCTTACAATCCTTAACAACTCTCGTGTTTTGATCATCTCCAAATTATATTATTAACTTGGCCAAAACGGGCGGTCAAAGTAGTACTTCCATAGTTGACTTTTCATTGAATTACTATTACGCGACTTGCACGCTAGCATTTTTAATAAATCGAAAAATTAAGATTTAAATGCAAAACCATCTCATGGAGTTCTTGAGTTTTTTTGATAATTATCACAAAAGTTTCGATTTGAAAATATGAATTTAAATAGGTGAAAACATTTCCAAAGTTCGGTCGACTATGGAGTTCTACTATTCGCACTAGTTTTACTAAAACGCTCATAACACACAAACCGTTAAATCAATCGACACCCCGTCATTGCGTGCACGATCTAGATAACTTCTAATTTCTAATCAAAAATAAATTCTGTCCTTTTTAGAAAACTAATTTCCCAGATTTAATCAAAACAGGGCAGTAGCTAGGCAGTGGCTACGCGTCGTGTAGCATTACCGCGCGACTTTGGTTCCAACATATTTATAAAATTGGAAAATTAATATTTTAATGAAATTATTTTTGGGTCTTCTTGACTACTGTAATATCCAGTTACCATGATTTTTCTATAGTCAAATTATAATTTTTATGGTTCCAAAATCATCACACAACTCCACAATCCGTAAGTGTGTTCTCACAGAAATGCGTTTCACTAAATCGGCCATAACTCCTAAACCGTAAATCAGTCTCGCGACGTTCTTTATATGTACCGAAACTACAAAACAATATCTAGATTTTCATGTCTAGTAGTTTATACTTTACAGATTATTTCATGGCCGAATTCTCTGCACAAACCTGAACATGTGCAACAAGTCCACTACTTAACAACCACAACAAGATCTTGCCATTTCCACTACTTGTAACCAACATCAACACATATAATGTTAGGTCACACACACTGTAGAGGGGGTGAATACAGTGTATAGTACAATCAAATCGAACTTTAATAACTCAAATAACAGAAAACAAACTTTATTGAAACAATAAAGTCTGTTACAATATGGAACTGTTACCTCTCAGTGATGAACAAATATCACGAGAGCTGCTAGGGTTACAATGAATAATCTCTTCGAATATGATAACACTTTTAGTGTAAACCCTATGTCTGTGTTTATATACTACACAGTTACAAGATAATCACTAATTGATATGGAATATAATTCTGCTTCCTAAAATATATCAATCAGATATCTTTTCTTCCAAGTATTCTATTCTTCATAGAATTCCTTCTTCATGCATATCTCTTCTTATGTTTATCTCGATCTTCTTTCCTTTAATCAGCTACTATCTTTATCTGAACGTCCTTCAGCACTTAAGTTCTGATATCCATCTTCTGATGATTATCTCCTGATAATATAAGTACTGATATCCTTAAGTCCTGACTTCCAGTAAGTACTGATTTATCCTGTTTAAGTAAGATCTGAACACTAAACATAAATCACATTAGCCATGACATTATCAAATATATCTAACAATCTCCCCCAACTTGTAAATTAGCATAATATACAAGTTTAACAGATATTTAATGATGTCAAAAACATTAAGTACAAATGCATGAGAATTATACTAGATAACTACAACTTACAGTCCTTAAAGCTTTACCAATATTTAACTTCTGATAACAGCTTCAGTCTGTACAAATATCAGAATTTAATCAGTTGTAGATCTTGACTTGGCTTCATCTTCTGATCTCTCTGATGTCAGGAGTTGTTCTGAGATAGTTCTTCAACAAACATCTCTCAACATATCTAAGTTCATCAATCATCCTCCTTTTAGCATCTTTAAGCTCTGCATTATCTTCACCAATTTGAAAAAGTGTAGCCCTGAGATCATTAATCTTTGCTTTTCTTATATCCTGATCTAATCTGATCAAATAAGCTTTATCAGACTCAAGATTGAATTCCACAGCCCTGTAACCCAGAAAGGTAGTTATAATTTGAGCAGTGTTGGGCTTCATTTCAACTATATCACCCTTGTGATCTCTGTACTTTGGAACATATGTGCTGTCAGACTTAACAGAATAAAGTCTTTTCTGTCTCTGAATCTGATCCTTCAAATAGTTTGCAGCACTTCCTGTCAATCTGTCATCCACTTGAAGTAAGAATAGTACATGCTCCAATTCTTCAAAATACTTCAATAGAATGATATTTTGCCTTATATGATAAACCCTACCATCTGTCATAAAGTACAACAAGATGTGTTCTTTCAAGTAGGTATGGTAAACCATTTGTACAAATTCTAGTTGATTCAATCTCTCAGGAGTTGCTCCAATACCTGGTTCACTCAAGGAAGTTGGATAATTGGTAGTGTTCTGTATTCTTCTTTCATCAGCACTTCCCAATCCAGTTTTATCTCTTGCTTCCTTTCCAGTAACTACTCTTGCTTCAAAACCACTTGCAGCAGTCTTCAAAGGTTGAGTCTGTTTTGCTTTAGTGAATCCTGGTAGGAGTGTCTTTGGTCTATCTTCTGATATCAAGTTAACTTGAGCTGTGTCAGAGGTTACTTGCTTCTTTGGAATATCAGAACTTACTATATCTTGACTCTGAACAACTTGAGCCATGTCAGAGGTTGTTTTAAGAACTTTTCTTGAAGTCAGAGCAAGATCATCCTTTTTATCAGTGATTTTTTCATTCTCAGGAGGCACATAAACCTTGATAGGTTCACCAACCTTTTCTTTACCCTTGGATCTTGGATCTATCCGCGGTTGTGATTTAGCCAATATTGCTTCAGTATTTGTTCTTTCTTTTTCTTTTATCACAATGCCTTTGAGTTTTGGAAGTGTCTTTTTACCAGAAGCTTCAGATTTAGATGTGACTTTCTCTGATTTAAGTCTGGCTTCTTCTTCCATTAAACTCTCCAAGTCCATTCCTGGATTTTCCTAAAGAAATAACTGTCTTGACATTTCTTCATCAAGATCTAAAAGTTCATCAGAACTTATCCTTTTACCAGTAGCAGAACTAATTCTTTTCCCAGTATCAGAACTTGTCCTGTGACTTGTGATTTCAACTTTTCTTGATGTGAAACCTCTACCTTGACTATGACCTCTACCCATTCCAGAGCTTCCTTGTTCATCCTTTTCATCATCCTTTCCTTTCAGTGTTTTGTCAGGCTTGCATTTGGACGTAATTACTTTCTCCCCCTTTTTAGCATCAGCAGGTAGTAGAAGAGAGACAAGCAATTCCACTGAGGCTTGGATTTTAGTAAGTTGAGATTGCTGAGAAGCTTGATTTTTCAGAATATCATCAATCTGAGCTTGTTGTATTTCTTGAGTCTTCTCAATATAAGCAATCCTGTCAAAGGTAGGTTGGAAGAAATTTTTCTTATCAATCTTGTGAACTTGTTCTTGCTTCATTAGTTCTTCCCTTAAGAGATGTAACTCTGCATGAGTATTTGAATGTAGACCTTGTAAATGTTTAGTACTCAATGCAGTGACTCTAAGCTGTGTTTTGAAATCATCAGTATTTAACATCTCATCAGCTTTTGTCAATTGCTCAGCCAGATTCTGTACAGAAGGAGCACAGGTGACTGAGTTCCATTTCTTAGTCCACTCATGTCCTGCAGGAGTTTCACTCCAAGGCACTGGTGTTTCTCTGGTAACAAACTTCTTAACAAGTTCAGACTTAAGAATAGTTTGTTGAGAAGCATGTCCTGAAGGACCTGCTTCATCAACATCTGCATTTGGAGCAACATCACCAGTATCTCCAGCATTTGCAGCATCAGAACTTAAAGAATCAGTATCTTCTGATAAAATAACAGTGTGAGTAGCAATGGAGGCTTCAGCATCCTCTAATTGTTGATCTGGTTCTAAGTTCTGATCAACAGCCATATCTGGATGCTCACCTATATTCTGATCATCAGCAACTAGATGCAGAGAAGGTGTAGTAGATAACTCTGGAGTTTGTACAGCATCAGTAATAGGTGTTGTTGATGGATTATTTGCTGTTGGAGCTTCTAAGAGAATTACTTCAGGCATAACCAAGTTTTGAACATCAATATCAACACTTGTACCTGGATCAACAGGAGATACAGATGGTGTGTTGACCTTTTCAGAAACAGCTTCCTGAGATGGAATTGATGAAGAAGAAGTGACTTTAGCAAATTCCTTTTCTTGTGAGATCAGAGATTCCTGATCCCCTTCCTTAGCTGCTGCTTCTTCATCATCTGAAACTGGCCTTTCTTGTATCTCTTTGTAGGTATGGATTCCTTGGGAGTTTCAGGAATAGTCATTCTTTTAAGCCTCTTGAGAAGCCTAGATCCCCCAATTCCAGAATCCTTCTGAGAAGTCACTTTCTCAGCTTCTTCAACAACAGGTTCTGAAGAAGGAACCTGTTCCTCAGTATCAGATTCATCTCTCAAAGCAATCCTCCTTCTCTTTTGAGGTGTTTGAGGAACAGTCTTTGTCCTCTTAGGTTTGGAAGATGAAGGCTTCACAGTAGGTGCTGAGGATAAGGGTTGAACTGTCTGTGAAGTGGAGAGATAGGATTTGATATATTGCCTGAGGGTTGGTTGAGTAGAATGAGTGGTAGGTGCTGATGGTTGTTGTGGTGTTTGGGAGGTTGTTGTTGGTTGGACATCAGAATAAACAGATCTATAAGTATCAGGATCAGCATTTACTAAGATCTCTTTTACAGACTGAGGAATCTGTAGAGGTCTAACCACTGATTTCTTAGTGTCAGCATTTAACAGGTCATTAAAGTAATGTTTTGCAACCTTAAAAGGTGGAGTTGAGGAACTGACTAATTGAGGTTCATCAGTACAAAAAGTATATATAAGTTGACAGAATCTAGCAAAGTAAACAACATTCCTATCCTCTGTCATCCTATCCCCAATAAAACCAATTATAGCAGTTGCAAAATCAAAATGAGTTTGGTTTATTATAGCATACCCGATGTGCTGACTCATTATAGAAATATCATCAAAATTTGAACACTTGTTCCCAAAAGCTTTAGTGATACAGTCAAAGAAGAAGCTCCATTCCCTTCTGATATGAGCCCGTTTCAACTGCCCAAGCTTTGCCAAACTCTGTTCATACCCCAAACTGGCCATTAACTCCTGAAGAGCTAATTCCTCTGGAATTGAAAAAGTACATCCTTCTGGGAGATGTAGAGCCTTGCGTATTGTACCAGGAGTGACTGCATATGAAGAATCACCCACTTCGAAAACAATACTGGGAGTGCCATGTGTACCACCATTATCAAAGTGCCCAGTCCGCCAAAATGTCAGAACTTGTTGGCTCGAAAAGACTGAAGGCTGGGTCAATGCATACCCAATCTCACTGTGTACAAGAAGATCTTGCACAAAATGCAATTCAGATGGAGCTTCAGCATGATCAAGAATTGCAGCATAGTTGTTTGGAACAAATTTAGCTCCATCAATGATTAAATCCTTTGGTGCCATGAGAAAAATTGAGATTTAAGAGTGCCTGTTAAGTGTTTGATAAAATATCTGTATGAAAAACCAACGTGAGAAGAAGAAGGAGAGTAAAAGCAAGTAGAGAGAAAAAGTATGAAAGGAAATAAAAGATTAAAAAATCCTCTCTCTGTCTTACTTATACTCTAAAAAAAATGTTACCGTTGGACACCTATCAGACATGTAGTAATAACGGATAGTTACTGTGCGCGAGAAAACAGTAATCATTACTTACCCACTTGCAGTTTTTCAAGGAAAAACCGTTCCACTTACCCAGATATTCCATTAAACAAGGTGAAATAGTTTTAATTCAGAATTGAAACCGTTCCCACTTATTTAATTATTGTTCACTGTAACATCAATATTTAATTATTTTATTTGCTTTTCTGATGCATATTACTTAATACCAGCAATGTACTTGGGTCTTCCCTTCCATATTTATACTCGAGATCTCAAAGGAGTACCTGATTTTTAATCCTTGTTACTCTTTCTTTTTCTTTTGATAAGTGAGGTTTATCAACACTTAGTACATTCAACAGATTTACTAGCATCAGAACTTAACAGATGAGTAGCATTGTTCTAGTTTGTGACTTAGTAATAAGATAGACAAAGTAAACTCAACTAAGCTCAATTATCAGAATTTGCTTGTGTCAATAGATTTCCACAGAAATAATTACTTCTTACATGGGATCCCTTGTTTATTGACGACTACTAGTTCAGCATCTAGCACAGTTATCCTCATAGGATTGAATAGTTACTTAAACATACATATCACTTATCAGAGTTTAGAAACATATATCAGACAACAGTCAGTACTTAAACATATTTTTCAATTAAGCACAGAATACACAAAGAGATTAAATTCCGTAAATACTGATCATATAGTCTGATGCAACAGAACAAAACTAAGCAGATTTTGAAAAAGAACCTGAAACCATTCCAAGTTCATTTACCAATCTTATAAAGGTAGCTTCACACAATGGTTTTGTGAAGATATCTGCTAGTTGTTGATCTGTTGGAACAAAGTGCAACTCCACTGTACCTTCATCTACATGTTCCCTGATGAAATGGTACCTGATGCTGATGTGCTTTGGCATAGAGTGTTGAACTGGATTACCTGTCATAGCAATAGCACTTTGATTATCACAGTAAATGGGAATTTTGAAATATGTTAACCCATAATCCAGTAACTGATTCTTCATCCAAAGAATCTGTGCACAACAGCTTCCTGCAGTAATATACTCTGCTTCTGCAGTTGATGTGGAGATTGACTTTTGTTTTTTGCTAAACCAAGAAACCAATCTGCCTCTAAGAAATTGGCAGCTTCCACTTGTGCTTTTCCTGTCAATTTTGCAACCTGCAAAATCTGCATCTGAGTAACCTATTAGTTTAAAATCTGATTCTCTGGGATACCACAATCCCAGATCAACTGTTCCCTTAAGATACTTGAAAATTCTTTTCACAGCTGTTAAGTGAGGTTCTCTTGGATCTGCTTGAAATCTTGCACAAAGACAGGTAGCATACATGATATCAGGTCTACTAGCAGTTAGATAGAGTAGAGAGCCAATCATACGTCTGTATTCAGTAATATCTACTGATTTACCAGTGTCCTTATCCAGTTTTGTTGCAGTGGCCATGGGGGTGGATGCGCTTGAACAATCTTGCATTCCAAATTTCTTCAGCAAGTTTCTGGTGTATTTAGTTTGACAGATAAAAGTGCCTTCTTCATTCTGCTTGACTTGAAGGCCCAGAAAATAGCTAAGTTCCCCCATCATACTCATCTGATACCTTGACTGCATCAGTTTGGCAAACTTCTTGCAAAGTCTGTCATTTGTAGACCCAAAAATGATATCATCAACATAAATCTGAACCAAAAGTAAGTCCTTTCCATGGTTGAGGTAGAACAGTGTTTTGTCTATTGTTCCTCTGTTAAATCCACTTTCCAGAAGAAACTGAGCTAAAGTCTCATACCATGCTCTAGGAGCTTGCTTAAGTCCATAAAGTGCTTTATCAAGCCTGTAGACATAATCTGGATGTTTGGAATCTACAAAGCCTGGAGGTTGTTCAACATATACTTCCTCCTCCAATTCTCCATTGAGAAAAGCACTTTTCACATCCATTTGAAAGACAGTAAACTTTTTGTGAGCAGCATAAGCCAAAAATATCCTTATGGCTTCTAACCTAGCAACTGGTGCAAATGTTTCATCATAATCAATTCCCTCCTGTTGAGAATATCCTTTTGCAACCAGCCTTGCCTTATTCCTTGTAATTATGCCATCACTGTCAGTTTTGTTTCTGAATACCCACTTTGTACCAACAACAGATCTATTCTTTGATCTTGGCACTAGGGTCCAGACTTTGTTTCTTTCAAATTCATTTAACTCTTCCTGCATTGCTTGCACCCAATCAGCATCTTGAAGAGTTTCTTCCACTTTCTTTGGCTCAGTCTGAGTGAGAAAAGAATTGTAAAGACATTCGTTTGAAGTACCTGTTCTAATTCTGACACATGCATCAGGATTTCCAATTATCAAATCAGGTGTATGTGATTTAGTCCACTTCCTTGCAGATGGAAGGTTTTCTCTAGAACTGGATGCTCCCCCATGATCCATGCTGTCTTCAATTTCAATTTCTGATGCTCCCCCTGAAACTATGCTCTCTGAGTTGGATTCTTCAGAATTTAAATTTTCAGCACTATCAGAACTTGGCTTATCAGAACTTGATGAATCAGAACTTGAAGAGCCAGATGTATGTTCTGATGCTTCTTGAGATGTGATAAGATCTTGAGTATGCTCCCCCTGCATAGGTGCATCTTCCTTTGGCATAGTTACCATAGTTTCAATAACATCAGAGTTTAATCCATCAGAGTTTACAGTATCAGGACTTAGACTATCAGGATTTTCAGTATCATAAATTTGAGTCTTCGTTTTCAAATCTCAGCTGATCATGATCAATAAAATCTTCAAGACCAGTAATCTTCTTGTCATCAAAAGAGACATTGATAGATTCCATGACCACTCTTGTTCTCAAATTATAGACTCTGAAGGCTTTTGTGGAAAGTGGATATCCAACAAAGATTCCGTCATAAGCTTTTAGATCAAATTTGGATAGCTGTTCAGGATGAGTCTTGAGAACAAAACACTTACATCCAAATACATGAAAGTACTTCATATTTGGCTTCTTTTTCCTCACCATCTCATATGGTGTTTTTCCTTTCTTGTTAATGAGTGTTGCATTTTGAGTAAAACAAGCAGTCTGCACAGCTTCAGCCCAGAAGTAGGTTGGAAGCTTTGCTTCTTCAAGCATTGTACGTGCAGCTTCAATGAGAGTTCTATTCTTCCTTTCAACAACTCCATTTTGTTGTGGAGTTCCAGGAGCAGAAAATTCCTGCTTAATTTCATGGTTTTTGCAGAACTCTTCCATTATCAAATTCTTGAACTCAGTGCCATTATCACTCCTTATTGTTTTCACAGAGTCTTTGACCACTTTATCCAGTTGTTTAACATGATCAATCAAGATAGATGCAGTTTCACTTTTTGTGTGCAAGAAATACACCCATGTGTATCTAGTGAACTCATCCACTATGACCAATGCATATTTCTTCTTTGCAATAGACATGACATTCACTGGACCAAATAGATCAACATGTAATAGATGATAAGGCTCAAGAATTGATGATTCAGTCTTGCTCTTGAATGAAGATTTTCTTTGTTTGGCCTTCTGACAAGAATCACAAAGGCCATCAGGAGCAAATACTGACTTTGGCAGTCCTCTCACAAGATCTTTCTTGACTAGTTCATTTATATTGTTGAAATTTAAATGAGAGAGTTTCTTGTGCCAATTCCAGCTTTCTTCAATTGATGCTCTACTCATCAGACAGATTGCAGAACCATCAGTACTTGTTGAAAGCTTAGCTTCATAAATGTTACCACGCCTGTATCCTTTCAGAACAACTTTGCCTTTGGATTTACTCACAACTTCACAGTGTTCTTCAAAGAAATCAACATGATAACCTCTGTCACAGATTTGAATTATACTCAGCAGATTGTGTTTAAGTCCTGAGACCAGAGCTACTTCTTTAATGATGACATTCCCAAGATTGATATTGCCATATCCCAATGTTTTTCCAATGTTGCCATCTCCATAAGAAACACTTGGGCCAGCTTTCTCCACAAAGTCTGATAGCAGGGCTTTATTTCCAGTCATATGTCCTCTGTCCAGAACTAGAATATTTTTCCTGTTGCCCTGCAATCACAAAGACCACTAATAATTAGTTTTAAGGACCCAGACTTGCTTGGATCCTTTGGCCTTATCAAGTTTGTTAATATTTGCAGCGGTTTTAGCATCAGAGTTTATGTTAACAATTTTCTTATCAGAACTTACACTATCAGACTTTGAATCAGAATTTACACTAGAAGGAACAATGGAAACTTTCTTCAAAGAAGGTTTTATTTGATAATAATCATAGTACAAACTATGATATTCCTTACAAGTATAAATGGAATGTCATAAACTACCATAATGAAAACAAGGATTTTGTGGTTTATATCTAACAGACTGACTCTTAACTCCTGATTTTGAAGGTAAGGAGTTAATATTCTTATTCTTCCTGCAAAAGGAAGCCAGATGGTTAGAACTTCCACAGTTATGACATGTTTTCCTAGGAGCATCAGGAACAGGTTTATAATCATTGCTTTTATTCACACCTTCCTTTCCATTCCTATTTTTCCTAGGTGATTTTACCTTGTTTGCATTCTTAACATCTTTCAGCTTATGCTTAAGCTGCTTCTTAGTCATTAAGCCTATGTTTACTTCAGCTGTCTTTTCCTGTTTTAGTTTGTCAGAAGTTAATTCCTCTTTAACTTCTGATTTCACATTATCAGACTTTACAGTTACAAACTTAATAGGTTTTAACTTTGGCTTTTGCTTAATAACAGGCTTAATTTCTACAGTTCCTTTATCATTCTTATCCTCTCCATAACCTAAGCCCTCTTTCCAATTCTCACTACTTAGCAAATTTTGAGTTGTTCTGTCAGAGTTAGTCCAAGTCCTGATAATCTCTCTTTCCTTTTCTAACTCAGTTTTTAGAGATTCATTCATTTTTAGCACTTCATCCCAAACATAAAAAGCATCATCTCTATCCTTCTGAGTTTGATGGAACATAACTAACTCTTTTTCTAAGAAATCATTTCTTTTCTTAAAGGCAAGATTTTCAGAAGTTAATCTTTCATATGTTAAAGTTTGATCTCTATAACTAACAAACATGGTTTTAAGATATCTTCTCAACTCATTAATATCATCAGTATGAAAAACATAAGTAGTCTGAGGTACCTTTGTTTCAGCAGCTTCAGAACTGCTCTCAGCACTTTCTTTATCAGCATTTGCCATCAAAGCATAGTTCTCCTCACTTTCAGAGTCTGAGGTGTCTGTCCAGCTTTTCTTCTTTGTTACCAGAGCCTTGCCTCCGTCACCCTTCACTTTCTTGCAATCAGGAGATATGTGGCATTTCTCACCATAGTTATAACATTTGACATTGGTATAATCTCCTCTATCAGACTTTCCTCCTCAGCCCTCAGATCTTCTGAAATTTTTCTTATCAGAACTTGTGCCTTTCCTGGAAAACTTCTTTCCCTTCCTGAACTTTCTGTATGCAATCTTTGTGATCCCTTTCACCATAAGAGCACACAGCTTCATCATCTCCTCATCAGTATCAGTCTCAGGCAAGCTTTCAGAATCTGAGTCATCATCACTTTCAGAACTTGATGACTCAGTATCAAACTTTGTGAAAAGAGCTTTACCCTTGTCTTTCCTTGAGGTAGCTGCCTTTGGGGGATTCTTCTTCAGCCTTAAGAGCAACTGTCCTTGACTTTCCTCCTTTCCTCTTGCTTCTTTGTTCCATCTCAAGTTCATGAGTCTTGAGCATTCCATAAATTTCATCAAGAGTTGTTTCATCAAGATTGTAGTTGTCTCTTATTGTTGTTGCCTTCAAATCCCAGCATTCAGGAAGAGCTAATAGGAATTTAAGGTTTGAATCTTCAAGATCATACTCCTTATCAACCAATGATAAATCATTCAAGAGTTTGACAAATCTATCATATAAATCAGTCAATGACTCATTAGCCTTTGAGTCAAAGTGTTCATACTCTTGAGTGAGTATTGTCTTCCTGTTATTCTTAATTGTATCAGTTCCCTGACACCTTGTTTCTAGAGCATCCCATATCTCCTTAGCAGTCTTGCAGTTAATTACCCTGTTTGACATTACATTATAAATGGCACTATGCAGTAAGTGTCGTACCTTAGCATCCTTAGCAATTGATGCGATATCTTCAGCAGTATAATCACTCTTCTCCTTTGGTACGGTCTTTGCTGCTTCACCTGCAACTGCAACAGCGAGCTTGGTTGGTTTGTAAGGTCCTTCCTTGATTCTATCAAGATATTCTGGATCTGTTGCTTCCAGAAACATGGTCATCCTCACCTTCCATATGGCATATTCAGATGGTCTCAGTATGGGAACTTTGATGGTTTCATACCGACTTTGAATTTGTGTCTTTGGAGGTTCTTCAGTTTTGGTAGGCTTAGTTGGAGTTTCTGTGTCAGACATGATTGTGTTTGGATCTTTAACTGTATGTGCGTTAACAGATAGGCTCTGATACCACTTGTTAGGTCACACACACTGTAGAGGGGGTGAATACAGTGTATAGTACAATCAAATCGAACTTTAATAACTCAAGTAACAGAAAACAAACTTTATTGAAATAATAAACTCTGTTACAATATGGAACTGTTACCTCTCAGTGATGAACAAATATCATGAGAGCTGCTAGGGTTACAATGAATAATCTCTTCGAATATGATAACACTTTTAGTGTGAACCCTATGTCTGTGTTTATATACTACACAGTTACAAGATAATCGCTAATATATATAGAATATAATTCTGCTTCCTAAAATATATCAATCAGATATCTTTTCTTCCAAGTATTCTATTCTTCATAGAATTCCTTCTTCATGCATATCTCTTCTTATGTTTATCTCGATCTTCTTTCCTTTAATCAGCTACTGTCCTTATCTGAACGTCCTTCAGCACTTAAGTTTTGATATCCATCTTCTGATGATTATCTCCTGATAATATAAGTACTGATATCCTTAAGTCCTGACTTCCAGTAAGTACTGATTTATCCTATTTAAGTAAGATCTGAACACTAAACATAAATCACATTAGCCATGACATTATCAAATATATCTAATATATAATCTTCAAGATTCACTCATCTACTCATTCTTTACATCATCTAGTGTAACATCCAAGAACCACATCTCATAATCTTTAAAACTTAACAAGATTTAAACATATAAACCTCAAGCATTCACAATCTCTTAAATCTTGAAACCATATAACAATAATCCTTAAAATCCAACCATAAAATCTTTAAGGGTGAAGAGTTATACCTTCTTGGATCCTTAGAACACCTAGGAGGAGTGTATTAAGCTTGTAGAAGGTATATCTATCCCTAACAAGCCTTAGACTAACAAGAGAAATCAAGAAAACGAGTTATTAAAATTCGGAGGTACTATTCAGCATCTCCTTCAAACATTTTTATAAAATTGAAAAAAAATTATTTGAGTTGGAAATTTGGTATAAAGCTTACCAATGATATGGAGCAGTTACGGTTAAAATTTCATTATATTTTAGTGGGTAGATCTTCAGTTATGAATTTTTATTTCTTGGGGGTTCTAGGAAATTCGGAAATGGAGGAGGATGGAGATAATGGCTTTCTTTTGCTTGGCTCTTGAAAGTAAGTGTGTTATGTTATAAGTATACATATGTGGATATATGTATAAGAGATGCACTTGAACAAAGAAATAATAGAAGTATGGCTTGTGATTGTGTGTTGAATGAGAGAAATATGGAGGTATGGTGCATGTAATCCTTGTCTCCCCCTTTACTATTCACAATATTATTCTAGTTTGATTGACTAACTACTAGTTACACTTCTAACTACTAGTTGGGTGTAGGATTGTGCATGGCCAACTTGCATGGCTTCCAATTACTTCCTCATTTAATTATCGTTCATGCACTTGTCATTTTATTCCGATAGTTTTCCCGTAGAACGTTTCATTTCGCAAGGATTTCGTTTATCGTCTATAATCCTTTAATCACTTCCATTCCTTTCTCTTGAACTTAATAACATCTTGATGAGATGTTTATCTAACGTAGTATTCCCGGTTCTACACCATTATTTACGGATTCTAAAACACGTAGTATAAGTGGGAATCTTCGAATTTCGACGGCTTTTGCATTCACTTATTGCGCTCGTTAAACAAGAATACGTTCTCGGATTCTCAAGATTCCACTATTCATTTATGGTGAACTCAAAATTTTTACATAATCACATCCAATTATTATTCACTGAAGTTTTAAAATATTACAAAATTTAGGGTTCTTACAGCCTCCCCCCTTAAAAGGATTCCGTCCCGGGATCAGTCCAAAAATAGATGGGGGTACTTTTCTTGCATGTGCTTTCTAGCTCCCATGTCGACTCTTTAATATATCAATCTTTTCAATAAACTCTCATGCACTCGACCACTTGGCCTTGGAGCATTTGCTTCTTGCAATCTATGATCTGTATCGGTTCTTCCTCATAAATTAAGTCTGGCTGAAGTTTATCTGCTCAAATTCGATCATACATCTGAAGTCACTGTTTTAATTCCTTATCACAGACACGTGATATACGTTATGAACTTGTCAAGGGTTTGGGTTAGTGCTAACTCGTAAGCCAGGTTCTCTATTCTTCTTAAGATCTCAAACGATCTAATAATCCTTAGACTCAGCTTTCCTATTCTTCAAACTCTCATCACCCCCTGCCAGGGAACCACCTTCCACAATACGAGGTCTCCAACTTCGTATTCTCAGCATATTTCTTTTTGTCTATCTTGGGCTGCCACCGACAAGCCTAGCTTGATAAGATCTCTAGTTCCTTTGATCTGTTGAATCAACTTGGTCCAAGTATTCTTCGTTTGTCAACCTATTTTTTTTAACACAAGGAAGAACAACTCCTTCTCCCGTACAATGCTTCGTAAATATATATTCTCATGTTTGCATGAAATTCGTTATCGTCCATAACTTTAATAACTAAAGCTAGTCATTCCAACTTCCTCTAAAATTCATAGCACGGGCTATTAGCGCGTCCTTTATTGTTTGAATGGTTCTTTCACCCTTTGGTTCCTCTACAGCACTGTTACTCGCGCTTAATGCTTCGTTTCTTAGTTTTTACCTATTCGGGTATACATTCTCTGTCGATTGATCTATATACCAAAATCTGATCATATTTGAATGCACTTGTCTTTTATCACACACTTAGCGTCAGATTTAACACCTCTTCTTATAGACATGTAAAACACCTCATGGTCTTGTCACCGTTTTGAAGGAAGCACCATCTTGCATGTACTGATCGATGCGCTTTAGAATATTGAATGTTCGATGACCTTTGAATTAGTTTCCACTGTTGGTCGACCTGCGTCAAACGATTCCAACATACTATACTTAATATGATGCGTCTTTATCATTGTCGTATTTCGTGTCCTCTCTAGCATCTTGGACGTATTCACATGCATTGGGAGTTGCCATCAGTCGCTTCTAAGGGTTTGGATGACCTTCTCCGTCCTCCATTGTGCTTCTGCCTCACTTTCTTCAACTTTCCACTGCGTGCCATCGTCAGGGTATCGGTGTCTCTTTCTTATGCTTGCATAAAAAGTGCACTACACAAAACTTCCTGTTGGCGATAGTTTTCCTCACTCTACCTGTCGATCCGTGTTCCTTAAGCAGTACACGCTCGATCTTATCCACAAAATAACTAGAAATTAATCCAATTATGGAATCAACTATGGGTTCTTATTTGGTACAAACACTATTGGGGTTCCTTGTCGCTAATCGTTTCTTTCGTCTTCATAACAAATTGTCAAGGGAAGATCTCGCGTTTATGATACGATAATAAGCAGGCTTATTTAACCTATAAATTATAACCCCAAATAGTACCATGGACCGACTGGGTCCTTGGTAATCCTTACTCCAAAGTTACCGAAATAAATCCTTGCACTTATTAAAATCTTTGCTGGTTTCATTTTGTCCACTAATTCTTCGATCTTCTACCTTAATCCTCTGGCGTGTTGAGTATTCTCTTGCTCAGCTACCAGCGTTCTTTTTCTTATTTAATCATGGTCAATATTCTCTTAAGTTTCAATATGACATTAATTCTTCCTGTTACAAGATAAGTTTCCACTCCTCATTATTCCTTCTTGTCATAACCTTCGCTTCTTTGTCAATCTTGATCGACTCTTTCTTTCTATTAATTCTACTAGTTACTTTTCTGTTATCATAATTTCAACTTCATCCATTTCAACTCTTCTTACCATTTGTCTTGATTTTTTTTTTTGCATCTCAAGTCCCTTTTCTTACTTACAGGGTTGGCCACCACACCGGCTCTCCCTCAGTTACGGAGAACTTCGCAATCTTATTCCTTGATTAATTTTGATTATATATTTTACCTCATGTCTTATGATACTATATATATATTCTAAAAATAATCATAGTCCTCCTCATAAGTTAAAATATTTATTTCTTGTAACACGAGCTTTATCGCGGTTATTCTAGGTCATGCTTAGGATGCCTCATCATAATTCGCACAAAGGTCTTCCCTCATCGTCAATTATTCCTAACATCGATCTGTTACTCATCTTTCCAATAGACCACGAAAATTTATTACCTCAAGGTCTCACAGGCTTGATTGTTCTCTAATTCATTAACCACTAACATCGTCACAACCTTGTAAGGGTGTAACCCCAATCACGGCAGCATTTTCCTTAACGTTCCTTTACCATCATACTAAAGGTTCTTATCGTAGATTCTAAACACGTTATTCCCACTCTAAAATAATTTACTCATCACGGTACTCCGGCCACGTAATCATAGTATTGAGTTTTCAATCTCACGTCAGATCAACAGTTCACATCTATACTTCCTGTTATCCACAAGGTAATCATCCTTGGAAGAACGATTCCCAAGATATCAATATCATCTAGACATTCTTATTAAGATTTCATCTTGCGTTCTTGCATGAAAAATGCTTATGAATTCGCTTACACAATTAAATTGAAGGGTAAACTAGTGGAACAATACCTAGTCCACCTCAAGAAACATTAACAACTAGCTAAACAAAATGGCTAGCTCAATTAATTTTGGATATACAATAACTGAGTTGAATGATTAGCTAGACTTTTCCTTACATCATTTAAAATTTCAACTAGTCAGAACAATTGGCTAGTTTTTCAAGAAATTATATGCAACTAGCCAATTCAGTCTCTGAGTCAAAAATCTCCACACCATAGCCATTGAAGAAGTTATGGCTACCAGGATAATCGAGTTGAGAATACAGAGTCATTGAGTTCTGGAGCGAGAGTAACTATAGACTCTGAATAGAGTGTTCTTGGCATCGGAATAATCGATAGCCATTCATCAAATATTTCATACCAAAAAAAGCGTTCCACCCAAAGGTGTCTCTGTAAATAGCAAATCATTTAATAGAATTGAACTTTGAATACCAACATCAATTTGATAGTTTCATTACGATTACAACGTTCGATGTACAACCCCCTTTTTGGAATAGGGGAAAAGAATTCACGAGAAATCTCTGAACACTTGATCATCTATGAGCATAACAACTTGTTACTTATTTATGAACTCGAGGGAAGAGTCCAAGTATGAAAGAAAGTAATCGATATCCAGCAAGATTTATTCATTAATTTGAAAGAAATAATTCATCAAACATTACTCGGATAATCGAAAAAATATGGATAAGCTTAAGCCAGACAAGATAATCATAAGATTTGAGAATGAAGTATATTGATCGAATAAAAGACCTTTAGATAAGTTCCAGTTTAGAGAAAAATATCAACGGTTCGTTATCCTACGAATCCAAAGTAGGAATCAATGATGTTACTTGATATAGCTTATTAAGGTGACATGATGATGGATAGTTTGAAGGGAATCACGTGACAGCAAGTGGACAACACGATTGGTCATTGATTATCCTTAACCGTCATCATTACCCACCCGGGGATGATCTCACCTCCCCATCTTCGTAATTCCATATACCAATATTCGCGTCTCTAAGCATTTTTTTTAAAAGTCGCTTAATAACTTGCTTTTTTGCAAATACAATCTTCATTCCTCTTTAGTTACTCCCAAAATGTTGTGCCCACGTGCCTGATTTGATACGTTAGCAAAGGACGACATCCTGCTGAGAATATACACGTAGCTTCTAGTGAGATCCCACTCTTGGAATCCTGCGTCAGACTCCCTGGTCTTCTCGTCCAGTAGTTCGGAGCTAGCTGCGTTGATTGCAGGAGCATGAAATTTTCAGAAGTTATACTGTCGATTCTCACTTTCCGCGCTAAACCATAATGGATTAACGGATGAAATGATTTCATATTATCGCATAGCGTGCTCGTATTGGGATACGCTAAAATCTTCCTCATAGGACATAGATTCCTCAATAATATACCGAATACCCTTCTTGGTACAATCATTGCTCGTCACGTATTGGGCCCTTATTGTCGGAACATTACTTTCAACCAATTCAGGTAACTTAATAAGCTTAATAGTAAAAAGAATTAAGCATCTTGATTCTCGCCTAATATGTCTCCTCAAGGGCAATCTATAAAGAGCTATGAGTAGCAAGACTCGGGTTATCCAATCAGCCTATGGTATTGGAGGTATCGTCTTCATTCCACTTTCTTCGGAGACCCAGCTCCACTTCTATATCAATATTACTAAAAAAATCTTGTACAATTTTCTCCTTTCCTCATCCTGTCGATCTCAAATGATTCCAAAAGTCTCCGTGTAACACTTCACATAAATACTTCAATATAACTCGTGGTAGTCCATCAACAAACTCTATCGGCTCAACCGATAGACTCTCTTTTACACATAACTCTTAGCACTCTTGTCTCTGAGTACTACAACACATTCTCTTAATTTAATGTTGGCTTTTTAATCGACTGCTAATAACTCAACCGATACTTCTACTCTTAAGGCTAATATTCCCTTGGGGTACTACCGTCGCGACTACTCCGTAGTAATCCGACTATGAACTCGATGAGAGTTCTTGTTAGGAATATATGTGCATTAGTTTGATGATATATTTAACAAATCACTTAAGTAGAAGTTTAGTGTTTGTAGCCTCAACGGATAAGACCACTTTGGCTATCCGTTGATGGTGCAGATTTACTTAGAAATAAGTCTAGTGTTGTAGCACATTTCAGTCTCTGTATTTAAGATATAATTTTCAGAAGTTGAGAGAAAATATAAGTCATGTTGACTACTAGAAGATATGCAAGTAGGAAGGCCAATTGTAAATATTCCATGCCTTGTAATTTTGTATAAATGAAGTGGTATCAACGGATAACTTAAAGACCTTCAACGGATGAGAAACAAAGCTTCAACGGATGTCTCTAAAGCTTCAACGGATAGAGCTTCAACTGCTAACACATCAACGGATAAAGACATCAACGGATGAAGGCTTCAACGGATGTTCTGTTAAATAGCAGTTGATAAGTGGTAGTTGTAACAGCAGACAGAGGCACATGGGTTGTCAGAGATAACTGAAATGTGGAAGCCTAATTTCAGGAACATCAGAAAAAGCAGCCATTCTACTCTAGTACAAAGAGGCAATAGTCAACAAAGTACTTGAGTGATATGGAGAAGAAACAAGTGGAGAACTTATTTTATTATTGTATTTTTATCTTTGTGTTCACTTGTACACTTGGTGATATATAAACCAAGTAGCAGCTAGTAATTAGATGAGAATTTTTCCAGTGCTGTTTAGAAAAATCTTGAGAGAAAAATTATCTAGTTTGTACTAGGACGCAGCTGTGATCAACATCTAGAATCACAGATTTTCTGAAATACCATCTCTGGTGGAACAACAATCCACCAGAAAAGTTTTTAAGGTCTGTTGTGTTCTTTACATTAGTGCTTGAATATATATCTGTCTGTATTAGCTTAAAGCAATTCACACACTTGTTTATCTTGAACACAAAGCCTTTAAAACTGCTCAAAACTTGAAAAAGTTTTGAGATTTACATTCAACCCCCCTTCTGTAAATCTCATTGTTAGTCCACTAGGAATAACAATTGGTATCAGAGCAAGCTCTTGACACACAAAGAGTTTAAAGATCTTGGAAACTAACAAAGATGAGTAAGAAGGATATTGGAGTAAAAATCCCAGTTCTTGACAAAGACAGTTATCACCATTGGAAGGTGAAAATGCACCTTCATCTACTCTCCCAAGATGAAGGTTATGTAAACTGCATTGAGAATGGTCCTCACATTCCCCACAAAGTAGCCACAGTTGCTACGGCCATAATTGCTGTTGGTCAATCCATTCCAAAACCTAGAGCAGAATGGACAATGGAAGACACAGAAGAAGTCCACAAGGATAAGAAGGCTATGAACATTTTGTTTAATGGTCTTGACAAGGATATGTTTGATAATGTGATAAATTGCACAACTGCCAAAGAGGTTTGGGACACAGTTCAGCTACTGTATGAAGGTACAGAACAAGTAAAAGAAAACAAAATGCAGCTTCTCATTCAACAGTATGAGTATTTTCATTTTGAAGAAAATGAATCTTTAAATGACACATTCAATAGATTCCAAAAGCTGTTGAATGGACTGAAGCTGTATGGTAGAATGTACCAGGTGAAGGATTCAAATCTTAAATTTTTAAGATCCTTGCCAAAGGAATGGAAACCCATGACTGTCTCCTTGAGAAACTCTCAAGATTATAAGGACTTCACTCTTGAAAGATTATATGGAATCTTGAAGACTTATGAACTAGAGCTGGAACAGGATGAGGTATTGGAGAAGGGAAGAAAGAAAGGAGGTTCAGTTGCCTTGGTAGCTGAAAATGAGAAAGAATGCAGACAAGAAACTGTGAGATCTACATCAAACTCCAAAGATGGCACAAGCAAATCAGAATCAAGCAAGGGTAAGGAGCAAGTTGCTGAGAATGAAGACAACTCCAGCCAAGATGATTCTGATGGTATTGATGAGCATCTTGCATTTCTGTCCAGGAGATTTGTAAAGATGAAATTTAGGAAAAACACTAGAGCCACTAAACCTCATAAGAACATGGTGGACAAATCCAAGTTCAAGTGTTTCAATTGTGGTATAAGTGGACACTTTGCAAGTGAGTGCAGAAAGCCAACTTCTGAAAAGAAGAAATTTGACCAAGTAGATTACAAAAAGAAATATTTTGATCTGCT